>NC_138370.1:92082776-92098515 GCF_054177405.1 Leptonychotes weddellii
CTTTTGATGGCTGCATAATATTCCATTGTGTATGTATACCACCTCTTCTTTATCCATTCGTCTGTCGATGGACATCTTGGCTCTTTCCACAGTTTGGCTATTGTGGACATTGCTGCTATAAACATCGGGGTGCACATACCCCTCTGTATCACCTCTTTCATAAGTTCTATTAAGATATTCCACTACCTAATTTTGGAATATAATAGTAGTGGACACATACTAGGGAAAAAGAAGGATAGGTTCTCATGTGAATGTGAAATAGAGTCTAATTTCAAAACTTTGTTACCTTTATAACATTCCTTACGTAGTGATGCATAAGGGGGTATTCATAATTTTTTTTTACATGTTAAAAATACCAGCATGTCCATTAAAAAACATCATGTTAGTAATTTGTATTCAAGTTCAACTTCTGAAAAAGGGAGTTCTTATAAATAGTATCTCCATATTGATTGGCCTTTGACAGAGTTCTGTATTATAATTTTCATATTTTTGTGCTGATGATGACAAAATCCTAAAACCCAGAGAAACACCTTCACAAATAACTATTTAATAGGGTATTAATAGATTTACATTACATAAATATAAACTAAATAATACTAAAGTAGAAAAAATATTTTTTAAATTGTTCAGATTTTGGCTCAACAGGACCCTGTAGGAATTAGCTGCCCAGTGTTGAACTAATTGAAAATTAGAACAAGTAGCAAATGTAAATAATAAGACATATCCAGAATCTCATAGATTATGATAATTTATGTATAAACTAAAATATGTGAAGTACAAATGTATTCCAGAAGTATATTAGAAGGAATTTGCAAGCTTTTTAAAGAAAATGTTTCATTTACCTTATTGCTTTCTTGATTCCTCTATCCAGGCAGCTCTCCTACCTCCAAGACACAGGTCTATACTTTGACATCCCCAACTATCTGAATGGAATCTTAATAATGAAGTAAAACAATGTGATTAAGATTTTGTAGCAAACATCTTCCATAACCCATACACTTGATCTCTCTGGCCACCTTAACTCACTGTGTCTTTGTATTTGATACTTTATTCAAAACAGTACTGTGGGACCCAGTGACCCAACCTTACCCAACTTCATTTCTCCCCACTTTAGTATCTAACTCCAACGTCTCTCATAGATATTCAATAAGTGCTTGCTTTTTTTGGTTCCCCTTTAATCAAAATGAGGAAGAAGGCTCAATGAACCTTCGTGGTTCTGAGATTAAGGGTGAGATTGGGGAGAAAATGGCTAAAATGATAACAAAATGTTTTAGTCTTTTGTAAGCAGTGGGTTAGGGGGATTTTTCCACCACCAAGCTCAAGATACTTTCAAATTGTGCTTAATATTGTATGTACTTGGGGCACCTGTGTGGCTCAGTCAGTTAGGTGTATGCCTTTGGCTCAGGTCATGATCCCAGGGTCCTGGATCAAGCCCCGTGTTGGGCTCCCTGCTCGGTGGGGAGCCTGCTTCTACCTCTCTCCCTGCTCGTGCTCTCTCTCACTATCTCTGTCTGTCTCTCTCTCAAATAAATAATAAATAAAATCTTTAAAAAATATTATATGTACTAATTCACTAAACAATTACCAGCTCTTTGATATGTTCTGGACCTGGGGGGTGTGTGTATGTGCGTGTGTGTTTGTGTGTGTGTGTGTTTGTGTGTTTACACACATGTTTTGAGGGATAGAAGTTAGAGAGGAATGATGATAAGGGGGTGGAAATAAAATCTCCAAGGCAAACTTAGTCAAATTGTGGATAAATCAGCCATATAAATAATTAAAATATATATGAAAACAATGAAACAGATATAGGTAACATGTGCTTTGGGAGCATAATACAGGGTCAAATGAACAAAATCATCATGGGCCCACTGGAATGCATCAGCATCCATGGAATATATTGTAGGAATTTGAGAATAGCATTGAGTAACTGTTGCCCAAACTTGTTTTATTTTTTTTTTATGAATAGCTAATGTGGCAGAAGTCTGCAAGATTAGAACTGTGATCCCTATATGTGAGAAGGGATCTACATGAAAACAAGAAAATTATAGAACACTGAGCCTTAATCAAATCAGGGTACAAAACCTGTAATCAAGAACTGCTGAGCAAACCAACCTATTATAGAAAAACAGCATTTTTAATGTCAGAAAATTTGAGTTACTTCAGGAGGAAAATAAAGAGGAAATATTTAATACTATCTGCTCATCCTTTCAAAAACTACCATGGGTGTTCATAAGATAACTGAATAATCATTCAATGGGTTGTTGATTTCAGATAAGAAATAGTAAAAATCAGTACTATTAAGTGTTTAACATGTGTCATGTATTACACCGTTTGCTCCTGACAATTCTGTGAGATACATAAATAACCTCATCCTCATGTTAAAGATAAGGCAGTTGAAGTGTTTAAGTGAGTAACATTTCTGCATTCCTAAAGTCTGACTCCAGAGTCTTAACTTTTATTTTATATATTATACTGTCTGTTTGGAAACACAATACACCTCATAAAGATAAGCTGGCAGTTTTGTTAAAGATGATTCCTTAGTGATCGGTGCTACTAATCATCTCCTTTGACATCTTAATACATTTTCTAAAGGAGGACATATACTATGAAATCCTCAAGTTTGAAAGTAACCTAAAGTCTTCTGAAATCTAGTGATAAAATAAGAACAAGGATAAATAATTTTTTCATCATTATAACCAAGGAGCTGATTCTCAAACAGTATCACACAGAAACACAGGCTAGATTCTACTACGTTATGACAGGTGCATGAAGATGCAGAACAAAGGAGGGGCAAATAGGAAAACAAGCTGTGTAGTGAGAAAATGGGATAGAAAGGGACTAGCAGAGGGTTTCTGTGTGTGTGTGGTGTTTTTTGGTTGTTGTTGTTGTTGTTTGTATTGTTTTGTTTTGTTTTCCCTGCTCCTGAGTTGCTGGAAAACTTTGGTGAGAGAAAGTAATGCTTAAAGATAAATTTTCTGTGGAATATATTGTATGCTACTTTAAAGATACCTACAATAAAGATCTACAAAATTCCTCAGGACTTTTAGAGTAGTCCTTGTAATTCAGTAATTTTTAAATGTGACACCTTGGAGATGAGCCATTATGGTGACTAGTTATATCTAGATTAAATCTAGGTATCTATCTATTTATCTTTCTACCTACTTACCTGTCTCTCTCAAGAAAGAGATATTGTTTAGGGCATATACAAAAATATTTTATGTAGGAGAAACTCTAAAGTATTTATGAAATGAATGAACATACTTATAAAATAGAGTACTGAGCTCTAGACAGCAAACAAGAAAATATCTGAAAAAAAAAACAAAACATTTTTAATTGTATAAGAAAATGGGCCTAAAACGCAGCATCAAACTTAAAGGCCAATGAAATGGTTTCTCAGAAAGGCATTAGAAACTCAACAGAAAATTATCCTCTAGTTTTATATAAAAAGCTATGCGGTTATGATCACTATGCATCAAGAAGGATATGATGGAACCACAAATGGGCAATGAAAATAAACTGATATATAAGGGAAGGAGGATTATATCAGGAAATAGTAAAATTAGGAACTAATTCAAAATGAGGAATTAAAATGAGGGAGAAGGAGAACAGAATTTCAAAATTATAGTTGTGAAGCCATGAGTAAGGTAACCTCAGAATTATTCACCAATTTCCCAAATTCAGGAAGAGGCTCTATAGCAAATGGCTGTTGTTTTACTGGTCAGCCAACCATCTCTCCTTCTTCTAGTAACAGAGGAATAATTTATGAATAACACAATTATATATATAGTTCTGCATTTTCAAAGTCAAAACCTTAGGATAGTATCATGGAGAACAGTCATAACTACCACAGAATTCTTGTTAATAATGCAATTTTTTCTGAATTAACTGTTGGTGTGATTGTATTGTTTATTCCTATGTTACATGAAAATTGATAATTTTTTAAATTTTTTAAAAATTTTTTCTTAACGTGTAAAGAATTGAGATATTAATAATCTGCTCCTAAAAAAGCCTATGTGGGCTTAGTAGAAAGCATAGGAGTGGATATATTATACTACTGGATGAAATTTTAATAATATCTTCTTGAAATAAAATGTGTAACAAATTATGGATTATATCACAATAAGATCTAAGAATTTGGAGGATTTTTAAAGGCTATCTAGGCCATTCTCAAACTTTTACAGTTTAATTAAATTAGCATATGGTGCTAGAAATTTTCACATACTTGTTTCTGCATTAGTTAGCTCTTTCCATTGAAGATATTTTAGTTGTATGGAAGCTGTTTCTTGCATTGACATGAAATATGTCCCCTTTCAAATTCAAATTATAATTTCTCACTCTGTATTCTGAAACAATGCAGACTATTTCAATCAAGCTATTATATTTTCCTTTAAACTTCTCTAGTTCAAATATCCTTATTAAAACATTTCATTAGGATATTCTACTGTATTTGAGTTTATTAAAAATTAGGAGAATTTGTTTATTAATAATTAATGGAAAATTAGTAGAATACAGTAGAATATCCTATTAAAACATTTCTCATTCATATATATTAGTGGCTTACTGTGTGCCAATTGCAGTGCTTGGTAGGAGATACAGGAATATGCTAGGCAGAGAAAATTTCACCCCCCATAAATCATATTTTCTGGATGGAAAATATACAGATATATAAAATATTATACATTACTGTGACCATAAATAAACAAGATGATGAAAAGGTGCTGCCCTGGGAGGGAGAAATATTAGATACAGTGAATGATCAAAGCATTCATCTTTAGGAGGTGATATTTGAGTTGAGACCTGAATAATAAGAAAGGGTCATCATGAGAAGATCTGGGGAAAAAACATTCCTGACAAAGCCAAGCAAAGATCTCTAAACACATAATCACTAGGAGAAAACTGCTTTGCTTCTAAAGTGATTTCCTTCTTTTCTGATACAGTCTAGAGCTGTATAAGTCTAGTATAAGTCTTAGAGATACATATATTTTAAACTAATTTTTAATAACATTAAGTACAGTAGAACTATTATTTCCTGTGATTTGATGCCCTCGTTCAGTTAATGCAGCCTGAGATTACATTAGCCTTTTTATCAGTCAAATTATATTATTGATTCATATTAATGAAGCACCATTTTCAGTACAATTTTTAAAAAATAATTTTTACCAGGTAATTAGTTTCATCAACATAGCTCTTTTTCCTTGCACTCTTGGGAATGACTAAAATAAGGAATTGGGACTTTTACAACAGAGTTACATTAATAGTTATAATGAACACCAAAAAACTTTAATTCAGTTGCTATTATATGAGTCTGGCAAATCTTTCCATTCTCACTCTGCAAACAAATTCTTGATTTTTATACGTGTTTGCCTGCAGGCTGACAATAAATGGAGACGGGTAATCTTTCTATTATAATTCATAGACATTGTGCCTTTCTGAAATGACTCATTCATTGCAGTTTCTGTAATTGTCCTTTCTACACTGCTAGGATTCACCATGCTTCTTCCCTTAGCTGTATGCAGATTTGCATGCTAGAACTCACCAGCCAGTTACTATAAAGCTTTCAGTAATTCTACAGAAGTGAAAAATGTATGTATTTTTTTAATTTGGTAATCATACTTTTATCTCTTTCTGGTTTATGGCTATACCAGATATCTCAAGCTTCATCATTTTATCATCCCAGAGAGGGTTATTTCTAATCTTCAAAGGTCAAATTTCCTCTCTAACCAATCTACAAACTTATTCCTCTTTAGTACTTTCCATGCCTCTGTGTTTTTCTATGAATAACTTCCTATGAATAATCTACAGTAGAATTAAACATTAAGACTGACATTAACACTCCTCTCGAGATGTTTTACAGAAAATAATTTATCTTCCAATATTTTCATTATTATTGCTTCTCAGGACTCAGTTCTAAGCCTCAGAAACTTGCATTCTACTTTTGCCTTTGTAATTACACATTCACACAACTATGTGCTGATGATTGAAAATGAATGATTTCAGTTCAGAATTTTCTCCAGAATTATTGGGACTAAGCCAATTGCCTAAATCAATATTTTAATATTTCTATTTGGATGTGTCTCAAACATTTTGAAGCTAAGCCTGAAATTACAAGTAATATTTGATGACATAGCAACTAACATATATTTTTATTTCTTTGTTTGTTTGTTGCATTTAACAAATACTTACATAGAATTTACTACAGACTGGGCTCTGGATGGCTGCAGTTTTCACTCTTCAGATTTCTGCCTATTCATCCTCATTCCCCATTACCTCGTGTCCTAGGAAATGAATTTTTTAGAAAAGAGAATGAAAGGAAAGAAGACTAGAAAAAGCACAAAGAATAGCTCAGGACAGTCCCAAAGTCCTCTTTTTATATAAGAAGCATCTTTATCTGTTTTTATTTTCCTTTTTTCTTGCATATTACTACGATTTTTACCATTCTAATAATGTCTTTCATTATGCATTCTAGGTTGTATATATCTCTTACTAAAAAGTTGAGCCAAAGTAATAGTTCTAAAAAGGACTTTATTTTTTTTTTTTAAGATTTTATTTATTTGCGAGAGAGAGAATGAGAGACAGAGAGCATGAGAGGGAGGAGGGTCAGAGGGAGAAGCAGACTCCCTGCTGAGCAGGGAGCCCGATGTGGGACTCGATCCTGGGACTCCAGGATCATGACTGAGCCGAAGGCAGTCGCTCAACCAACTGAGCCACCCAGGCGCCCTAAAAAGAACTTTAAAAAGTGATCTGTTATTTATTTTTATTTGATTACAAACAAAATAAAATCCCCGGGTTGGGGATGATGGTGACATCTGACTACTGAGAAAAATTCTAACCTTCCCCGAACTTTTTGTAGGCTCTATATTTTAATATAACTTATGATAGCTATTGTGGGTTTATATACATAATCCTGTACTTCAGTAATTTGTTTTGGGTTAAATGTACAACTTTATTTTTATTTTTTTTACAACTTTATATTTATAACATATAAAATTATAATTTTAGAATAGGGTCATCATTTAAGCCAATGAGTTTTAGAACACTAGTATTCATTGTATTTGACATCAGTTCCAGCTTTATGGAAAATATGAATTCAATTAATGATTCAGTTTTTTCCTTTCTTTATTATATTGACATCTACCACATATTAATATGCTAGGCACAGTGCTAGAAACCTTACTCCATCAGTGTCAGTGTTTCCTACTTAATGATAACCATCTGGAAGAAAATAATATATACTTTACTAGCAGGCTGTAAGTTAGATTCAGCACATAGTGCTTAACCTATTTCAAATTTAAATGTCACTTGATGACAAAAGACAGGTATAGACATTGGGTTACAATTAAAAATTCTTTTTAAATACTTCAAGTAAATAACAATAGCAGAAATACCTTTTTTTCTTAAACTATTTGGTGACTTGGTATTAGTCAAACTCTTTTTTTAATTGAGATATAATTGACATAACATTGTATTAGTTTTAACATGCAACAATTTTTGTCCATAACAGAGGCAACATCTATGTAAGATTACTATTTCCAACCTTTTTAGTGTGTTTAGATAAAAATTGGGATTTCATTCTTTAAAAGACTGATTTATGAGATTGAAACCAAATAGCATTTATAATAAGGAAGTTGTATTCTTTGTCTTCACATTAATTTTATATTTTCTAGTATTACGTTTGTAAAATATGTAGTTTATTTAGAAGACAACATGACACTCTGCTCAACTCAGTAAATCACTTGTCTTAAAAATGATTCAAAAAGAAAAAAGTGATTCAATGGTGTAGAATGGATGTTGCATTTTCCTTTCTTATGATAAATTTTGGCTTTCATGTCACTCTGTACTTGAATGTAGGGTAAATTAAGGATATAAATTGTGACAGAATTATATTAACATAATGGAGGAAGAGGGTGTGGCCAAATATCAGAGAACTAGAATGAATTTTCAAATAGAAAAAAGCCAAGGTGTATTATATTGGTAAAAGAGATGAACCATTCTTAACTAATAGGAAAAAATCAAATATTTAGTGAATGAAAAATGAGTGAAATAATAAATAGAATCATAATAAATCAAGAATTAAAAAATTAAGACATTTAAATGTTGCATAGTTCAACTACCTACATAATGACTAAAGTCTTTATACAACATCCTCATAACATTATCATTATGTGAGCCTATACCAGGGAATATATTCAAATTTTGACTGGTTTATTGAAAATTTTGGCATTCATGAGTCCTTTCATATTTACTGATTTTTCTCCTGTTGGCCTAAATCATATCAGTGGAGGTCCTGCAAAATTATTCTCATTCTTCATTTACAGAACAGTTCAACAACCATTTAAAAGAAATCATCGTGTTCTTTTATTCAGTACAATACATACCTATTCATTCAGATGTTTCATATGTTGGTTCTAAGGTTAAGTCCCTTCACAAAAAGTCTTCCCAGCTCACTCTCTTTCTCATTTTAAAATTGAAAATGATAATACCTATATAATCTGAAGAGTGTATAATGGGAACCTGATTGTCACCTATTTAGTTCTAAATACCATGTTTCTTTTAATGAATGTGAAGAATTGACTATTTTGGTTGTCATATCATGGATTGTCTCAAATGTTCATAATGTTAGTAATCATAAAAGAGTCATCATTTTTTTTTAAAGATTTTTTATTTATTTATTTGACAGAGAGAGTGAGAGAAGGAACACAAGCAGGGGGAGCGGGAGAGGGAGAAGCAGGCTTCCCGCTGAGCAGGGAGCCCGATGCGGGGCTTGATCCCAAGACCCTGGGATCAGGTCCCGAGCCGAAGGCAGATGCCTAACGACTGAGCTACCCAGGCGCCCCAAGGGTCATCATTTTTTAAATTATTTTAACTTCTCACAATTTTAGCCTCAACCTGTTTTATCCACTATACAGTTCTAGTTAGATGGTGTGTCTTGCAATCCAATATGCTCTATGTAATTTAATTATTCAATAACGAAATCCCATACCCCCATTTCATAGGGCAGAAAGATATGATAAAGGTTATTGGGTGACCTGATCTTTGAAGATAAAACATTAGAATTGTGCTGATGAATGGTCATATTTTTTTAAGTTTTTATTTAAATTCCCTTTAGTTAACATACAGTGCAATATTAATTTCAGGTGTACAATATAGTGATTCAATACTTCCATACAACACCCAGTGCTCATCACAAATGCACTCCTTAATCCCCATCACCTTTTCACCCACCCCCTTACCCATTCCCTCTGGTAACCATCTCTTCATTCTCTATAGTTAAGAGTCTGTTTCTTTATTTGTCTCTCTCTTTTTTCTCTTTCCTTGTTTTGTTTCTGAAATTCCACATATGAGTGGAATGAGATTGGAAACAGGCTTGACACAATGAACAGCAGGCTGGAAGAATCAGAGGAATGAATTAGTGACCTAGAAGACAAAATAATCAAAATAATGAAGCTGAAACAAAGACAGAAAGAAGAATCATGCAACACAAGAATAGACTAAGGGAACTCAGCGACTCCACCAAATGTAATAACTTTCATATTATAGGAGTCCCAGAAGAGAGAGAAAGGGGGGCAGAAAATTTATTTCAAAAAATAATAGCAGAAAACTTTTCTAATCTGGGAAAGGAAGCAGGGATCCAGACCCAGGAGACACAGAAAACTCCCATCAAAATCAACCAAAGCAGACCAATGCCAAGACATATTATAACTAAATTTGCAAAATATAGTGATAAAGACAAAATCTTAAAAGCAGCAAGACAAAAGAAGTCCTTAACTTACAAGGGAAAAAAACCCATAAGGTTAGCCGGAGATTTCTCAACAGACGCAAGCAAGCCAGAAGGGAGTGGCATGATACAGTCAAAGTGCTGAACGGGAAAATCTGCAGTCAAGAATACTCTATCCAGCAAGGTTATCATTCAAAATAGAAGGACAGATGAAGAGTTTCCCAAACAAAAATGAAGGGAGTTTGTGACCACTAAACCAGTGCTTCAAGAAATGTTAAAGGGGACTCTTTGAGTGGAAAGGAGAGACCAAAAGTGACAAAGACAAGAAATGATCAGAGAAAATCTCCAAAAACAATGACAAAGCAAGTAATAAAATGGCAACAAATACATATCTATCAATAATTACTTTGAATGTAAATGGACTAAATGCTCCAATCAAAAGACATAGTGTCAGAATGGATTAAAAAAAAAAAAAAGACCCAGCTATATGTTGTGCACAGGACACTCATTTTAAAACTAAAGACACCTACAGATTGAAAGTGAGGGGATGGAGAAATATTTATCATGCAAATGAATGTCAAAATAAAGCTGGAGTATCAGAAAAACTAGACTTTAAAACAAAGACTATAAAAAGATACAAGGGCATTATATAATAAATCATAAAGGGGACAATCCAACAAGAAGATATAACAATTGTACATATTTATGCACCCAACATAAAATAACTAATTGATAACACAATGCTAATAGGGGACTTTAACACCCCACTTACATCAATGGACTGATCATCTAAACAGAAAATCAACAAGGAAACAATGGCTTTGAATGACACAGAGGACCAGATGGATTTAACAGATATATTCAGCACATTCCTTACTAAACCAGCACAATACACATTCTTTTCAAGTGCACATGGAACATTCTCTAGAATAGGATAAACGTATTAGGTCACAAAACAGGCCTCAACAAATACAAAAGATTGAAATCATACCATGCACCTTTTCTGACCACAACACTATGAAACTAGACGTCAACCACAAGAAAAAATTTGGAAAGACCACAAATACATGGAGGTTAAACTACATGCTACTAAACAATGAATTATCACATTAATGCATTTTTTATAGGTCGACTCAAAGTAACGAAGAGGGAGAATAGATAAATTTCATGTCATTTGTACGGGGTGTGACCTTTAACTTGCTGATACATCTGCTGAAGTCAAGCCTGATATATGGGCTTGTCACTGAGAACACCCATGATCATCCTCTAGAGTCCTCAAACGGTAACTTCTAGCAAACTATATCTCTTTTGGCTAAAATATAATTGGCTAAAATATAATCAGAAACATAGACATAAACATAATAGCAGTAAGCATAATAATGATACCAATAACAATCTTCAAGTGGTTGTGCAGAGGGCTTGACTCAGTTTTCTACTATATCGTATTCTTTTATCTTAAATTTCTTTCTTTGAAATAAGAAAATTATCTTACATACTTACTTTCTAGTTAACATCGTATAGACATATTACTGTCAAAAACTGATGTCCTTTAAACTTCATAGTTTTCCTAAACATTATAAGCCTTCCCTGAATTATTAATTTCAAAATGTCCTAGCTACTTGTTCTATGTATTATAGCCCTTGTTAGTATTTAATACTAGATTTATGTAGTAGTAAAGGAATTAGGATAAAGAGCATCAGCTGTTCCAGGCAAGGCATGGACTGTCTTGAAGTTACCATAACCAGAATCTTTTCTCATCTATTAAATAATAAAATATGTTTTTAGTCAATCCAGAGGTAATCTGACTTTAGAATGCTAACTTCCACTAACCAAACTCACAAGGTGCTGATAGATAAAATATACCACTAATTTATTCTTATACTGAAAAATATTAATACCAAGATATTATGAAATTAAAAAATAGCTTGAAATGAATACTTAGCTAGGCATTACTAGAATATAACTAATATAAGAGCTGTAACTTTTTCAATTTTATCATTACACATCTGAGGCAAGATTTGGGTCAGTCATACTAATACAATCCTCTGCATGCATGTAAAAAATCATAGAATGTGAAAAAGTTGAATTCCTATTTATTAACCATAGGGAATATTCAAGAATTTATTTTCAATTAGAAAGGGTTGTTCTGTATTTCTATCTAATCTTCAACTAATTTTTGGAAAACTTATTACAGTTTGCTCTGGAACATTTTGAAGTCATTTGTGTATGGTGGTATTCAGTTGTGTTCATCACATATGCAGAGCCTCTTTGTAATATCTGAAGATTATGGTTCCCAGTTGGAGAAGCGGAGTATGTAGGGAGTAACAACATAATCACCTAGGAATATTTAAAAATATGCATGTTCCTTATTCCCGGATTGCAGTATGTGAGAATGTCATAATCCCTGGGGTTGCAGAAAATATGCATTTTTTTGGGAAATCATTCACAGATTATTCCAGTTCTCTCTTTTCTCTCCAGTTGAAAACCAGTTACTTTGACTGAATTACAGAGCCTGAATCCCACAAACTACATCACTTGTTCATTGCAAAGAAAGAAATGAGTAGAAAAGAAAGGAAAGAGGGAAGGAAAGGAGGGAATGAGAGAAGGATGGAAGGAGAAAGGAGGGAGATGGAAAAGAGGAGGGGAGGAAAAGGTTGATAGGAGGAAAACAGAAGGAAGTTGTAAATTAAAGCAAGCAACTTGTTCTTACAGCTTTAAAGTATTCAGCCATCATAAAAATAAATATCTCTTTGTAACAGAGATATTGAAAAAGAGAAGAATTTAAAATAATTCCATACAATATATCTTATAAGATATATCTTATCTTTATTAAGTATATCTGAATTTTTCAGATAATCACTGGAAGATTTATTTACCTAATAAAAATCTCTTCCTTTATATCACAAAGCATGTTAACATGGCAGCTCTAGGTAAAAAGAAAAAGGGGTATTTTAGCTTCCTGGAAATCAGCCTATACTTGGTATGATAAAAAGAGCTAAAAATGCACAAACAGTATTGTTTCTTAAACAATCTGAGATATAGATATCTTCGGAAAGCTAAAAATAATAGAAACAACCATGAATACTTATTTTACCTATTTAGACTCTCTATATCTCTGTGACATAATGTCCCTAAGTAAAATAAAAATTATTTTTTGAATAATATGTTGGCAAACTGGAAGCCCCTGTGATATTAATGGTTCTATCAGAACTTCTACTAAAAGTGTTTCTGATTTTAGCAGCATCAATGTATAGTTAATAGAACTCTGCACATCTAAATATATATCCGAAACAGCTGCCAGCTTGAAATTCAGGTATCACCTGTATTAGTTTAGAATTTACATTGTTAATATTTAATTTGGTATTTGCAGTAGAGATATGCTGAGCTTTTTGGTATATATTTAAAGAAGTCAGCAAACCACAGACAGGCACCTATCTTCTGGCTGTATTTCTGTCTTTATTTCAGATAAGCTTTTCTCATATCAAATTAATACCAAAAAATAGATAATGCATTTTAAAAGTTAGGATATGGATTTTTTTAGTTGTTATAATGTTGTGTGTTAACATATAACATGGTTTTTTGTTGTTAATGTTATTTTTGTTATATTAAAATGGTGATAATATTCCAGCAGTAAATATTCAAAAGATAATTTTACTTAGGCATATACAAAGCTATAAATTGTTTATTTTTCCCAAGCAGTTTGTTATAATAGTGATAATGACTACAACCAATGTAGAAAGAAGAAAGGAAGCAGTACTTTCATAAATTCACAATTAGTTCAAGCGTAAGTATGAACTTTTGATTTATATTAAGATTTCATTTTTTGAAATCTAAAATATTTGTTTGAGATCTGTCTTGCATACTCAGTGTAGAATGTGTGTTGCTTAAGTAGTCTCTCTGATGAATTTTAAGCTCAAATAAACAGCAGAGACTATACATGTTCTCCATTGAAAAGAATAAAAAGTAATGGCCATTAAACTTAGAAGAGAATAGCAGTAATACACATCTCAAACGTAAAGGAACAAGAAACAGAGTAATTTAATACAATTTAATATAAAATTTACTTGAAATTTAGCCCAATTTATCATGTTATGCTCTCTATAAATGTTTATGCTGTTTTAGTAAATTTTCTATCATTTCTACCAGGACATGTTATTATACAGCCCCATATCTCATATAATAAAAACATATTCCAGTGAAATGAATGATTTATTTGCAAAAAAATTGGACTGTACCAAAAAAGGGTGTACATGAAGTAGAAGAACATATTGAAATCTGCATGTAAGAAATGAGTGTATTTCTAACCCATCATTGAACTGGCTATGAGTTGCTTCCTTTATGATGAAAATATAAAGGTTTTCTTTTCTTTCATTTTTTTTTCCTCTGATTTTTGGGTCCAGGAAGTTTACTACTGAGAGGGAGAGCATGCAAAAATTTAAGGAATAATTGATCCTTTAATTTTTATACTGAATAGCAACTTTTATCAATCCTTTTATTGCATGATGCAGTCATTTCATTGATTTAAATAGATGACTTATGTTCACTAGCATCAAATGTAAGAGATACACTGATTTTTAACAACTTGCAGGAAGAAAAGTTTATATATACATATACATATATATGTATATATACACATAAATACATATATATACATAAATATATGCCTATATTTAAAGATTTATTTATTTATTTGAGAGACAAAGTGTGTGTGTGCATGTGTGGGGAGGGGCAGAGGGAGAGAATCTTCACGCAGACTCCCCGCTGAGTGCCAAGCCCAATGCGAGGCTTGGTCCCAGGACCTGTGAGATCATGACCTGAGCCAAAACCAAGAGTCAGTTGCTCAGCCTACTGAGCCACCCAGGAGCCCCAGGAAGAAAAGTGTATTTTAATCAAAGTTGATGGATGGAACTTTCAAAATATTTTGTCAAAGAGTGTCATGGATAGGAGCCTGGACTCAGAAGCCAGACTCTCTGGGTTCAGATCCCTGCAACATCCCTTGCCAGGGGATGATTCGGGAAGTTCACCTAACTTTTCTGGTTGTTTCTCTATCAGTAAATATGGTGTTGAAAATGAAAGTAGTTCATAATTGAAGAGTGTCTGGCACATAGCATGTTCTCAGTAAGTGCTCATTCCTGAGAATAGCAAAAGTATGCCTATGCTTGAATGTATGTTTGTCTATTTGTATCTGCGTATCTCTGCATATATATCTAGTAAGAATAGAGTGAGTGAAGGATAAATATCCTAGAATACTTTTCCCATTTTCAAATTGGGAGGGGTGGTTCTTTTCAAATGCAAAAATGCAGGAACTGTGATTTAACCTCTCAACACTAAGTTATATACCCATTACATAAGTACGAATGCCCTGCCATTTTTTTTCCGTAAGAGTATTATTTCAAATAATGGAAAAACATGTTTCAAGAGTTTTAAGATCCTATAATGACATATTCTGTGTATTTTTAAATAGTATCAAACAAAGGGAAACCAATTTTGCAAGCATTTTGCTTTCATTGAAATGTATAGGGCAAAGAAAACTTTTTTGTTTGTTTTATACCAATTTTTGGTTAAAATGATATGGAGAATACTATTAAAATTTCAAAGTTAGAGAAATTATGTACATGATGAAAAGGGTTTTTCATATTACAGTGTAAAAACACTAAAGTATTACCTTTTTGTTCAAAAGATTACCTAACTGTTGCCTTTTTTTAGAACTATTTGTTGGAATCTAATAAGATTTCAGTAACAAGTTTAATAGAATTTTATTATCTCTATGTACATATGAATGACAAAATAATGAGTTACATATTGATTTTTTTAATTAATCACATATATTTCTTTCAAAATAACATTATATTATGCAACTTTTTTGCCCTCTAACATTGATAATTGGCACCTGTTTGACTGGGTGATAGACACTGGGGAGGGTACGTGCTCTGTTAAGCGCTGTGAATTGTGCAGGACTGTTGAGTCTCAGATCTGTACCTCTGAGACAAATAATGCAAGATATGTTAAGAAAAAAAAAGAAGA
>NC_138370.1:92099015-92158345 GCF_054177405.1 Leptonychotes weddellii
GGACTCTGAAAAACAAACTGAGGGTTCTAGAGGGGAGGGGGGTGGGAGGATGGGTTGGCCTGGTGGTGGGTATTGAGGAGGGCACGTTCTGCATGGAGCACTGGGTGTTGTGCACGAACAATGAATCATGGAACACTTCATCTAGAACTAATGATGTAATGTATGGGGATTAACATAAGAATAAAAAAAAATAAATAAATAAATAAAAATAATACAACTCAAAAAAAAATATATCAGTTGTTTGGAAGGAAAGTCATTACAGCATATCACATGTAGTGATTTATGCCACAATAAATGTTTGTACCTTTTATGAAATCTTTTTTACAAGGATATTTAAATTACAGTTTGAATGTATTGTGAAATATATGGATACTGATTGTCTTACTTTACAATTGCATGTATCTGCAATAATCCTTCAGCTGATAAAATTTATAAAACAACATCTCAGTAGCTTAACTGTAGGAAGTTATTTATACTCTAAAAAGCCAAACGACAGTGACTGCAACCACATAATTGATGAGTTAAATGAGTTTTATGTTCCCAAAACAATTTTAAAGCTGAGTAACCCAAATTTATTAGCCATATCCAGATGGAATATAAAGTCAATATATTGCTGTTTATGTATCAAGTCAGAGAAAATTATTAAGGATGATTTCAGCCATGGATATTGAGGGTGGAGGACCTTGGTTAAATTCTGAGGCTATAATTCAAGGAATTTTTGGTAGCTGCTAAGCTAGTGTAGCAAATAAGATAACTGTGCTGTAATACACTTTAGCTGAATTATTTTCTTGAGTTAAAAAATGTACAACTGGAGTTGAAGTTGCAATTCCATAAAACATTTCAAAATATA
This sequence comes from Leptonychotes weddellii, assembly GCF_054177405.1. Lineage (NCBI taxonomy): Eukaryota > Metazoa > Chordata > Mammalia > Carnivora > Phocidae > Leptonychotes > Leptonychotes weddellii. The sequence goes on from NC_138370.1 coordinate 92,099,866, forward strand.
ATGTTGGAAAGAAGTATTTTACTCAGGCTTATTAGCAAATAAGATTTCATATACGTGGAATTTGTAAAGAATATATAAATAAATACTTTAATACAACTAAAATAGAAATGAGCTATTGGCAATTACTTAAAAATGATTCTGTTTTAGCACCATTTTATTGTAGGAAATTGGTAAGATTTTTTTTTCCAGAATGATAAAGTACTAAATGGCTTTAACTGAGAACATAGCATGCATCTTGGTCATTAACAATTATCATATAAATATGAATGTAATCATGAAATATCAAAAGATATTAAAAGGATACATACAAAGGGAAGATTAAAAATACATATTTTTATAGTCATTGGGGGGTTTCATTCTAATACTAAATTATATTAGATAGAATACATGTGACCCAACCCCCAAAATCTCAAGTTATTCACTGTGTAATTTTGGACAAAAGGCTTAAATCCTCAACATAGTATATCCAAGCATACTTTACCTCAAATCATACCTGTATAGCTAATTCATATATAATTGTCAAGAAATATGAAGATTTGAGATCTTACCCTATAGCAAGCCAACAAGTTAGCTTATAAGGTTTCATGAATGCTTAGAGAACATATAAAACTCCTGGGTCAGAGAAAAAGAACTATATTACATATGTACTAAAGGCAGGATTTGCAACAGCAAATGTGCTAGTTTCTTTTGCTCCACAATTCCACAAGGACAAAGCAGATGGGCCCATATGGGCCCACTTACTGGGTTGTATTTCAGGAAAGGAATAATGAGCATAAGTTTGCCTACCCTATATTTTAAAGAGAAAAAATTATTATATTTTATTTATCCATATTTATTTATTTTATTTATCTTTATTATATTAAACAATAAGCATGTCTTCCCTTTGCTGTAGAGGGTGACACTATACCTATCTTCAAAGGCTTTCACTATATAAACAACCTTGAAAAGATAATCCAGAAGAAAATGGCAGCCAGTGTCTCACTGCAGGATATGCAGAAATGTGAGGAAACTATGGGAAATTATCTCCCAACAATAACAAGTACCACTGCTCAAAATAAAAAGGAATGAAAAAAAAACAAGAAAGAAAGAAAAGAACATTCCCCAACACATAGTATAAGCCAAGTGTAAATTTAATATCTAAATCAGAGGAGGAATGAATAGAAAGGATATTAATGTCTAATCCTATTCAGGGACAGAGAATCAAAAACTATAAATAAAATATTAGTGAAAGAAAGGAGAGACTTTCAAGATGAAAGAAGTGGTCAACTTGTTTTGTATACTGTTGAAAACTCATGAGTCATGATTAGAATTCTTTTTTTTTTTTTTTTTAAAGATTTTATTTATTTATTTGAGACAGAGAATGAGAGAGAGAGAGCACATGAGGGGGGAGGGTCAGAGAGAGAAGCAAGCTCCTTGCCGAGGAGGGAGCCCGATGCGGGACTCGATCCAGGGACTCCAGGATCATGACCTGAGCCGAAGGCAGTCGCCTAACCAACTGAGCTACCCAGGCGCCCATGATTAGAATTCTTTTACAATTCATGCCTGTGACCTTAACCAAGAGCACTTTCAATGAGAGGGTTAAGAAGAAAACCCAATTAACATGGTTTGAGGAGGAAATATGGGTGAAATATTGCATACGGAACCAGTTCTTTCATTTTAAAGTGTTAAGATGCAGCTCAAATATCATCTCCTTTCTGAAACCTTTCTTAATTCTTTTGCCTGAATAAAATGTTCATACTCTGATTTTAGCGCATATCCTTATTGTTAATAAGATGTCACTCAACAGGTGTTGGGAATATTGAGGGTAGTTACCTCTTCCTTCTTGTCTTTCCAACAAAACTGCATCTTTATATGTTAAACTGATTAATAGAATTTTTACTAAGTCAAATTGAGTTAAATTGAAATATAAAGTAATAATCAAATTCATCAAATTTAATAATTGCATATATCTTATATAATGGATTCACATTATTCTTAATAAGGCCTAGATTCATTCATAATCCGTGATATTGTTAGCAGTATGTCAACTACTCCAAATAGTTTAGGGAAAATATAACATCACATTTAGACATGTGTTCAAATGCAAGTACATTAGTTAAACTCACCATCATGATGTTTTCCTAAAGATCATGTATTACTTGGAGTTTATTTAAGCTGTCAAAGTGAAACAGCAGGAGACTATTTTCGCACTACTTAAAAATGTTAAAAATATAGTGCATGGGGGGGTGAGTGTGTAAACAACTTTAAATAATAATATTTTATCTGAAGTTCATTGAAGCCCGTATTGAAACTTGAAGCAAAACTAAATATAGACCTGAATGTGACTTTCTCTGTCATCAAAAACATGATTTTTCTGAAACCTTTCATATTTTCTGTTTGTCTTCTCTGGAATAGCTCTTGCTGAAACTACTTGTTCTCATTTCCTCTTTTGGATGATAAAATGTAAATCCATGAATATGTGTGGTTTTGTTTATATTTTATTTTGATTCACCGTAACCCATAACCCATTAGAGGCAAAACCAAGGAATGCTTATGAAGTGAAAATGAATGTAGTTTTGGTTTGACTGTAGTCTGTTCTTTACATGCCTGAACAAAGCTCTATGAAAGTGTAAACTTTGATACATATGAAACTTCATTAGCCAAAAACAACCCCTTGATTTAAAGAAACCCATCTTTTTTTTTTTTTAAAGATTTTATTTATTTATTTGAGAGAGAGAGAGAAAGCACATGAGAAGGGGGAGGGTCAGAGGGAGAGGCAGACTCCCCGCTGAGCAGGGAGCCCTATGCGGGACTCGATCCTGGGACTCCAGGATCGTGACCTGAGCCGAAGGCAGTCACTTAACCAACTGAGCCACCCAGGTGCCCTAAAGAAACCCATCTTACGATCACTACTTTTTATGTAGTTTTTACTTCACTATATTTGTATTAAGTATAAAACTTTGAGGATGGCTTTTATAAAGGAGATTGCAAAGGAATGCACATTTCTTTAAGCAATCTAGGAAAGAATTGTTATGGATATGTATATGTCTTGGTATAGTTTCTTCTGTAAAGTACCTGAGAGAAATTGAATTGGTGCTACCTGATCATCTTCCATTTCATAGTGAGTTTGGTTTGAATTACTCAGTTAGCTTGAAATTATACATTCAAAGAAAAATGTTGAAAAAATAGACTTATAGACTTAAAAATGTCTCAGTTATTATAAGTTGAGGCCCTTGTTAATAAAAAATGCAAATCAATCAAATAGTGGTTTGCAAAGGCTAATTAAATTCAGATATACCAGTACTCTAAGGTTTAAGAATGGATTCACATTAAGAAACAAAACAGAGGATCATCAGGGAAGGGAGGGAAGAATAAAATAAGATGAAATAAAAAAAATAAGATGAAATCAGAGAGGGAGACAAACCATAAGAGACTCTTAACTATAGGAAACAAACTGAGGGATGCTGGAGGGGGGATGGGTAAGGGGATGGGGTAATTGGGGGATGGGCATTAAGGAGGGCATGTGATGTAATGAGCACTGGGATGCAACGGATAAATCACTGAGCTCTACCTCTGAAACTAATGATACACTGTATGTTTGTTAACTGAATTTAAATATAATTTTTTTTTAAAAAGAATGGATTCACTTGGATGAAATGCTGAAATTTACAGTATTTTGAATCATTTTTACTTCAATTTCACTTCTCCCTGTATTTTCTGTCCCATAACTCTTCTTCCTTTTTTAGCCAATCTTCTCAGCCTCCTCTGCTATTTCCAATATATCTTCTTGAACTCATTTGGATATGATTTTTGCTCCACCACTCCTTGAAAGAGTAATTAATTACTTCCACTCTGCAAAATCCAACTGCCGTTTCTCATCCCCTCATCTTTGATTTATTAGCAACATTTGACACTCCTTTATCTTTGAAACGTTATCTCTGCTTATCTTCCAAATTAATATTTTCCTGTGTTTTTTGTTTTTTTCTTTCCTTACCTGGCTGCTCCTTCTCATGTTCTTTTAATGGTTCTGCTTCATCTCCAATATTGTCTGCCCCAGCAACTAGACCTTTAATTTCGTGTCTTCTCTATCTTCATTAAATCCCAATTTTATTATTTTAAATAACATTTTATAATAATGATGCCCGTGTTTATATCTCCACTCTAAAATTTTCTCCTCAACTCTAGATTCATGTTCATCCACTTAGTGTTTCTGCTTTGATTCTTACAACCATTTTAAACTTAAAATTCTTAAAACTGAACTTTCATTAGTTAACCACCCCTTCCCATCATCACCACCCAAACTCTCTCTTCCCATAATCTTGCCATCTCATTAATGACAAACTCATCCTTTCAGTTGTTCGAGCCAAAACTTTGGGTGGCCCCTTGATGTTTCTTTTTCATCCCATCGCATTTCCAATTTCCAGAAAACCTGTTAGTATTTTCTTTAAAATTTTTCCAGAATGCTACCATTTTCCACTGCTTCTACTACTACTTCTCTGGCCCAAACCACCAATATGTTTCCAATGTATTATTGTCATTTCCTTGAAACTATTCTCCCTGTCTCTTTCCTGGTCACATTTCAATCTGTTTCTTCCACAGAGCAGTACAATAATTCTATTAAAATGTAAGTCACACAACACGGGACCCTTCAGTGGGCCTCTGTTTCACTCAGAGTTAAATGTCAAAAATTTTCAAGAAGTGTATAAGAGAACACGAGATTCTCACTCCCACTAGCACCACTACCAACACCTTCCTGATTTAATTATCTACAAATAGACATTTCAGCCAAACTCACTTTCCTGCTTTTCTAGTCTCATACCAGGTATGCTTGGGATCCACTCTTCCTCTACCGGGAATTCTCCTTCCCTGCATATCTACATGGCTTGACACTTAGTTCTCCATGTCATTTGTATTCAAATGCCATTTGACTTAGTGAAGCCTTTCTTTGCTACCCTATTTAAACTGGTAGCATGCTCCTTTCCTTGTTTATTTTTCTTCATAGATATATCACCAGCTAATTATTATTTATTTTACTTACATATGTTGTTATTTTCTGTTTCACCCCACTAAAATCTAAGCTTATAAAATGATGTTTATTTCTGTAAAATTGTGATTTTGAACAATTCAAAGACAACTTTTTTTTCGTATTCTGCTTTCAGTAAGTAACAAAGCAGACTTCTTCATGTCATTACTTGATAACTAATTTTTGTTTCTATATACTTTCATAATTCTTGAAATTAAAAAAATGATGTCGTTGTGGAAAATCAATATATTCTATTTTAAATTTAAAACATGTTTCATGATTTCTTTTTAAAAAATACAGAAAAGATATTTTAGAAATAAAAATTCTTTTCTCTTAGGACACCTGGGTGGCTCGGTCGGTTAAATGTCTGACTTCCCCTCAGGTCATGATCCCAGGGTCCTGGGATTGAGCTCCAAGCCCCACATGAGGCTCCCTGCTCTACAGGGAGCCTGCTTCTCCCCCTCCCTCGGCCTGCTACTCCCCCTGCTTGTGCTCAATTGCTCTCTCTCTGTCAAATAAATAAATAAAATCTTTTTAAAAAAATTATTGTCTCTGGCAAGTACTTTGATTACATATTGTACATTTTTTAATAAAATTAAATAATCATCCTTGTTATTAGAATTCTCATAACACTATCTTTTCTACTATTTGCTCAGTCTTCAGACAGTATAAATGAAAGAGAGTAACTTCTAAGTTCTCATTTATATATTTTAGAAGAAGCCCTTAACAAATTTAATTTACTTATTCTAAATCAGCCAGTTCCATGCTCATAAACTGTTTTAATTAATGATTTGAGATGTAAGACAATTATGACATAGTAGAATCAAAAAGCACATAATGGTATATTTATTTTTTAAAGCACTGTGGGGATAATGTAGGTTAATGCTCTGTTGGTCTCACTGTCCCTTCTATTTAGTGTGTCACTGACATTTCATATTTCTACTTACTTGTGAAAGATTAGGTCACTTTATTTTGGATTGCATGTCACAAAGTCTAATTTTGGATGTTCTACCCACCTTTGCAAACATAATGTGATGAACGGTGCTAAACATAATATAGTTGCTTAGAAATAGTAAGGAAGACATAGGAAATCACAGGAGCAAAGTAATCAGGTATGAAGACTAACATAATTTTTAGTGCTTTGTTTATTGAATGGCAAATAATATATTATTCAAGTGAAAAGCAAAAGCAGAAAAAGAATATTATTGAGATTAGGGTAGCAGCTATTGAATATAAAGGTAGAATATATAAGTGAAAATAACCCAAAATCTCTTCCTTTACCTTTGAAAACCCGAACATTTCAGCAAACTGCATATAAATGATAGAATGAGACCTACCCATTATTGTATTATTTTATACATTTACATGCTCATACAGGTAAAGTAGATACTTTTTTATATTATAAGAATAAAATCAATATAAGGAAGAGGTATCATTAATGTTTAGGGAGCTAAATAATGAATGTTACTTTCTTAGGCATTTCTGTTCTCCTTTAGGAACTTAGATGCTGGCATTAATATTTATTTCTGTCTATTCTTGGGTCTAGTTTAATACCATCAACTGTGCTTGATTGATTGTCTTTGATTAACAGTGTCTCAATTTCCTTAATTATAAATACTTATAATAACCTTCTGCCTTAGAGGAATATTGTGCATTTACTAAGAACCACAGAAATCCCAAGAAAATTGATTTATCAGGGTAGAAGTCAAAACCCTAGGTAGAAATATATGTTGAATAATTTTGCATGAATGTTGCTGTTTCCCTGCAGTCATCATTATGTTTTAATTTTATTCTAGATTGAGGAAACATCATAGAATGGTATTGAAACTTCTAGTAAACATTTTATTTTCTTTTAGGTAGACTACAATTTTATGTAATGTAAATGCTAAGTTGTTTCCAAAATGAGAAATCAGAGATAAGACATGTATTTGAAGTTTAATGCAACTTATCAGCAGAGGGAAAAAAAATAGGTGCAGAACTACATCATTTGTCTTATACACTCATTGCAATTCTGCTCACATGTCCCTACTGTGATTCTTCCATATCCGGTTAGAAATACTATTCCTAACTTCAACACATACATACCCAGAGCTCCAAACTCCCCATTCTGGAGTTTAATACTGGAGGCAGTGTCAAGAAAAAGAATGAAGCCTGGGAACAAAATGAAAACGGGTGAGGAGATTGGAAGAAAGAAGAAAGTGGATGGGGAAAGACCTAAGAGTTATAGAGAAGTCTAATCCACCAAGAGAAGCCAAGGAAATGCTTTCCTCACAGTAATGTTTTATGACTGAAATAGGAAAAAATGAATAAGTAGATCAACAGAATTAAATACAAAGTCAAATAAAGTCTACAGACTAAAGAAAGAAACAATTAAGGAAAGATATACTTGTGATACCAAAAGATATATCTGGAAAATAATTTTCATGTGAAATTTCATATAAAGTTTTCAAAATATAGAAGACAGTAACCAAAGAAAACTATAGAAAAGACTTTGATAGGATTTTATCATATGTATGACAATGACAAAGGAAGTGTCTCAGTATTAATCCAGTAGGGAAAATGGTTAAGTGATCTTAGAAAGTTAGAAAACAGTTCTGGTTCTCTGTCTTTCTGGTAGGAGTTTGATTCAGGTTAAAGAGTAGCAAATAATGTATCAGTGACATAATTTGATATGTCACTTAAATGGTCTGTTTTTCATCTGTGAATTAATGCTATAGGGGTCTTTTTTTGCTATTTTAATTGGGATTTTTATGATTTTTAATAAACTGAGCATACTTTTTTATTTACTGATTCTTCAATTGCATTTCTCCATTTTTGAGTCATCTATTGAAGTCCTTTGTCCAATTTTTTACTATTTATTTTTCTTACTTTTTCCTCGCTGATTTGTAGGATTTTGTTATTCTAGATACTAGTCTCATGTGAATTTTAAATGTTGCAAATAATCTCTGCACAATGTGTCTTTTCTTTGTTAATTTGTCAATGTTTAGAATTTTATATCAACTTTGGTGCTAGTGTAATACTAATCAATCCATCATCTCTCTGAGATCCTATTTTTCTCTTACTTTTCATTTTATTACCTTTATAGTTAACTCTGTAATTATTTGGTCTTTGATCCAGCATAAAGGCCACTCGTATATAGTTTTTTTTTTCTCCTTATGTAAATAAGGTTTCAAAACCTATTTACTACACAATTCATCCTTTATTAACTAATGGTACTATCTCTATGATATATAAATTTCCCAAATATACCAGTGTCCATCTTTGAACTATTTATCTTGTTCTACTGGTCTGGTCTTGTCTTTTCTTGTAATATTAGCATCAAGGTTTTAGTTTATTTTACTATCTGACAGGGCAAGTTCTTCCCCACACCCTCCACTTGGCACTTTTGTCACTCAAAATTGACTCAATTCTTTGAGGACTTCATTCTTCCACATTTGTCTTTGAAAACATTTTAGAATAATTTTAGAATTAACTTTAAATAATCCATACACAGAATTTGATTGTAATTCCAATGAATTTAAGTACTACTTCTGAAAAACTGACATTTTGAAAATGTCAGATCATTTTATCCAGGAGTAGTATGTATCTTCATCTGTGCCCTTTAATAGAATTTAGTAACCATTGGAGGCTTTATATATCTTTTCAAGGTAATATTTACCTGACAAAATACACTGTAGTTCCTGAGATTCTATGAAAGATATACCACTTTTCCATTGCAACTTCCATTTTTAGTTTGATTTAAATAGATACTTCTAGTTTTTATAATTTACCTGTAAGATATAACACCTAGTAAGCTGTTAAAAGATACTGGGTCCCTAATATTTAGAGGTAATGAGGAGTCTGAAACTCTAGAAAGGATAACCAGGCTTGGCAAATAAAATACAGTTCATTTGTATTTCAAATAAACAACAGATAATGGTTTAGAATAAGTATGTCCTGTGCAAAAATCGGGACATACTAAGAGTTATTTATTGCTTATCTAAAATTCAAATTTAGCTAGATATCTTATATTTTATCTGACAACCCTCTCCCAAAATGAGAACGACTCATGTAGCTGATTATATTGACTGCAACTAATAATTTTACTACTTGCCTTCAAATCATTACATGTTATTCAGTTTAAAGTAATTAATAAAGCTCCTTATGATTCAGTAAGCCAGTAGAAATATGTAAGATACTTACTGGAAATGTTTTATTGGTCTATTCCATTAATTCTGGTTCATGCTTTATGAGTGATTGAGTTTGGTATTCATTTTTAGAGTGATTGTACTCCTTTGTGTCTAGCTCTTTCCTCCTGTAAATTCTTTGAGACATTATTTAACCTGTTGATAATGCTCAGACGTCAGCTGAAGTATCTCCTATGGAAATTTGGGAACATATTCTGGGATGTGCTAATTGATATTCTGCCTTCAAATTTTTAGAACATTCTTCATACTAAATGTAAATTGTGAATGAGCAGTAATTAGTCCATATTTACTTGCCTGCTTTATTTATATTTATTTAAATTTCAGAAAAAAATTACAGGTTTCTGTAAAACCTAGCAGAGAACCCAACAGAGAGAGAGAGGAGAAAAATTAATAACATCATAAAAGAAAACTTAATTTTTGCACTAAATTAAGATGTGCTGAAAATACAAGTCTACCAGTTGATGGAAACAGGCAACTTTAGTTAAGGATTGCATCACATTCCCAAAAATTGAGATTAAGATTGCAGGGTGTTATTCAGTAAAATGTAATATGTATCTCAGTTTCCAGAGGTTTCAACCTGGGGATGAAACTAGAGACCTGATGACAATGGTAGAAATGCTTTCTAATAAAATTTGGTCCTATAGCATATTTACAAATTACCACTGACTGTAGGTATTATAAAAACTGTGGGTATTACTAAAACTCTTGATAATGGATAACTATATATCTCCTTTTATTAACTGATTGAAGAGAGAGAGAGAGAAAAATGCACATCATTCTTGTATGCCTAAAAGCACAAGTTGATTTTCAAAGTCAAATTGCTTGAAGGGGAAAAAACTCTATTTTGAAAATTAAATATAAACAGGAGTGAGATAAAAAATGGAATAAGAGAAACTGGAAGTAATAGTTAACAAAGAAATACTATTGAAAGTATTTATTTTAAACATAAATTATACCCCTGGAGATCACTACCAAAGCTATTATATATTTGAATGTGTTGATATATTTATAAAGTGAACATTTCAAAATATAATATATTTTTCCAAAAATTTTAGATGTAGAAAGAAGACAAAAAATTAAGTTAAAATGTATGCAAGGTTGAATTTTACCAATGTTAGAAAATTACATATGTACCAGCTGCTTTTATTCTGACTCAGGCTTTTTTTTTTTGCCATCTTTTTCATACCAGTATGAGGTTTACTATGATACAATATTTATCTGAACAATAGTACTTCTTGTGTGAAATCAGATCTAACTCAGTGTAACTTTTACAAAAGCTAAATGCCCTTGCACGTGTCTTGATATTATAGACAGATGACTTCTGAATATGAGTCGTGGCTCTATTTCTAATTAGCTAAGTACCCTAGGTTTAGGCAACTATAATCACCTGGAATATTTAGTCTTTGTATATGTAAAATAAGAATAATAATTCTTACCTCAGGGATAATCCAAAGGTCCTATTATTGTTGAAATGCTCTGTCCATCCTGTCCCTGTCCCTCATTTCCTTGATCTCCAGTCTTCCACCCCACCTCTGCCCTTTAACTTGCTCCTGACATTTCATGTGTCCTTGCTTAGACATAAACCTTCAGAGCATTTCATTCTTCCATTCTTACTGCTATTATCTCTTGACAATTTTCTAAAAGTTTTTGCTCTTTATCTTCCCAAAGAGCAGAAGAATGTATAAAGGTGCAGAGGCAAATGTCCTATGGGAGCTGGGGTGGAGAAGACTAGGAGACTTGACTGCATAAGGTTCTATCTCACTACATTTTTCTTCACCCTCTTTTTTCCTCTTCATTTCTTCATCAACACCATCATTAATTCATGCCTAGCCATGTTGTTTTTTTTCCACACTTAAATAAGTGGTAAAAAACTGCACAACCAGTTGAGTCCAATAATGCATCTCAGATTCTGCCTGTTCCTTCTCCAGACTGGGTTGAGTTCTACAGAGAAGCCAATCAATTTTGACTAATACACTATTGCAAACGTTGAACAAAGGCTATTGTATAGTGATTGTGCCAGAAACACAGAACATTATCAAGCTGAGTTTGTCAGTACAGTGGTGTAGTTAAAAACTCTAATTCTGGAGTAAACTGACCTGGGTCTGAATCTCATTTCTGTCACAGTCTGGCTCTGACTTTGGATAAGTTACACAATTCTATGAGACTCAGTGACACACCTGCAAACCTGAGATGAAAATGACACCTATTTCATTGGTTTGAGATAAAGTTGGAACTATGGTGTGCATGTAAAGTGCTTAGCTCTCTTAGTCACTTAATAAGAATTCAACAAATTTTAGTTGTTTTTTTGGGGGGGGTGCAGAGGGAATGCTTTATTTTGTTTTGCCATAGAAATGTTATATGTCAGAGTTTCAAAGTCAGAAATGTGAGGCCAGTGAATCCTATGATATCTAATCTCTTTAATAATTGGCTTCTGCGCCAAACTACAGTTATGGTCCCCTCCAACATTACTAGCCATACCACTCTGTGCTTCTGCCATCTCTTTGATCACTACTGCCTTTCCTCCTAACTCCTTTCAATTGCATACTCTCAGTTGTCAACTCCGTTGTTTAAAAAACCCACTAGAACCCACAGGACTATCTTTCTTTGCATGCTTCAGTAGAAACTCACTTTTCCTGTATGATAGTTCCTTGTCTGCATCCATGTAGAGAGGGCAACTCATTCTTAGTCTCATTACTTCTGGTCAGGAAGGATGCATAGAATTCTTCCGTCTCACTCGTGTTGGTTCCAAACCACTAATTTTCCATTCTCATATAAAGCAGTCGCTTTTAGGCACCTGCCAAAGAGCACTACAGTTTCCTTGCCCTTCTTTCATCATCACTTTTTGTATTCACCAAGGACTTTGGCACACAAAGATGATATAGTTCTCTGTACAACTAAAGATAGCAATATCTCGGCATATCTCTATCTCTGGAATTTGAAAAATTTATATGTGTTGTCTGTGATCTACCTAACATCCTGATTTCACAATTTCTTGACCTCCCAGTTTCCAATAATTTTTTCTCTATATCTTATCTGTAAACCATTCCTACACTAAGCTCTGAATTTTTTCATTAACTATTTACCTTTAAGAATTTTTTGAATCTCAGTATTTTTCTCTGAATACAATACCCAATCATTTTAGCTCTTAAAATTCTTGCTTCTAGTTCTTTGATTTCATCAAACCCATCAATTCCTATCTTAATTCCAGTCCTTTATAAAATATCCAACTTCTTACTAACAAATTCACTCTAATATGAATGTTACAAAGATCTAGTTCCTAAGCTTTTACCCTGGCACCCAAAAGAATACAAAGAAAATGGGCCACCCTTGTAAATATGTGGGCAATACAAATGCCATCCCAACAACGCCACAGAGGTGCATGCAGTCCTACTTCAAGACCATAGTCTGTCCTTGTGTCAATCCTCTGTCTAGTCTCCAAAATCTGTTTCCTCAACTCTGGCGTCTCTCCAGATATATCCCTCTATCATTTATCCCTGCACTCTTGGCAGGAGACCTTGCCTCCAACTTCCCTGGAATCAATGAGTCAGTTCTGCCACTTGGAAATTCTTCCCAATAATCTTACTTTCCTACCAGCTACATTGTGCTTTCTGCTCTTAGTAGAGAAATGTGTCCTTATTCTTGTTTAGGGTGACCTTTTACTTGCGCTTTGGGCTCTGTTCCTTCAGGGATCTTGAGCTATCCATCATCCCCTTTTCTTCTTATCTTCAAATCCTTCCCAACTCTTTACTCGCAGAATATGAAGCATGTGCAAATCACTTGTTTTTATTAAGAAAATCACACGCAAAAAAAAAAAAAAATTCAGAGACTCCACATCCACCTATTAGTATACTATCGGCTTTCTCTCCTTTGTACGACCCTATGTGAGAAAATACTAGATATGTGTTCTTTTTATGGCCTGAATTTCCATTGACTCCTCCAGAAACCAATATAGTGTGTCACTTACTACTGAATTGAAACTGCTCTTGCTGGGTTCAAAACAGTGCACAGTGCCAAACATAATGGGACCTTTTTTTTCTTAATTTTCTTGACCATTATGAACATTTGCTGATAGTGACCATAAATTCCCAATTTAGAATTTCTTTCTTCTCTGGTTTCTGACACTCCTGTTGATTGATTGTTGTTGTTTTGTTTGTTTTCTCCTATCTCTAGTGACTCATTTTCTGCCATGATTTTGGATTATTTTTCTCTTTGTTCTGAAATACAATATGACTTTACTACATTCTTCACCCTTAGCTTTTTTCCTTTAGACATTTTCATTTGATGACTTTATCCAATCTATGGGTCTTATAAGAAAAAAAAAATTCACTTATTTAACAATTAAGCTATTGTATAACAAGAACTTGTTTAGGCAGTGGGAACATAACAGTAAGCAAAATTGAATAAAATCTCCTACGGCTGGGCGCCTGGGTGGCTCAGATGGTTAAGCGTCTGCTTTCGGCTCAGGTCATGATCCCAGGGTCCTGGGATCGAGTCCCACATCGGGCTCTCTGCTCCTTGGGAGCCTGCTTCTCCCTCTGCCTCTCTCTCTCTCTGTCTCTCATGAATAAATAAATAAAAATCTTTAAAAAAAAAATCTCCTACGGCTTAGATTGTAGTGGAGGACATAGATAACAATTTTTTTTTCTCTGCTACAGAAAAAAAAATGAAGCAAGATGGAAATGACAGTGGATGTCAGGGACAGGGATAGAAGTTTGTGACGGGAAAACTTATTAAATCATATTTATATGCCTGTAGTCCAGTCATGGTCCCTGGCTTCTATATTACCTCCTGTGCCCTGGGTTGTCTTTGTTGCTAACTCAGCCTGACATTTGATGTGGCAAATGTCAGTATAGAGAAAACCTTGGTAATCAATGAAACCACACACTATTAAAAAGTAGGATAAGCAAGATGCTACATTAAATTGGTAAGATCAATGTGAACTCATAATCAGAAAGGAAATTTTTTTTAAAGATCCATGACTCATAAAATTGCCTCAGTAGCAGCATAAGGGACAGATACCAACCAACACTCAGAGCCTCTAGTCCTCTGCTAATATTCTCCAGTGAAGGAAACCAAGATTACTTTGAAGGTGCCTAATTTCATACCTCGGGACTGTAATAAAATGAGGAAATGCTAGGGATATCTTCTTGCCAAAAACATTAGAGAATGAAAGGACAGTCAATTTCAACAGGCTTCTACCACCCAAATTTGTACAATTAAGCATTTATAAATAACATTATTTGTTATTTTACTATTATTAATTTATTTAAAAAAACTTGAGTCTGACAAGGCCATGAGTTGATAAATACATCCAAAAGAGTTACATTTTGTAGTTTCATACAAAATGCAGTTGTATGAAAATAAAGGCAGAATTATGGATAATGTGTCCTATTATTTTTTTAAATATGGAATTTAATATAGGTGCATATTTTTTATTCTACTTTATTAAATGTTTGTTGATAAAGTATAGCTATATACTTGTTTTAAACTGTGTAAACAAAAAATTATAATCCCTAACTATACCTTGCCTATTTCCATGCCCTACCCATTTTTTAGGAAACTAGATACTGATACCTTACAATTTTTTTCACGTAAATTTATATATTCAACAAATATTTATCAAGTGAGCATTATTTGACAGATACTCTAAGACACTAGGGATTTAATCATATATGAAACAACACAAAATCCATGACCTTATACATTTTCCATTCTAGTGGAAGAGAAATAAATTGACAGATTAAAAAGTAAAATATATGTTATGTTAGGTGATGGTAACTACTGAGGTAAAAAAAAAAAAAGAAAGAAGAACATGGAGTCATGAAATGTCTCGAATGGGCAAAATTTAACACACTGTAACTAAGAAACTGCTCACTGAAAAGGTGATGTGAGTAAAGACTTAAAGGAAATGAGAGAGGTAGGCTATTAGATATCAAGTAAAGAACACTCCAGGCAAAAGGAATAGCAATTAAAACAGCTCTGAGGCAAGACCATGCTTGGACACCAGGTGTGAAGAATATTAAGGAGCCAGGATGACTATAGCAGATATAACAAGAAGAAGAAGAAGAGCAGGAGATAAAATACAAATAGTGGATAAGGAGTCATATCAAGTTAGTAGGCCATTGTAATGGAAGCCATTGGAAGATTTTATGACATGATATATATATTTTAACAATGTTATATTGGCTACTATGTTGGGAATAGACCACAGGAGTTAACATCAGAAACAAAAGACAAATTAAAGAGCTATAGCAATAATCTAGGATAGAGATGATAATGGTTTGAACTATGGTATAGGTGTTTGAAGTAATGGGAAGTCAAATGCTTATATAGTTTTATTATGAAGATAAACAGTTTCATTGATGTGTAAGGTGTGGAATGTGAAGTAGGGAGGAATCGAGGGAAACACCAAGACTTTTGAGCAGTTTAAAGAACAGAGTTAACATTAATGGAGATGATGTCATGGGTTGAATTGTGTCCCATAAAATTCATATATTGAAACTCTAACCCCCCAGAACTTCAGAATGTGACCTTATTTGGAGATAGGGTTCTTTCAGAGGTGATCAAGTTAAAATGAGGTCATTAGAATGGACCATAACCCAATATAACTAGTGTCTTTATAGAATGGGAAAATTTGGACATAGAGACACAGAGGGAAGACAATGTGAAGATGCATGGAGAAAATGGCCATTTACAAATCAAGGAGAGAGTCTTGGAATAGATCTTTACCTCACAGCCCTCAGAAGAAGCCAACCCTGCCTGTACAAAGGAACTTTCCCTTGCCTGGGAAATTCATTTTGGAATGACATGAGTTATAAACACACTAACAGGAAAACAAACTCATGTTATCTATTCTGAATAAAACAGAAGTTTTTAATATACTAGCCTTTACATTTTCTTTTAGGTTGATAATGATAATCCTAAACTTCATTTTTTCTAATTAATATCCTAAGAAGTTCATCATTTTGCCACACGATCTAATTTAGAGACAAAATTAAATAAAATGATCTGCCTTCAGCTAAAAAAGATAGTTCCCCAAGTTAAAATTTAGTTTTTTTAATTACATTTACAAAAGTGTCCATTCCAGCATGATAGCACAGACTCATTTATCCCTGCTCTTCTCTGTTAAGGACAACTGTGAACTTGGGAAATAATGCAAGAGGCAACCAAAGAAGAACTGGAAAAGGTGGAAAGAGGAAGGTGAACTGGCTAGAGACTTCAGGATTGGAGGAACAACATAGTGACAGGGCATTTTATGAGCCCCTCACATAATAGAAGAAGACAATTCAGGGCCGGCATTTCTCAACCTTTGAACAAGGGAAAGAAGTCAATTCAGACAGGTTCATTCTTTCCCCAGATTGAATGGAAGTCCTGCTGATAACACAAACTAGCCCAGCAGCATGAACAAGCCCAGCAGCATGAACAAGATTAGTCAGAAGGTGAAAATGGGCTCCTATACACCACAAGCAAGGGACTGTTGTCCTGATAAACTCCTGACTTGGGAAGTATCCTCCTTTCCCCAAGCAAAGATTCCTCTCCCCATCAAGAGGCCATGGGTGGTTGGGAAGCACCAGGAAGAGGGATTCCCAACAACAAGTGACCTAGTTCAATTTCTTCATCCCCACATACCAGGGACTCCCCCCCACCCCACCCTACTTTAAGAAACCTGGTAGCCTAGCCTAGAGAAACTCCTTCCACCCTCCAGACAGTGGAAGCAGGAATCACTGAAATCCAACAGCACTAAATCAGCAAAACTGACCAAAATAGCCACACAAAGCTCTGAAAATTAAATTATCATTATAACTACAGACTACAAAAGTAGTTCAGAACTTATTTACTAAAACTAAATAGATGACTGCCTGATAAATAAAAGATTCAAATAGAACCCAGAGTCTCTTAACATAATAGAATGTCCAGGATACAATTGAAAATACCATCAAAGCAAGAAACAGGAAAATCACAAATATAATGAGAAAAGATAACTAATGCCAACACTGAGATGAATAAGATATAAGACTGTTGAATCACAAACCTGTATCTGTGAAACAAATAATACATTATATGTTTAAAAAAAAAAAAGAGAATAGGAAGGGAAAAATGAAGGGGGAAGTCAGAGGGGGAGATGAGCCATGAGAGATTATGGACTCTGAGAAACAAACTGAGGGTTCTAGAGGGGAGGGGGAGTTGGGGGATGGGTTAGCCTGGTGATGGGTATTAAAGAGGGCACGTATTAAATGGAGCACTGGGTGTTATACGCAAACAATGAATCATGGAACACTACATCAAAAACTAATGATGTATGTATGGTGATTAACATAATAATAAAAAAAAGATGTTTGGACTATTTGGCAAATATTTCATCAGACCTCATAAAAATACCTCAACAAGCAATTACAAATTCTCTTGAAACAAAGTGAGGGAAAATCTTAACAAAAATAGAAATTATTAAAATTAAAAACACATGGAAATTACAGAAATCATAAAATACAATATCCAAAACAAACAAAAATCTTGATAGATGGGCTCAATAGTAAATAAAGGAGAGATGATAGATAACAGAATCAGGAGATGATAGAGGTAGTAGATCAACAGAATTTAGCAAATTTGAACCAATAGACGATTGGGAAAGTAAATAGATCTTTAAGCGTCTGTGAGACAATAACAAAAGATCCAACATTCTTGTATTTGGAGTCCCAGAAGGTGATGAGAGGGAGTATGGGGCTGAAAGAGCATTCAAGACATATGGCTGAAAACTTCCCAAATTTGACAAAAAGACATAAACTTATGGATTCAAGAAGGTGAACAAACTCCAAAGGAGACAAGCAAACAAACAAACAAAAACTTCTGGCCAAGACACATTAAAATGAAACTTCTGAAAACTAAAGATAAAGAAAAAAAATCTTAAAATTGCCAAAGAGTAATATCACATTGACTGTAGGAGAAAAACAGTTCAAATGACAGTGGATTTCTTAACCCTGACTGAGCCACCCAGGTGCCCTGTAAATTTATTATTGTTTAATATCATTCACTTTCCTTTCCAGTAAAAAGATTATACGCTTCCACCCACTGGCCATGACTTTCAGTGCATCTTGTAGGAAGGGCATACTACTTGTCCTATTGACACTGAGCTTGACCATGAGCCTATTTTGACCACAGAAATATGAACATATGTGTCACAGCTTTATAAGAGAATTCTTAAAGAATGATTGCATGAGGGTGCCTGGGTGGCTCAGTCGTTAAGCATCTGCCTTCGGCTCAGGTCATGATCCCAGGGTCCTGGGATCAAGGCCCACATCAGGCTCCCTGCTCACTGGGGAGCCTCCTTCTCCCTCTCCTCCCTGCTCCTGTGCTTTCTCTCACTATCTGTCTCTCTCTCAAATAAATAAAAATCTTAAAAAAATAAATTTACCATATTGAAGCAACAATTTTATAGCAATTTCATTCTCCAGTGGTTATGAAATATTTTATAAAATTTACATTCTTGGAACTCAGTATGTAGTCACAGTGCGTTAATGGACATTCCACCTAGCATCTCTTAAAGGGTAGTCAATTGAGTAGTGGTCACATATACTCTTCAAAGAAAACAAACACAACCAAATAAATTTGGGAGCCGCTACTTCTTAAAGATTTGCTGTTAAATTGGAAAACCCTTGATCAATATATTTTAGCAGTAACATTTCAAGTATCCTACTTTGATTTCTACAGTGATCACTTAACATCTTGAAACATAATAAGCATCAAGCTTTTATACATATAGTCAACATTTTACAAAATTATAATGACAGCAGTTTTATTAGCCAGCAAATCAAATGAAGTTTGTGTCAATTCTATCCATAATGTGAATCAATTAATCTAGAAAGAAATGAAAGTGCAAAAGATTAAAAAAAGGAGGAAAAATCATTCTGGAGTCATAGTTTATTAACAAATACTACTAGTTCATGTGTTGCCAGTAGGTAACATTTGAAACCAACCAGCATTGTTCACCATCTCCAGGAATTTTTTTGATCCATGGGAATTCTCTTCAGTCATTCCTGAGCTGGTACATCGGCTCCTTTCACTGGACTACTCTGTAAATGGAAGAAAATACCCCAAAAATCTACCCCACTGAAATTAAATGACTTCCTCAGTCACTAAACACAAGCTAGGTGGAGAACTGAAAATAGCCCCCAGATCTCCATGATCATAATTGCATCACTAAACCGCACTCTCCTTTGGTCGAAATCCTTAGAATGATTAATAAGCTTATGGGTTAAAGTGCACAGAAGAAACTTCCTTTCTAGACCAATAATAAGGAGCTGTGTTCTCATTTTATTTTAACATCTCAGCAAACCACAGATAAATATATTAAAATCAGATTATTGTAGATGACAAAGAGCTTTCAAAAATAAAATAAGAGATTTGTTACTGACTTTTACTTCAATAAATCTTAACAGAACAATCCTTTAGGGTTCTTGGCTTACATGCTGATGTTGCTGATAATATTTTATTTGATTTATATAATTTATTATCCACTAAAATTGTGTAGACTATTTGCCTAGGAAATTTGAAAAATTAGAAAATAATTAAATGTCACTGGCACTTTCATCTACAGAAATCAAATGATTACTGTGATATATTGATTTTAATTTGTTCCACTAAAATATACTTTTTTTGTCCAATAACCACAACAAGAAATTAATTTTACATTGTGACCCTTCCCCTCAACACATAATTTGGATATATATTACTGAAAGCTGAAGCAATAGTACTTTTACTACTTGAATATATTTTGTTATTTTCTGTTTTATTCAATTCTCTCTCTCTGTCTCTCCCTCTCTCTGTCTCTCTCTTTAAATGCTGGATAAAACACTTTGTATTGACCCCATACAGTTTGGTCAATTTTAAATAATCTAGGTAAAAAGACTTAAAACTAGGTGGAAGATGTATACTATGTATTCTTTCCACCAGTATTATACTGTGGATAGTAAGATATTATTAAAAACAAAAACAAAAACAAAAGCTAGCCAACTGATTTCCAAATTCCTAGGTAGCCAAACACACAAAACTGTGTTTCAACTCTTCCTCTGCTAGTAATATAAAGGAAGTTTGTTTTCTCCGTATCTTTTCTTCTCACTAACTCCAAAACCTACTATGATTTCACTTTTGCCTTAAAAATTTCAGTGAAAGAGTTCTCACCAAGGACACAAATGACTTTCATACCAAACATTAAATTTAGTTTTCAATCCCAATCTTGTTTGCCCTCTCAATAGTATCTGACAGCGTTGACCCTTCCTTCTAACATCCTCTTTTTTTTTAAATCTGTTATTACATCATCCTCCCTGAAACTTCATGTTTGGTATCTATTGTAATAATACCATGAGTTCCTCAAGGCTGAATCCTAGACTTTTTTCCTTCTTGTTCCATTTTTTTTTAATTTTTAGTTTCAACCTGGAGCAGAGCTTAGGGTATCATTTTTATGAAAATATGAAAATTATTTATAAATTTATATCTCTAGCCCAGACATTTCTTTGGAGTTTCAAACCAGTATAATTAACTACATTATGCCATCTCTTTCACTTATCATCACCTTATTTGATATGAAAAACGACTTATTTGATATATCAACCCTTTTCAAATTCAACCTATCCAAAATCAAATGTTACCAAACTCTCCAGTCGTGTTCCCCATCAAAATTGTTATTTTCCAATATTACCTGTTTCAATGAATGTCACCAATATACATTCAGTTGTATACATTAGAAAGTCACTATTTTCCTTAATCTTAATCCATCCCAATAAATTTTATCATTTAAATATTTTTTAGGTCTTTGGACTTCTATCCAACATGCCACTGCAGAGAGAAACCATTATCTCTTACCTCGTCTGTTATAACAGCTTTCTAAAATTTCTTCCTAGATCTACTCTTGCCCTCATCCTATTCATTCTCTCCCGTGCAGCCAGAGTATTATTTTAAAGAACATGTATCTGATAATGTGAATTTTCTGGAAAAAAAAATCCTTAATGGTGTCCTATTGCTCCTAAAATAAAGTCCTAAGTTCCTAGAGAAGCATAGAAAATCTAACATGGCCCAACCCCTCTGTAGCTCTCCAGTTATACTTGGTCTTGTTCCAAGCCCTTGTCCTTTGTTTCTTCTTGCTCATTATGCTGAAGCCACACAGGATGATTTGCAGTTCACCAAAGATAATTTGTTTCTTCTCACCCCTTTATATCTGTCACTATTAATATTGATAATGAGGGTTTTTTTGATAATGAGTTTTAATATTAACTTATCTAACCTAATTTTTACTCAAACATATTTCACTTCAATTTTTACTATGTCCAATCCCTTAACATATTTCCATAGGCCTATATTTTTTCTTTAACATCTCTCACAGATATAAATTCTAATTAATATCTGCCTATTCCTACTCAGCTGTCAGCTCTATAAAGGCATGGCCTGTTTCCATTTTTCCTTAGCATTGTGTCTTAGGGGTCTATAAGAGGCGTTCACTATATATAATTGTTGAATATATGAAAAAACTCTATCAAAGACAGTTACCTAAGGGAGTAGATTTCATTGTTGTAAGAAGTATATTACATGTTTTAAGAGTATTTTAACCATAATTACTGGACAATTCTCTTACACCATACACAAAGATAAAATCAAAATGGATGAAAGACCTCAATGTGAGACAGGAATCCATCAAAATCCTAGAATCCATCCTATGGAATGGGAGAAGATATTTGCCAATGACATTACAGATAAAGGGCTGGTATCTAAGATCTATAAAGAACTTTTCAAACTCAACACCCAAAAAACAAATAATCCAGTCAAAAAAAAAAAAAAAAAGAAAAGAAAAGAACATGAACAGACTTCTCCAAAGAAGACATACAAATGGCTAACAGACACATGAAAAAATGTTCGACATCATTAGCCATCAGGGAAATGCAAATCAAAACACAATGAGATACCACCTTACATCAGTTAGAATGGCTAAAATTAACAAGACAGGAAACAACAAATGTTGGAGAGGATGTGGAGAAAGGGAACCCTCTTACACTGTTGGTGAAAATGCAAGCTGGTACAGCCACTCTGGAAAACAGTATGGGGGTTCCTCAAGAAGTTAAAAATAGGTCTACCCTATGACTCAGCAATTACACTACTAGGTATTTACCCCACAGATACAGATGTAGTGAAAAGAAGGAGCACATGCACCCCAATGTTCATAGCAGCAATGTCCACAATAGCCAAACTGTGGAAGGAATTGAGATGTCCTTTAACAGATGAATGGATAAAGATGTGGTTCATATATATGGTGGAATACTACTCAGCCATGAGAAAGGATGAACACCTACCATTTGCATTGACATGGATGGAACTGGAGGGGATTATGCTAAGTGAAATAAGTCAAGCAGAGAAAGACAATTATCATATGGTTTCACTCATATGTGGATATTAAGGAATAGTGCAGAGGACCACAGGGGAAGAGAGGGAAAACTGATTGGGAAGAAATCAGAGAGGGAGACAAACCATGAGAAACTCCTGACTCTGGGAAACAAACTAAGGGTTGTGGAAAGGGAGGTGGGTGGGGGGATGGGGTAACTGGATGATGGGCATTAAGGAGGACATATGATGTGATGAGTACTGGGTGTTATCCGCAACTAATGAATCATTGAACATTACATCAAAAACTGATGATGTACTATATGTTGGCTAATTGATTTTAAATTAAAAAAAGAAAAAAAGTATTTTAACCATAATTGATAAACATTAAATGATATAAATAAAGATGTTTATAAAATTTGTTTTTTGGGGAAGAAACAATTAGATAGGAACACACATGTATGGTGTACTTTGGATAAATCTCTTTCAGGAATTTTTCTAGTTACAAATTATTTATCATTAATTTTTTTTCTTAAGTTTTGAAAATTTTAATTACATTATAGTTAACATACAGTGTTATATTAGTTTCAGGTGTACAATACAGTGATTCAACAATTCTATACATTACTCAGGGCTCATCATGAAAAGTGTACTCTTAAATCCCCATCATTTATGTTACCTATCCCCCTCTCCACCTCTCCTCTGGTAACCATCAGTTTGTTCTCTATAGTTAAGAGTCTGTTTCTTGGCTTGGCACTCTCTCTTGCTCTCTCACCCCTCCTTTTTTTTTCCTTCCTTTACTCATGTTTTGTTTCTTAAATTCCACATATGAATGAAATCATGTGGTTTTTGTCTTTCTCTTACTGACTTATTTCGCTTAGCATTATACTCTCTAGCTTCATTCATGTTATTGCAAATGGCAAGATTTACTTCTTTTTATGGCTCACTAATATTCCGTTGTATGTATGTACCACCTCTTCTTTATCCAATTATCTATTGATGGACACGGGCTTCTTCCAGAATTTGGCTATTGTAAATAATGCTGCAATAAATATAGGGTGCATGTATCCCTTTGAATTAGTGTACATGTAATTTTTGGGTAAATACCCATTAGTGTGATTACTGGATCATAGGGTAGTTCTATTTTTAACTTTTTGTGAAACCCCCATACTCTTTTCCACAGTGGCTGCACTAGTTTGCATTCCCACCAACAGTGTATAAGAGTTCCTTTTTATGCACATCCTCACCAACACTTGATTCTTGTGTTTTGATTTTAGGCTTTCAGACAGGTGTGAGATTATATCTCATTGTAGTTTTGGTTTGTATTTCCCTGATGATGAGTGCTGTTGAGCATCATTTCATGTGTCTGTTGGCCATCCATATTCTTCTTTGGAGGAATGCCTGTTCATGTCTTCTGCCTATTTTTCAGTTGAATTATTTGTTTTGGATGTTGAGTTGTATTAGCTACAAGTACTTTAAAGACTACAATTACATAATTTAGTTTAAATTATGTGATTACATTTTACAAGTACAGCTAGAGTCCAAAATTAAAATAATTTAAGCTCATAAAATTTTATAAATGAATCACTAGAACCTATTCAAGAATTTCAGTAACTACCAAATAGTACTAATAAACTAATTGGCATATAATCACATTTTGTGCCAGAGATTTACTTGGTATTATATCCAATAATATAGTAATAAGATATATATAGCATGCAAAATTAGGTACATAACTAATCTCTGTGGCTCTTAATACACTCACAAAATGCATACACAAATAAGAGTGGCTATTGCTATATCTGTTTTCCCTGAAAATGAGTTGTGAAAATATGTGTGTGTTTTCATTTTTGTAATACACTATACACCTATAAAACATCTCCAGGTACTAACATAATATCTCACCATGCCCAAGATACTTGGCAAGAAAGATTAGAAGAGATTAGAATATTACAGCTGTTGCTTATTTAGATATGATGCCAAGATATAAGATTTTTAACAATAAACATCAATCATAAAAAATTGGTTATTTTAAGATATGTATTTATCAATTTAAACTGATAACAATTGCCCAACTTACTTGGATAACATGCTCCAAAATTTATATATGACTCTTGGTGTATCTACCAAATAATTCAAAATAAGTGAAACTTTGGTTTCCCCCAGGCCTCACCATCAAGCAAAATAAAATGAAGTTGCATAAGTGTCAATTACCCAACATATACTTTACTATTTACTATTTACTATTTACTAATAACTATTATTATTCCTCATTTCTACATGTAGACCACTCAATTCCTCTTCTCTTCTAATGATATCCCTTCATGTCTATTCCTGAAAATCCTTAAAGGGTGCTTTATATGAGATCACAAAAAATCAGTTGGTTATAAGAGACATCTGCCATGTTCTTCCTCTTAATCTCCAATCCTTACACAATGTGTTCCCTTCCTGTGAAAACCTTGAACTTACCTCGTGGATGTCATTGGCTTGATAAAGGCATTGTCTTCTGAAGGTGACTAAGCAATGTTGACTTCATTGCAGAAATAGATAAAGTATCCTCCCACTCCCTGCCATTCTTTGTCATTTGACACTGAAAGCAGCACATTTTTTCCCCAGATGATAAACTATCTTAATGTCAACCTTTTTACTGTAGCCTCTGTCTTTTGTATAGAGGCTCCAGCCTAGTCAAAGGGTTTGGCTGAATACAGGTGGCACCCTGCCCACTCTATATACTTTGTTTCCTTCACTTTCCTCCTTGTGGCTCACAAATATACATTCACATACACAAGGTCATCAAAAAGCTTTCATTAAAACAAAAGGTTTTGTGGGTAACAAATAACCTCAAATAGATGCTTGGGTATAGGGTATCACTTAATGAGCTAACAAGTTACGAGCAAGACATGGAAATACCCTGAATATTTTTAGTACATTCTTTTAGAATACCGTCAAACAACTAAGTGATATTATGAGTTAAATGTGTTGTTTATTTTTTTTCAGATTTTGTTTATTTTGTTTTAATCCACAAACCATTGACAGTAAGACATTAGGATACACTGAATACAGTTTTTCTTGTACACTTTTTTAGGCCAGTGGCATATAATAGGTGATTTAAAGTGGAGTGAAATGCATTTTTGTTTCATTTTAACTAAAGGAGTGATAAAAACAGAAAAGAATTGGCTTCCTCTGTGACTTTTTATGGACAAGAAAAATAAAAACCTAAATTAAAAAAACATTTTATTATGACATATGTCAGTTCTTTAAACAGCTGATTATCAATTTCTTATGAACTTAATTACTTTATGATTTTCAGAATTGCCTTCATTAATTTCATAAATATTTCTATATTCCCCCTCAAGTTAGTACAAATTAATATACTATTTTGGTATGTTTAGGCTATCAAGTATACATTATACTGTAGAAATAACCTGACATACATGCTAAAATTTTAGAACTCATCAGAGTCTAAGATATATATATATATATATGCATATTGTGACCCTATAAGAAGCATTTGTAAAAGTAAATCTTAATATAACATTGAGTTAGTGTTTCATTATTTTCTATTATTCCCAAGTCAAAAAATCCTCAGTATGAAATCTATATTTCATATACTTTTCCCCCAAATCATTGAAGTATAGGCTCTTAGATGGGGAGGCAATCTCAGAAATCAACTATATTGTACAATGTTCAGCAATGGCTCTAGAGTCAGACAGCCTGGCTCCAAGTCTTACCTCTTTCACTTCCTAGCTCTGGTCCCTTAAGCAAAATGTTTTGCCACTGATTGTGCCATCAGAGTAATAATATCTATTTCTGTAGATGTGTTGTGTAAAGTGAATGAGACCATTAATATGAAATGCATAGAATTGTGCCTGGCAAACTGTTACTTTTTATTCTATTATCTGAGACCTTCATTATGTACATAAGGAAAGTGAGGGCAACAAAATTGTATTATGAAATTATGATTCGTTTGTGATGCTATTCAAAAAGGGACATGGTTTCCTTTTCACTTTCTTCATACTTTCCTAAATATTCGTTGAATGCCCACTCTATATGAGAAATCATATTACTATAGCTCCCTTTGCTAAGAAATCTAATATCTTTTCTCATACACCACCTAATATAGTAGAATAATAACTCAAACTTTAAAGTTATATCAATTCATAGTTAAAAGTTGCCTCTGTAATATAAACGCTCACTTTATAATTTGGAGCAGAACAGTTCATTAAACTGAATTTTATTAATTTTCTTTCAAGATTTTTCTTAAATGTCACTAATTTTGCTTTTAACTCCTCTTTGAGTAAATTATTCCATTTCATCATTACCAGAGTCACTAGGAAAGTTTAAATGAATATGTAAGCTGAATTTTCCATTTTGCAATATCAGTCTTTTTTTCACTTACTGACTTGAAATATGTTTTTGTTTTGTTTTGTTTATCATTGATACTTCTAGAAACATTGTACTTTTTACAAACGCATTATCTTCTGTTTGTGGCTACATGACAATTGCACTTTAATATTTTATTTTCTTAGAAAGTATTCTTTACTTATGAGCTTTGTTTTATAAGATTCTTAAACACCCAAAATATTTTTAGGTCTCCTTAGAAAGTGCTATTGATTTCAGTTTATTACTCATTTTTATTTAGGGAGTAACAGAACAGAAAAAAAAATGCCTTTCTGGCTGATTACAATTAAAGTGAGAAAATTGAGATTTGACCCAGGTGTTTGGATCAGGAGACTAGATTTAATTTTGAGGGGTTATGCCTTGCTTGTCAAGGCCAACCTGGTCCTTTGGAAATTAGGTGGTGGACACACAGATCAATGGAATGGAATAGAGAGCTCAGAAATGGACCCTCAACTCCAGGGTCAACTAATCTTCGACAAAGCAGGAAAGAATGTCCAATGGAAAAAAGACAGTTTCTTCAACAAATGATGTTGGGAAAATTGGACAACCTCATGCAGAAGAATGAAACTGGACCATTCTCTTACACCATGTGCAAAAATAAACTCAAAATGGATGAAAGACCTAAATGTGAGACAGGAGACCATCAAAATCCTAGAGGAGAACACAGGCAGCAACCTCTGTGTCCTATATTACAGCAACGTCTTGCTAGACACATCTCCAGAGGCACAGGAAACAAAAGCAAAAATGAACTATTGGGATTTCATCAGGATTAAAATCTTTTGCACAGCAAAGGAAACAATCAACAAAACTAAAAGGCAGCCTACAGAATGGGAGAAGATAATTTGTAAATGACATATCAGATAAAGGGCTAGTATCCAAAATCTATAAAGAACTTATCAAACTCAACATCCAAAAAACATGTGATCCAATCAAGAAATGGGCAGAAGACATGAACAGACATTTCTCCAAAAAAGACATACAAATGGCTAACAGACACATGAAAAAATGTTCTAAATCACTTGGCATCAGGGAAATACAAATCAAAACCACAATGAGATACCACCTCACACCAGTCAGAATGGCTAAAATTAACAACTCGGGAAACAATAGATGTTGGCAAGGATGCAGAGAAAGTGAAACCCTCTTACACTGTTGGTGGGAATGCAAACTAGTGCAGCTACTCTTCAAAACAGAATGGAGGTAACTCAATAAGTTAGAACTACCCTACAACCCAGTGATTGCACTACTAGGTATTTAACCAAAGGATAGAAAAATAGTGATTTGAAGGGGCACCTGAACTCCAATGTTCATAGCAGCAATGTCCACAATGCCAAACTATGGAAAAAGCCCAGATGTCCATCGACAGATGAATGGATAAAGAAGAGGTGGTATATATATATGTATATATATATATATACATATACACACACAGTGGAATATTACTCAGCCATCAAAAGAATGAAATCTTGCCATTTATAATCATTTTGTAAATTTTCAGAAGAATAAAGCTGTTTAAGCTGAGATTGTGTTGACTCAGTATAACGATGTGGGGAGAATTGACATCTAACAATAGTCATTATATATATGTACATATATATGATATATAACTGCATTTAATTGTCTTTATAAATTTCTGTCAGCAACATAATCTACGTATTTGAATCTTCTTTGATAGCTAATATATTTGAGGCCATTTTAAATAGAATTTCAAATTACATTTTTACTTTTGTGTTGCTGGTATATTGATATATTGCTGATATATTGGTATATTGCTGGTATTTTTATTTTTTATTTTTTTAAGATTTTATTTATTTATTTGACAGAGAGAGAGAGTGAGAGCAGGAACACAAGCAGGGGGAGTGGGAGAGGGAGAGGGAGAAGCAGGCTTCCCGCCGAGCAGGGAGCCTGATGCGGGGCTCGATCCCAGGATCCTGGGATCATGACCTGAGCCGAAGGCAGACGCTTAATGACTGAGCCACCCAAGCGCCCCTGGTGTTTTATGTATTGATATTTTATCTAGACATTTAATTCCCTGATAAATATTGATAGTTCATTTCATAGATTCTTTTGGACCTTGCATATAATCATGTCCACTGAACAAAATCTTTGTCTTTTAAATTTTTATTTTATTTAATACACTGGATTGGAATTTCCTCAAAGTGATGACTAAAGAATGAATAAAAACACATCTTTGCCTTTTATCTGTTCTGATAATTAACATTAATTATAAGATAGCAATAGGTTATTTACAGTCTTTATATGTTTGAAAAAATTATAATCCTTCTAATCCTAGATGACTGGATGTTTTATTATAATGTGTGTTGAATTATATCACTTCAGAGTGATGATTTCAATAAATGATAAACTTGTGGTCTTTTTTTCTTTTTTAGATTTTATTTAAATTCAGGTTAGTTAACATGTAGTGTATTATTAGTTTCAGGTATAGAATTTAGTGATTCATCAGTTGCATATAAGACCCAGTGCTCATTACATCAAATACCCTCCTTAATACCCATCACACAATGCCACATTCCCCCACCCATCTCCTCTCCAGCAACCCTCAGTTTGTTCCATATAGTTAAGTCTCATTAAAAAAAAAGTCTCTTATGGTTTTCCTCCCTCTCTGTTTTTATCTTATTTTATTTTTCCTTCCCTTCCCCTATGTTCCTCTGTTGTGTTTCTTAATTCCACATATGAGTGAAATCATAGGATATTTATCTTTCTCTGACTGACTTATTTCATGTAGCATAATATGCTCTAGTTCCATTATCATAATTTGTCTTGGATTATAGATTAAAAACTTGGAGCTCAGCAAGGTTAACTATTATGTCAATGTCATACCATAAGTATCAAATTCACTATGAATTCAAAGACCAAACTACTTCCGCAATGTCTGGGAAACATTTGAGCAAAGAAGACCTTATTGTGTAAGTTCATAAATTCCCAAGTAATTACTTTGGAGAACAACATTACAACATTATAGGAGACTATGAATGCATCCTGTTATAGTTCTTACTTCTGATTTCAAAGTGAACAGATGAAGGAATATGGAAATTCATATATATATTTTCCCCAGCTCTCTCTGTCATCACTTCCAGTTGTAATGAAATTTTTCTTTTTATTCTTCATTACATTTATTTTTCTTAAAGATTATTTTGGTTAGCAGATTCTGAATTCATTATAAAAGAGTTAAACAAATTTAATATCATTCATCTCATGTAGAAATAGGCTAATCAAATTGAGGGTCCAAATTAAAGAGAACCAAGTATCAAAATGTCTGTCAATATCAAGTTTTGACTGTAAGTTACGGCTAGAAAAGCAGAAGTAGCTCATTCCTAGTAAATATGTGAGTGCACATGTATGCACATATGTAGGTGTGAATTGGAGATTGTGATGGATGATTTATTTTGTCCTGATGGTATAAATAAAAGTCAAAAGGTGAGATGAGAGAATCCCAAAGCAAAAGTAAAATGATATGTTCAAATCCATGTTCTGAGACTATTTTGGCTTAAAAATATGTAATTTCTTCTTTGGTCCTCATTTTTCTTTTATGTTGTAAAGTGTAGACATTGAAATAGATAATTCCACAGGCACAAATATTTGTAATGAATGCCACTTGGAAATACATATTTTTAAATGAAGGATTCTGAATATCTGCTTCAGCCATTTTTGTGACATTGTTTCTGAACATCATTGTTCAGCAATATCAACAAAACAATGTATTAAATGTCAGAGAAATAATAGATAATTATTTATTATCTCCTGAATATAAATTTTCCAAAAGAAAATAACAAAAAAGGAAAGAAGCATGAAATCTGGAAGAAACTATAAATAAATGCTGAAAGGAAATAACACAAAGCATTCAAAGAAACACAGAAAAAAAATGAAGGAAAATTCCCCAAGAAAAAAACATAGATCAGCCATTCTGTGTAACAAGGATGAAAAGAGCATTCCAAAATTAAAAACTACTAGATGAAATTCCTTTTAAGGTGATTGTGTGGTAATGACGCAAAGATCAAGTTTCTACCCTTTAGGATAGCAGCATTTAATCTGATTAAAAGTTTGCCAAATCACTGATTTGTACAGCAACTGTAGGCTAAATATTCCTCTAGGCTTCATTAAGGCATGAGCTGGTTTGAGTAAAGAACTAAGGGAATTAAAGTAGAGCTCTTCAGAAAAGAACAAACTTAGAACGTTAAAAGTGGAGTGCAGTGTATTATTATATTAACAGGAGGCATAACAAGAAAGTCAGTGAACTTCAAAGTCAAACAAACTCTTCTACTCCATGATTTAAACCACATGACTAAAGCACAGGGAATCTTTGCCTGGAAAAGAATATAACTTGAAATAACATAAAACAGTGACAGATTTTTTCTTAAATATATATCACCTTTATTTTGCTAAGTGACAAAATTTGTTTTTAGTATTGAACATTACAATTTTTTTGTAAGCAGCAGATTATGAAGAATCCTAGTCTTCCAGCATGCCACTTTAAATAACAGTTTATTCAGTTAGTACAACAATGATAACAAAATTTCCTGTCCAAAATACACAACTTGAAAAATCTACTTTTGTAGGATTGGCAAACTGTTCTATAATGCTGGCTAGGGCACAGATTTCTTCCTTTGCCCTCACTTGGCCCTAATCAATCATCCATATACAACCACCACACATATGTCCCAGGCACTCACCTCAGTAGAAGACTGGATATTGTCAGGGATCCTGTGAATCACATATAGCTCTAAAATCCGCAATTTGATTTTTTTTATTTTTCCAGGATTCTCCTGAAATGTTATCTCATTTTTTCTCCCCATTTGTTAATTAATTAGCTAGTTAATCAATGCTAACTTGATTATTACTAGTAATACACTACCACAGGATCTAGGCAAAAAAGATGTATCAGATATAGACCCTGCAAATCCCAGGGTAGAGCTTTCCAGGATAAAGGAGAAGCCCATGCAAAAGCACTTTAAATATAGTACACCTAAGAGGAAATGCTTGATTCTCTTTCCCTGAACCCATCCATTCCCTGATCCACACACAGACCAAATGTATTCTTTCTTATTTACCCATTTTTATAAATGGCAGTGGTCTATAACATTGAGAATGTTGGGAGTACCTATTTCACTGGGTTATTTTGAAGATTAAATAAATTTGTATGTAAAATTACTTAGCATGCTTATTATTATAATTCTTCAATAATTATTTAGAGACTTTTCATTTTGGTGTTTTATTTGTATTGCTAAAATTTCCAAATGGTCAGTCTGTTGTTTTGCCTTCTCTGTTTTGATATATTAAGTGTTTCCTGGTATCATTGTTATTTTTTATCTTTGCTCTTACTTTTTAGGTTTACTTGCTGTAGTTAAAGATTATGACATTTATGATGATAATACACACACATATGCCCATATGCCCACAAACATATATTTTAGGTTTGTTTGTTTTTCAGTTTTTAGCCAATTTTATTAACTGTTATTCAGAGCATTGAAAAAAATCTTATAAACCCTATTTTAGAAAAAAAAGAGCCCTATTAATAGCAATCTTTTAAAAAAATTTAACTTTTATTGTTGTTCTTTGGTTTCTAACATCAAGTTGTAATATTGCTCTATCACATATAGAGTGCCATGTGCTAATTTTCCCTCTGTCTCTCATATTGTCAATATCACCTTATATTTTTAATATTTTTTGCTTTATACAATATTCCTTTGTACATAAGGGTTGTGGATTTAACTTTGTTCATTATAAAATTAGCCTATTGATCCCAGTGATTAATATTTCTTTGAATTATGTTTTTTCTGATATTAATTTTATCATAATAATAATTATTTCTCTTTGAATATTTCCACTTTATATTTTTAAACTTTCTTGAGTCTTATTTCTCTCTTGAAGGTAAATTTTAAATTTTACTTTAATAGAAAAAAATTTAAATTATAATACTAAAATTTCAGATATGTATTTCTCTCCCTATGTTGTAGGTTTTCTTCCTAGATTTCTACTTTGCTTTGTTGTGCTATTATAAGGAATCTGCCTGTTTGCTTTTATACCTGCAAGACAAGGAGTAATTTTGCCTCCTGGGGAACAATTGGCAATGTTTGGAGACAATTTTGGTTAGACATCTCAGAGAGGATAAATTTTGCCACTGTCTCCTAGTGGGCAGAGATTAAGGATGCTGTCAAACATACTGTAATGCACAGCACAGGCTATCACACAATTGTCCAGCCTCAAATGTCAATAGTGCTAATGTTGAAAATCTTGCTTTATAGTGAGGAAAGTGTATCTATTTACACACATAATTTCAGATTCCTCATGACCTACTGAAAACACCAATATTCAAAGATTGTTTTATTTTTAATTACATTAGAAGTCATCTTTTAATTAATCAGCTATGTACTTGTACTTATATTCCTCAATTAGAGTAATTTCAAAGATAAATAATTTTCTAACGTGCCTGATCACAATCGTACTTTATAGATTTTCTTAATTTGTTCTGAAATTTTAATACATATTTTTGGTTTTGAATTTTATTAAATTATAAGTTATCTTGAGAATTGCTTATTATTTATCAATTAATGGCTGTTTCTATTTTTGTAGTATTAAAAAGGGGCTATCAGCTTGAGAATCAATGATTTGGAGTGACACTGTATGTTTTCCCTGCTCAGGAATCTCATTCTAGGCAAAACAAACTACGACAAGAAAAACAAAAAAGTGCCTTAAACTATTTAGAGCACTTTTTATCTCCTTAATCATACCTGGCATATTTAAAAATCCCATTCTTTCCTTCTGTAATATTTCAGGTTCTATGAACCTTTCTACTATTTTTACCTGCAACCTTCCCTTTCCCAACCATCCAAGCCAAACACACACACACACACACACACACACACACACACACAGAGTGAACATTTTCTGAAGTCCTACATATCCCAGGATCAAGAGCATTAAGAACCCTTTACATTTGTTCTACTTGGTCACTAGGTTTACAGGCTTGAGTGGATACAGAAAAAAAATCAGAAGGGAATTCAGGAGAAAGAAGAAACAATATGTCTCAGAAAGTCATTTCTGCACAGTGAAAGTGAGAGTGAGCTTCCCAGGATTTGTCGTTACTGCCCACTCTGCTGCACACATTACTATATTTATATTAGCCTTGAATGTGCTTCTTACTATAGCCCCATCACTCTTGTAATTAGTATAAGTTTCTCTAAGATTGACAAACATTTCACCCTTGCCCTTACTTTAACAGGTTGTTGCAACTCTTTATCTTTTTAAAATTCCATGTTTATTTTAATAGAACTCTAGGAGGTTGGATGCAAGCCCAACCCTATCTCTTTACCAAAATATCTCATACAATTTTTTTTCCAAATCAGTCCATCTATCTTCTATGAAAATGACTTTAAGATCACATCTGTGTATAGAGAGCCCCCATTTTTGGATTCTTCTGACTTTTAGATTCCTTACTCTTTTCAGGCTACCAAGATGAACTGAATTCCATTGATACCCCTGAAAAGAACTAAGTCAATAACACTTATGTCAATGCACGGATAGCTTTTATTTCATGGATATCCTTTGTGTTGCTGTTTTGACAATATGCTCTATAAAAGTAGCTTTATCTGAGTCCAAATTGTCATTCTGGCTAGTCTTCAAACCATGACAGCCTGCATAGTGGATTCACCCCTTTCATACAACTCCCAAGTACATCATTCATATTATATTCTTGTTGTACAAATATATACTTTAAATACATTAAATTATATAGCATGTTAGAGGTATAGAGAAAAACCAAGCAAGAGAGGATGAAGATGGGTAAAAGTAGGACCTGAATTTTAGGCAGAACACCCAGGGAAGTTCTGAGAAGCTAACATGAGCAAAAACTGGAAGAATGTGGGAGAAAAGGATTTTTTTTAAGATTTTATTCATTTATTTATTTGAGAGAGAGAGTGAGTGGGAGGGAGAGGGAGAGAGAATCTGAAGCAGACTCCATGCTGAGCTCAGAGCTGGATGCAGGGCTCAATCTCACAACCACGAGATCATGACCTGAGCCCAAACCAAGAGACGGATGCTCAACTGACTGAGCTACCCAGGCACCTGGAGAAAGGGATTTTTAATAGAAAAATAGCACAGATCTAAACTCACACAGTAAACCTGATTTATAATTTTATCAGACTCAAAATCCCCATTACTCATTTGCATATGTCAAGTGACCACTATATGTTATGCCAGTTTATAGTAGATTATATTTCACTATTAATATTTATCATTTAACTTGAGATTTTAGAGTACAGAAGAATTTAGAGATACCCTAGTCTGATTTCCCAATTTCATTGCAGGGCAAATTGAAACTGGGGAAAGGAGAATGCTCTGGCTAAATTTTCAGATTGTTAGTATTGAGAGATGGAACTAAATCTAGGGCTCTTCATTATCTCGTGATCCCATACATTTTCCACTATGCAGACACTTTGTTTTCAAGTAGTCATTAGAAAACATACATTATATATATCTAAATATATGGAGATATATATCTAAGATATTTATAAGATAATATATATAATGATATATATATAAGATATATATTTAAGAAGCTTATAAAAGATACATATATAAGATATATAATTTACATATATGTAATTTACATATATATAATTTACATATATATATTTACCAGATTATACTGATATTGCCTCTTAAAATAATCCTCAGGGCTTCCCTGGTCATTCCTAATAGTTTCCTAAAGTTTCCACATGTCTATATCCAGGGAACAGCCAACAGTGGGAAGAAAGATTAAATGAACTGTAAACTGAGGACATTGCTAGAAGAAATTGCAACTTAAATGCAATTTAGAGAGCCTTGGCTATTCTTGACCCTGCTATTCATTTTCTTTTCTTTTTTTTTTTTAATGTTCACATTGAACTAATTTGTATTAAAATATTAACTATTCATTATCCCAGCCATTTATTAAAAAGATGACTATAGCTCATATCCCTTCCCCAACTATGAAAGATTGGCCAACACTGGTTTAATCCAGCTTCTGTTCAGGTATTTAGAACAATCTTCCACTGCCATTTTATTGGGTCAGTCTCTACAAAAAGACAAATAATGTCTCCACTTTTTTCTTCATTTTTATCATATAATGTAAAAGCCAGTTTGTGCTCAAACTCTTCATCCGCATGCTTTCCTCCTCGCAGCTTTACCTCACAACACCTATTTCAATACTACTTTACTTGGATATGACATACTCACCATGTTCATTCACTGTTTTCTAGAACGAAATACACTGATGCTCACCATTGAAGAAATGGAGATTCCTAATCTTCACAGGTTATATTTGCTAATGTGGCCCTTTTTTGTATTTATGCCTCAACATAATGATAGTGATTGTTAGTGATAGTGATGTTTTCTTGATTCATTTCCTCTTTGATTTATTCTATATAGACAGCATACTTTTATGTTCTCTACATGTTCTTTTCCTCCTAAATTTCTCTGTGTCTTTTGCATTCTCATTTAGATCTCTGAATCACATAGGTCTTTTATCAGTGAGCACCTCCTGTTGTATTTGTTATTTCCACATCTTGTCTTTGACTAACATGGATTAAAATGACCTTATTAGAAGGGTGCCTGGGTGGCTCAGTTAGTTGAGCGTCCAACTTTTTATTTCAGCTCAGATCATGATCTCAGGGCTGTGGAACCCAGCCCCATATCAGGCTCCATGCTGCGCATAGAGCCTGCTTAAGATTCTCTCTCTCCCACTCCTCCCCTCTTAAAAAAAAAAAAAAAGACCTTATTAGAGGAAAGTTAAGTAATGAGAGTTAGCATTGCCTGGTGATTAGGAGTCTTGTATGGTAACTAACAATGTGGTTCTGAACATAGTACCATTCTGGTATAAACATAGAGATGTGGGAAAAATCCTTGAGATTAAAATTAATAAATATTATTTTATATTATAGACATTTTAAGAACTAAATGTATAAGAAAGACAATGATAAACAATTTCCAGTGTTCTAACTAGACACAATATTGCACTGCAACTTGATGAAACTATAATTATATACACCTCCAATATTAGATTCAGGAATATCAAATTCTAGCACATATATCATTATTATCCTTACTACAACTATTTAACAGACATCTATAATGGATTATGATACTCTTTCTCTTTAATGTTGCCTGAGTACCTTCTACCAGACTCAAAGCAACTACTACCAATTGATCTGTGTGGAGACATGAAATAAAATGTATTCACCATAAAATAAAATTAAAATAATTTAAAAATAAAACTTAAAATAATATATAATAAAATTGGACATATTATCTCTATCTGTGAGTCTCTCACATTCTGCAGAACAAATACAAATCTTTGATTTCACATACCTATTTTCTTTTATCTACAGTGATTAAGTTTTTTGACTTAATCTCTATTAATTTAAATTTCAGCCCTAAATCCTGGGATATAATAAAAGCCATGGTACTTTTTATGTTAGGATAATATATAATGTTAATGATTTGAGAAGTGAATTTTACAAAACTAAGAAGAATATTTTTTTTCCACAGAGTGGCTGTATCATTTTACATTTCTTTTTTTAATATTTTATTTTTGTATTTTAATGTTCAATTAGCCAGCATATAATTCTCTAGTAAAAGTTTTTTGATTAATGATTAATTTTTTCTGGCATCTATTTGGGGTACATTTCCAGAGCAGTGTTGCATAGGTTGGCTGGTCAATATAACAAGTAGTAATCCAGAAGTTCAAATGTCTTCTAGGAACAAATAAACTTCTGTTTATAAAAATAACTCCAGTAGCTATAGTAACAAATTGTCTATGTGCCCTTTAAAGTAAGTTTCAATGTACAACAGCCCATTTAATACTTATTAAATAAAAGGAGAAGCATCCAAAGGTTTTGCGATGGAAGTAATTATATTAGATAACAGAGAAAATTCTTTGGCAGGAAATTGATATCTGATTGAAATTCAAGTTATTACTCTTTTTCAATAAAAACCTAGTATTTTGGGCACCTGGGTGGCTCAGTCTGTTAAGCATCTGCCTTCTACTGATAGTCTCATTTTTATAGTTCAATGCCTGTGGTTTAACATTTAGTGTCAGTGGGTATCTGTCATTTTTTTCTCTGTCATTCATCTAACCTCCCTTCTAAGTTTACCATGTTAATAAAAAATAATAAAGAAAGAAGGAAAAAAAAAAGAAAGAGTACATACCACATAGATTTACTACATTAGAAACCCTAGACTAGAGGCAATTTCTGTGGCTTGGACCAAGAACTTTGACTACCATATCATCTATCCAATTCCTGGTCATCCTGAAAGACCTCTCAAAGAATACTTGACTATAAGATACTTTGGTCATTGTCCCAATTAACATTTATAGCTTTCATTTCAGTGTTCTTAAGCAATTGTTTTTAATAACTTCTCAATGCCCCCTGTAATAGTCTAACTGTATTATGATTCCTTTTATAGTGGTTTGTCTCTGTTAGTGAATTTTGGGTAACTTGAGAATCATTAATCTTTGTCTCCTAGGTAACTAGCATAAGACCCAGGCCTCAATGTAGATTTTCTGAATTGAACTGAAACAGGAGATTTGATGGTACTTTTATATTTACCAGTAGTTCTGTTATTTTATGCATATCTAGTCATATTTTTATCCAAGTTCATTTTCAATATCTGAACACACACTAAAGAGAAAGCTTAGTGATAGTACTTGTGAATAGATACAATGATGAGGGAAAGGAAGGGAAGTAAGAAGGAAGGAGATAGAGATCATTTTCTTGGGAGATTGAACACATAAATTCAATTACATTAACCTCAGAATCTAACCAGCTAAGTTAATTGGTCATAAAATATTCCAGAGGTTTAAAAGTCAATAATGAAATAAATCCTACTCTGTTGGCCTATACAGATAGGTATGCCTAAATCCAAACCCCTAAAACTATGACTCTGGGTGAAAAGAAAAAAAAGATTTAATAAAGATCTCAACCCCTGTCTGTATAGCTTTAGATACTAGTGTGTAAAGAAACTAAAATAAATGAATACTTCTAGTGCCAATGTGGACCATAGAGCAGGAGTTCAGATTCCACATTTCCATGTGTAATGACCTCAGACTCCAGAGCAGTGTACCTCTTTAAAATGTGCATACATTGGGGCACCTGGGTGGCTCAGATGGTTAAGCACCTGCCTTCGGCTCAGGTCATGATCCCAGGGTCCTGGGATGGAGCCCCACATCGGGCTCCTGGCTCAGCAGGGATCCTGCTTCTCCCTCTCCCTCTGCCTCTCTCCCTGCTCGTGCTCTCTCTCTCTCTATGTATCTCTGTGTCTCAAATGAATAAATAAAATCTTAACAAAAATATAATAAAATAATAAAATAAAATGTGCATACAGTGTTCAAGACTTCGGTTGTCATTATGAAATATGTGGTTTGATTTGTCACTGTGTGTACTCTGAGATACCCATAAACACAGAGTTTCATGCTTCAGACATCATCATACATAATGAGCACAGCTTGGGACTCAAGTGTATATTATGTGTATAGCTTCAGATGCCAGAATTTAGACGGTGTTCAAAATATCTTATACTCACATATCCTTGTTCCAGTAATATATACCTCCATTCACTGGTAGATAAAACTTCATATGCCTGAGTAATTCCAGACCAAAATTTTCTACTTGAAGAAATGGAGGCAAGAAGGGAATTTCATAAATAATCATGCACTACTCTTATCAGTCTTTTTAAAAAGTCCTATTTAATAATGTCAATTCAAAATGTTATACTACATGCAGACTAAATACATAATGAATTTTAAGCATGATTTCATACATTTTTAGAATGTTCTTCCATAATTAACTTCCATAATGAACTTCTAAGTAAAATAATAATTATAATCTAGTAAGCCATGAGAACATTGAGTACTCTGATATGACTGCATTACCTTTAAGGTTTTTTTTTTTAATTTAATTTGATAGCTTCTGGCCTTTTTATAAAGGAAATCCTGCTAATGATCAATGAAGCCAACTTCTCTTAACACATGATGTGCAAGAGCAAAATGGGTATGAGTCATAGAGGAACAGATATCACTGCTATCATGTAGCTATTATTATGGGGTATGGTTAGACCCAGAAGTGTCAATGTGTCATAGAAGAGAATAGGTAAGATCAGAGGTCATGTAGCCTTTACCTGAAATGACAAAATTGATCTTATTATAAATTGAAGATCTGTTATACAGACAATAAATATATATATATAATATATATTCATATATAATATATAAATAAGTGTTCAGTACTTGTGTACAAAATGAATAGAATCCTTTAACATTTATCTGATACTTATTGCATACCTAGTGGATCTCAGATATTACAAGCAGTATGTTGCATATTATATGATTTTCCTAGGCTGCCTTAACAAAGTACCACAAACTGGGTGGCTTAAAACAACAGAAACTTATTGTTTCACATTTCTGAAGACCAGAAGTCCAAAATCAAGGTACTGGCAGGGCCATGTTCCCTCTGAAATATATAGAGGAATTCTTCCTTGACTTCTAACTTCTGATGGCTTACCAGCAGCCTTTCCTGTTCCTTGTCTTGCAGCTATGTAACTTCAATTTCTGCCCTCTTTGTCACATTATGTTCTCCCTGTTTCTCTTTCTTCCACATGATCCTCTTCTTATAAGATCATCAGTCATATTGAATTGGCCTACCTTACTCCAGCATGACTTCATCTCAACTAAGTACATCTGCAATTCTATTTCCAAATAACGTCACATTCTGAGGTTCTAGGGGCTAGGATTTCAACATATCTTTCTCAAGGGAGACACAACATTAGACATGTGTGTTCTCTAATTTCATTCTATTTAGTCCTATTATTTAGCTTTGTTTATCAATATTTTACAGATATAAAGGAGCTCTAAGTTAGAGAAAATTAATGGACTTCCAAATAGTAATTTGAGGAGTTGACATCTGAACCTCATTTTTCTAATCACAAAGCCAGTGAAGAAATTCTCATGAAAAACAGCTAACTAAAATACAAGACATAGTTAAATCAATGCCACTAAGTGCAGTGGAAGCCAAAGGGGTAATTAATTGCTTCTGACTAGAAAGATCATGAAAGGCTTAATATAGGTTATTACAGTTCAGTTCAACCTTAGTGGATGGGTTGGAATTTATTAGGGAAAGGAGAAATGTGTAAAGGTTGGGAGGGCTTTGAAAAAAGTTTGGAAAGATAATGGTATTTAAATCAATTGTCTCTTTCAGCTGCAAGTAACAACTCTCAGAAAACACCACTCAAACTCACTAAAACAAAAAGGACTTTATTGGTCCATGTAGTTCAAGGTCCAGAAATACCTCAGGATTCAGGGCTAGCCTAATTTAGTGGATCCAGGTCTATGGATTTCACTTGAACTCCATTTAGGTGTGCCCTCCTCTGCAGGCTTTCTGCTCAGGCTCTTTCTCTTATAGTGGCATAATAGAAATAACCATTTCCCTATACACCAAGACTTCCAATAAAAAAAGAGGCAACATTTTCTCCTGGATTATAAGAAAAAGTCCCGTGTTTCTACCTTATTGCACACATGTCCACTCCTGATGCAATCACTGTATTCTATAAATGAGAATATGAATGTAAAGAATTTAGAACAAGGCATGGAACAATATTGGTGTTATGTTATTGCTATTACTAGGTGCCCATTCTTGGTGACCCAGAGAATCGTTCATATACCTCTGTCATTACACCCAATATATTATACACAGATTTCATCATTCCAGTGAATATTTCTTTCTATATTATGAATTTCTTAATAGTGGACTACCATATCTTATTCATCTTATATTCCCAGTGACTATCATGTTGTTGTATAGCATGTGTTTGTTTGTTACATGAAATGATGCTAGATAGATGTAAAAACTTATTGAAATAAGAAAACAAGACCAGATAATTTGTATAAGAGGAAACAAAATAAATCCACCATTATATTCACCCTTTTATTGAATAAATATATACTTTTTATTATTAATTTGAAAGAACAAGAAAAATTGTACTGACATATTGCCTTCAATAACTCATTAACTCTATAGAACTTCAGGAATTTGGGGAGGTGATATGAAGTTAAGTTTCACTCTTTTTAAAGTAACAGAATTAGAAGTACTAGAGACTTGCCACTCAATTCAACAAATGCTTATCACTCATCAATTATATATGGTACCAATTATGTTACATGATACAGAGGAAAAAGCATTGAGTCAGTCCTAAAAATATTTATTGGTATGACATATCACAATTAAGTAAACATGTCATGTCTATAATTTCAAAAGTTTGCATTAAATTTCCAGAGAAGCATAAACTTTCTGGAAACTATATACCTTAGCTGTATCATTAGAAATATACATATTCTAGGCAACATGTACATTATGGTGGTTCTAATGTCAAGGTTCATCAAATTGATCATATTTTATCTATTTTACATGAATACAGCTCTCTACTATAGGATTCCTCTTCTCTTTCTAGGAAAGGTTTATTGTAATTTCAAATATAATTTTTCTGGTAATATCTATTCTTCCTCTTTCACAAGAAACTCCTATCTGGTTTTTATAGTAAAGAAACATACAAAAGGACCATATTTTGAACAGATAAGATAGTCAGATCTTTAATAATCACCACTCCTTCACACCATCCAATTTAACACAAGACACTATTTTGTCATTACCTCAAGATTTCTTTGTACTTCATTATGGAAATCACTAACATGAAGTTTTCACTGATTGATTCCCTTCTCTGTTAATCCAAATAACAGATTTTCTTTGTAATATTAATTTTAACATTGATTTTCTGAATATTTATGAGCATACAAATTATTTATTAGAAATCTCTTTCTCTCAGGTGTTGTATCCCTCAGACAGCAATATTTAGTAAAGAGCTTCCTGTTAAAACCTTCAGTTTAGGTCTGACAGTTCTTTTATGAAATAGTAGCATAACAGACTTTTGGGCATTCATTATTGTCACCTCAACATTGAATAGAAACTGGGAAATTTATTGGGTGTTTTGTTTTGTTTTTGCTTTTCTATGAAATACAAGTCCAACAAGATTTTAGTAGGGAAGATTTATCAGGGACTAGTGAACCAGTAGGATTGGCAACCTTCCTTTTTAGTGTTCATTCATATTGAACATCTCTTTATCCAGTCCCAAAAGTTATACATCTCCCCTTTAATAGATCAAGCTCAAATGTAGACAAAATGGTCTTTCCTTAGTTTCATTTAAAACAATTCTCATAATGATCTTTTGAAAAATCTTGTAAAATAAAAAAAGAATAAAAAAGAAAAAGGCTGGAGAGGAGGCAAGATGGCAGAGGAGTAGGAGACCCTGTTTCAACTGGTCCCCTGAGTTTAGCTGGGTATCTATCAGACCATTTTGAACACCCACAAAATCAGCCTGATATGTAAGAATATATATCTAGATCTCTACAAGCAGAAAAGTGACTGCTTTTTACAAGGTAGGACATGCAGTTTCCTGAATCTGCAGGGAGATATCGGAA
Source organism: Leptonychotes weddellii (assembly GCF_054177405.1). Classification (NCBI taxonomy): domain Eukaryota; kingdom Metazoa; phylum Chordata; class Mammalia; order Carnivora; family Phocidae; genus Leptonychotes; species Leptonychotes weddellii. The sequence goes on from NC_138370.1 coordinate 92,143,340, forward strand.
GATAAACAGAGCAGGGGAGGGAACCTCCATAAGCTGGCTCCTGGAAAGTGATGTAACACCGGAGCGCAAAATCAGAATTCTTAGAAATCTACTCTAGGAGAGACATCCCTCTCTGAAAGGGGCTCTGGAAATGAAAAGGCAGAATTCTAGGTAGGGCATTGTTCTCTTGGGATACAAGGAACCACAGAGCAAAAGGGGATGATTAAACCAGTAGAGGGCTCAGCAGTGGAGCCAGGAAGGAGGTTATGGTCAGCGAGCCCAGGAGGGAGCTCTCAGCTCTGATCTCAAAAAACCCCAAGCTGGGCCAGTCAATAACCACTCTTTTCTCGAGCAGCCTGAAAATATCTGAAACCTGCACCCGTGACCAGGCAAAAACTCGCAGAGTGGTATTGGCCCGGAAAGGACTTTAGAGTAGCTTCCAGACATGATCCAGGAGATTTGGGTGCGGGGGAGCCCCGGGCTGCTCACGGTTTTAGAATCACAAAGGGCAGTGGCACTATAGGGCCCCTGGGACTACCTTTGAAAGAGTTGCCATGGGTGCACACCGAGGGAGGCTACGGTTTTCAGCGGTGCATGCAAAAGTGGAGATTGTCCTGGAGGGCTTATTAAAGAGGGCAGAGTGAATTTTCTGCTCTGGGCCAGAGGTTTGGCTGCAGACATTTTTGCTCTGACCCTCTGAAGAAGCGTGGAAAGCCCCCAGGGAACAAAAGCCACGCAGAGGACCGGTTTCCACTGAGCCCATCCCATGGACAGGGGGCGGGGCAACTAGGCACAGGCAGGGTTACCTGAGAAACAGCTTGGGGCCCCTCCCCAGAAGACAGGCTGGAAGAACAGGTGGATGACAAGCCTATAGATCCCAAAAGACTAAAATTCCAGTGCCACGGGAAAATAGTATACTGAGCTTCAGGTGTGGCTTCACAACTTGTTTATTTTTCAGATAAAATCCTCCTTTTCTTTTTTTCTTTTTCTTTTTCTTATGCTTTTTCTTTGTTTTTTTTTTCTTTTTACTTTCTTCTGATTTCAACTAGATTTTTATTATATTAACTTATATTCCATAGTGACTTTTTAACTTGTATTTTTATACACGTATATTTTTAAATAAATATATGCTTTATTTTAGTCCTTTTTTCACTCTATTCAATTTTACCTGTATATATATTACCTGTATATATATTACTTTCCTTGTAATTTTGGGACATAGTATCCTCTAACACACAGACCAAAATATACCCAGGAACAACTGAAATACCCTGCTTTGTCCACACTGAGCAATTATAGCCCCGCCCCTCCCCCCTTTTTTAAATTTTTAATTTTATTCTTGTGTTTCATTTTAGCTTTGTTGTTTTGGTGGTGCCTTCTAACTACTCCGGATTTTCCTAGGGTGCATCTTGCTTGGGTCGTGATTGATATTTTGGACTCTGCTCATTCACTCAACCATCCCCCAACAGAATGACTAGGAGGAACTTTAAACAAAGAAAAGAAACAGAGACGATGTCCTCTGCCTCAGAACTAATGGATATGGATATAAGCAAGATGTCAGAGAAAGAATTCAGGATAGCAATCATAAAGTCAATAGCCAGGCTTGAAAGAAGCATTAGTGACAATATAGAATCTCTAAGAGCAAAAATGAGATCTAATCAGGCCAAACTAAAAAATGCTATGAATGAGATGCAGTCTAAACTGGATACTCTAACAGCCAGGGTAAATGAGGCAGGAGAGATAATTAGTGATCTAGAAGATAAGCTGACGGAAAGGAAGGAAGTTGAGGAAAACAGAGATAGGCTGTTAGTAGCATATGAAAAAAAGATTGCAGAGACTAATGATGCCATGAAATGTTCCAATGTCAGAATTATTGGGATCCCAGAGAGGGTGGAGAGAGAGAGAGAGAGGGCTAGAAGGTATATTTGAGCAAATCATAGCTGAGAACTTCCTTAATCGGGAGAAAGAAGCAAGCATTTGGGTCCAAGAGAAAGAGAGGACCCCTCCCAAAATCAATAAAAATAGATCAACACCCCGATATATAATAGTGAAGCTTGCAAATTTTACAGCCAAGGAAACTATCCTGAGAATAATCAGGGAGAGGACGTTCCTTACATATGGAGGGAGGAACATCAGAATAACATCAGACCTGTCCACAGAAACCTGGCAAGCCTGAAAGGGCTGGCAAGACATATTCAGGGTACTAAGTGAAAAGAACATGCAGCCAAGAATACTTTATCCAGTAAGGCAGTCATTCAAAATAGATGGAGCGATAAAGAGCTTTCAGGACAGGCAGAAACTGAAAGAATATATAACCACCAAGCCAGCCGTGCAAGAAATATTAAGGGGAATTCTGTAAGCTAAGAGAGACCCCAAGAGTCACATAGGCCAGAAAGAAACAAAGACAATCTACAGGAATGGAACTTTACAGGCAATACAATGGCACTAAATTCATATATTTCAGTAGTTACTCTGAATGTAAATGGGATGAATGCTCCCATGAAAAGACACAGGGTTTCAGATTGGATAAAAAAGCAGGACCCATATATATGCTGTCTACAAGAGACTCTTTTTAGACCTAAATACACCTCCAGATTGCAAGTGAGGGGATGGAGAACAATTTACTATGCTAATGGACCTCAAAAGAAAGCTGGGGTAGCAATCCTCATATCAGACAAATTAGATTTTAAACCAAAGACCATAGTAAGAGATGTAGAGGAACACTATATCCTACTTAAAGGGGCTATCCAACAAGAAGATTTAACAATTATAAATATCTATGCCCCCAACATGGAAGCAGTGAATTATATAAACCAATTAATAATTGGTATATATATATATACATACATATATATATATTGGTATATATATTGGTATGTTTGTGTGTGTGTATGGTTTGTGTAGATATATATATTGGTTTGTATGTATATACACAAACATATTGATAATAATACATTAATAGTAGGAGACCTCAACACTCACAGCAATAGACAGATCATCTAAGAAGAAGATCAACAAAGAAATAAGAACTTAGAATGACACACTTTACCAGATAGACCTCATCGATATATACAGTACATTCCACCCTAAGAAAACAGAATACTCACTCTTCTTGAGCGCACATGGAACTTTCTCCAGAATAGACCACATATTGGGTCACAAATCAAGTCTCAACCAATACCAAAAGATTGAGATTATTCCCTGCGTATTTTCAGACCACAATGCTTTGAAACTGGCGTTCAACCACAAGAAGAAATTTGGAAGGAATTCAAACACTTGGAAGTTAAAGAGCATCCTGCCAAAGAATGATTGGGTCAACCAGGAAATTAATGAAGAATTTAAACAATTCACTGAAACTAATGAGAATGAAAACACATCAGTCCAAAACCTATGGGATACTGCAAAGGTGGTCCTAAGAGGAAAATACATAGCCATCCAAGCCTCTCTCAAAAAATTAGAAAAATCCTAAATACACCTAAAGGACCTGTAGAAAGAACAGCAAAAAAAGCCTAAACCAAGCAGGAGAAGAGAAATAATAAAGATTAGAGCAGAAATCAATGAAATAGAAACCAGAAAAAGGATAGATCAACAAAACTAGAAGCTGGTTTTTTGAAAGGATTAATAAGATCAATAAACCTCTGGCCAGACTTATCCAAAAGGAAAGGGAAAGGACCCAAATCAATAAAATCATGAATGAAAGGAGAGAGATCACATTAACACCAAGGAAATAGAAACAATTATTAGAAATTATTACCAGCAAATATATGCCAACAAAGTAAGCAATCTGGAAGAAATGGATGCATTCCTGGAATCTTATAAACTACCAAGACTGAAACAGGAAGAAATAGACAATCTGAACAGACCAATAGCCAGTAAGGAAATTGAAGCAGTAATCAAAAACCTCCCTAAAAACAAGAGCCCAGGGCCAGATGGCTTCTCTGGGGAATTTTACCAAACATTTATTTTTATTTTTTTTAAGATTTTATTTAGTCATTTGAGAGAAAGCATGAACAGGGGGAGGGGTAGAGGGAGAAGCAGGCTCCCCACTGAGCAGGGATCCCAACGTGGGGCTCAATCCCAGGACGCTGGGACCATGACCTGAGCCAAAGGCAGACACCCAACCTACTGAGCCATTCAGAATATCATTCTCAATGGTGAAAAATTGAGAGCTTTTCTCTTAAGGTCAGGAACATGACAGGGATGCCACTCTCACCATTATTGTTCAACATAGTACTAGAAATCCTAGCTTCAGCAATCAGACAACAAAAAGAAATAAAAGGCATTCAAATTAGCAAAGAAGGGGGCGCCTGGGTGGCTCAGTCGGTTAAGTGACTGCCTTCGGCTCAGGTCATGATCCCAGGGTCCTGGGATCGAGTCCCGCATTGGGCTCCCTGCTCTGCAGAGAGCCTGCGTCTCCCTCTCCCACTCCCCCTGCTTGTGTTCCCTCTCTCGCTGTGTCTCTCTCTGTCAAATAAATAAATAAAATCTTTAAAAAAAAAATTAGCAAAGAAGAAGTCAAACTCTCTCTCTTCACAGATGATATGATAACTTATGTGGAAAACCTAAAACACTCCACCCCCAAATTACTAGAACTCATACAGTAATTAAGCAATGTGACAGGATACAAAATCACTGCACAGAAATCAGTTGCATTTCTATACACTAACAAGGTAAGTGAGGAAAGAGAAATTAAGGAATCAATTCCTTAATATATAGCACCAAAAACCGGAAGATGCCTAGGAATAAGCCTACCCAAAGAGGTAAAGGATCTATACTCTATAAACCATAGAACAGTTATGAAAGAAATTGAGGAATACACAAAGAGACAGAAAAACATTCCATGCTCATGGATTGGAAGAATAAACATTGTTAAAATGTCATTCTGCCCAGAGCAATCTACATTTTCAATGCAATTTCTATCAAAATACCACTGACATTTTTCACAGAGCTGGAAAAAACAATTCTAAAATGTGTATGGAACCAGAAGGGACCCCAAATCACGAGGGGAATGCTGAAAAAGAAAACTAAAGCTGGGGACATCATGATGCCTAATTTCAAGCTCTATTACAAAGCTATGATCATTAAGACAGCATGGTATTGGCACAAAAGCAGACACATAGATCAATGGAAAGAATATAGAGCCCAGCTACAGACCCTCAACTCTATGGTCAACTAATCTTCAACAAAGCAGGAAAGAATATCCAATGGAAAAAAGACTGTCTCTTCAATAAATGGTGCTGGGAAAATTGGACAGTCAACATGCAAAAGAATTAAACTGGACCATTCTCTTAACACCATACACAAAGACAAACTCCAAATGGATGAATGACCTCAATGTGAGACAGGAATCCATCAAAATCCTAGAGGAGAACATTGGCAGCCTCTTTGACATTGGCCACAGAAACTTCTTTCAAGACATGTCTCTAAAGGCAAGGGAAACAAAAGCAAAAATGAACTTTTGGGACTTCATCAAGACAAAAAGCTTCTACACAACAAAGGAAACAGTCAACAAAACTAAAAGGCAACCCACAGAATGGGAGAAGATACAGATAATGACATTACAGATAAAGGGCTGGTATCCAAGATCTATAAAGAACTTTTCAAACTCAACACCCAAAAAACAATCCAGTCAAGAAATGGGCAGGAAACACGAATAGACACTTCTCCAAAGAAGACATACAAATGGCTAACAGACACATGAAAAAATGTTCAACATCACTAGCCACCAGGAAATACAAATCAAAATCACAATGAGATACCACCTTACATCAGTTAGAATGGCTAAAATTAACAAGACAGGAAACAACAAATGTTGGAGAGGATGTGGAGAAAGGGAACCCTCTTACACTGTTGGTGAAAATGCAAGCTGGTACAGCCACTCTGGAAAACAGTATGGGGGTTCCTCAAGAAGTTAAAAATACAGTTACCCTATGACCCAGCAATTGCACTACTAGGTATTTACCCCACAGATACAGATGTAGTGAAAAGAAGGGGCACATGCACCCCAATGTTCATAGCAGCAATGTCCACAATAGCCAAACTGTGGAAGGAATCAAAATGTCCTTTAACAGATGAATGGATGAAGAAGATGTGGTTCATATATGCGGTGGAATACTACTCAGCCATGAGAAAGGATGAACACCTACCATTTGCATTGACATGGATGGAACTGGAGGGGATTATGCTAAGTGAAATAAGTCAAGCAGAGAAAGACAATTATCATATGGTTTCACTCATATGTAGATCATAAGGAATAGTGCAGAGGACCACAGGGGAAGGGAGGGAAAACTGGGAAGAAATCAGAGAGAGACAAACCATGAGAAACTCTTGACTCTGGGAAACAAACTAAGGGTTGCAGAAAGGGAGGTGGGTGAGGGGATGGGATAACCGGGTGATGGGCATTAAGGAGGACATATGATGTGATGAGAACTGGGTGTTATCTGCTACTAATGAGTCATTGAACATTACATCAAAAATTAATGATGTACTATATGTTGGCTAACTGAATATAATATTAAAAAAAGAAAAAAGAAAAAAAAGAAAAAGTTTTCAAAGGCAAAAATTTTTTTATCATAGTTACCTCATTTCATATAGTTTCTCTGAAATATCCATTGTTTTTTCACATCATTGAATAGATGTCATTTCAGTGATAATGTACCTAGATTTCTCCTGTCAAAATGCTGAATTCCATCTTATTTTTCACAAAGAATATTTTCTTAAGCAATTTAAATATTTTAAAATCAAATTCAGAGTGTCTAGTTCCATCCACCAATGCTACTCTGGTCCTTCAGAAGTCCTTCAAAATGCTGTTTTATGATTAAAAAAAAAAAAACCTTTCTAAGAAATTAATTGATTAATTGTATAATGCTAGATATCCTCTTCAGGATGTATATAAACAATATTAAAGCTACATATAATATGAAATTCCCAACAATGGCAGGAAGACTTTTGTACCTCATTAGAAGTATTAACCAATGATAATCAAGGAGAGCACAACTTTGACAGTTGTGGTGTTGTCTCAGAGGAAAGGATGATGTTTGGATATTCATAAGATTTCGCAGTGGAGGAGTGTGGAGATTGGAGAGGTCTTGATTGGCACTGGGTAAGGATCATAAGATTATAGTTTAAGATTATTAGAAACATCACAGTATGATTTTGAGACCAAGAATTAAAGGAATCTTGGAGAGTAATCAATCATTAATTGTTACCTATTAAAATGTTAAACACTTTGATGTTCATTTAAATGGGTCTTTTGGGAAGTCCCTGAAACAAATAGTAAAGTCATTTGCAACTTTTACCTTACTGGGCAGAACTATTTCCTGGAGTAGTAGAGTGACAATGCTGTATTGTAGACTGTAAAATGTTTGGATGTAGAAGTTTTCATGACTTCAGGAAACATGTCCAAACATCCTAAAATCCAAGGTCCAGTTTGTTTACAGAATCAGACCTAGGAATCCACGTCTTCTGAATTATTAGACTAGGTTTTTACTCTGCTGCAATACATTCCTAATTTCATTTTTCATGCCAACATGATTGGATGATGTCTTATCTCAAATTTAATTGACTAAGAATAACATAAGAGTATGGAGTTAGATTAATTATAGTAGAAAGTTTTCTTTTGTGAGAGAGGCTGCAGAGGTGACCAGAGTCCTTAAGCATTGAGTAAGGATATTTGTATTCAGGAAAACATAGTAAATATGGTCCTGCAGCAAAATGTGAGAGATCCTTGAATTTCACTAAGAATGTTCACTAGGACTCAACTTACACATTTCCTATGCATCAAAGGTGTTATTTAACACCTATACCACAATACTTTAAAGAATGCAAGGATGCACTAAAAATAACAAAAACTATACATCATGAAATATATATTTATTAGCCAACAAATTAGTTTTATAAATTAGTAGACCTATAAAAGCATCCTATTCAGAAAGGATTTTCAAAAATAAATTTCTTTCAAAAATGTTAAAGTTAACATATATATATATTATGTTCATTAATGCAAACTTTTTAAAAAACCTCTTCATAATGAGCGGCATCTGGGTGGCTCAGTTGGTTGGGCGTCCTACTCAATTTCAGCTCAGGTCATGATCTTAGGGTCCCAAGATCGAGCCATGCATCACACTCCATGCTCAGCACGGAGTCTGCTTGCCCTTCTTTCTTTGTTCCTCCCTCTGCTCACAGTCTCTCTCTCAAATAAATAAATAAAATAAAATAAAAAACCCTCTTCATAATGATTAAAAATAACCACCAGATAATAATTATCAGTACATATTCATGGACTTCAGTTTCTTAGCCCTAACTCTACTGTGTCATAAATATTTTTCTCCAAATACACTTTTATAATGACATTTAAAATTTTTTTAAGCATCACTTGCAATCATTTTAGGGCTGCATTTTATAATTAATAAATTCTAATTGTTCACACTTTTAATTAACTCTTCTCTGCAAACCAAGTTATTTTTAATTGAGAAATTATTCTGTCTGGGGATGTTGAAATACCTCCTAAATGAAGGCTCTTCTCTATTCAGTTTTCAAATAAGAGTAGATAATATTTTGAAAAGTACAGTCTTTTGATATTTTTCAGGGTAGTTTTCTTCAAACAACTTTTTATTTCAAGAAAAGCTGTTGCTAGTTGTGATTATTTTGTCTGTTTCAACAAATTTAGATGCATTAGTTTAGTAGATTACCATTTTATCCCATTCCAATATAGAATATAAATGTATTCAATGAAATAGAAAAACCAAAAGTTCTTCCTACAAGTCAAGACACTGCAACGTACAATTATATAATTCAAAAATTCAATTTTATAAACCCTATAAGCTCATATAACTTGATTTATTTAATAACACTCTTGCCTTTGTAGAGCTTAATTTTAAAGTATTTCTGTTTGTAAATTTTGTAGTTAATGATTATGTCAGTAAATCTTTAAAATTGAAGAATTTTTGGTATTCCATTCTTGAAATACTTTATTCAAGTTTTCTGAATGCATTAGAAAAAGATTCAAACAAAATATGGAGGACTAATTCATTAAAAAGTATTTAATACCATTGTAGAGCATTTAAGTTGATTTATAAAATAGTTCTTCAAAGGCCTAAACTTCTTTAAAATTTGATTGATGACATGCAACAAAGAGAAAAAGCACATATCATTTTATGATAAATTTACATATATGTGTAATATATATGTAATGTTCATCAGCTATCAGCTCCCTTACAAATACACAAATATTTGGAAATTATAATAAGTACACATTCTCTTTACATTTGGAAAATATTGGATGTTGTTTAGAATTGTGAATTATGTATGCACCACAACTGATTTCAAGTACATTTCAATTATTTTTTACTTATTTTAGTAAAACATTGTTCTACCATGATGCTTTGCTCTACCAAAATTTGCATTTTAACTGTAAAATACATTACTGTTATCTTCAATATTGAGTTTAATTGAGTTTATAATAACATTTACAGTAATATCAAGTGTCACATTAACTTTCTTTTTTTAAGTATTTATTTAAATTTCGGTTAGTTAACAAACAATGTAATATTAGTTTCGGGTGTACAGTATGGTGATTGAACACTTCCATGTATCATGCAGTGCTCATCACAAGTGTACTCCTTAATCTCCATCACCAATAAACCCATCCCCCCCACCCACCTCCCTTCTCAAATGTCACATTAACTTTCGGTAGCTTTACTTTGACTCCAAGAACTGGAAAGAAAAAATTTGAACCATTAATAGATTTAAATTTTCTGATTTATATTTTAAATCCCTGAATGTGTGGGGCACCTGGGTGTCTCAGTCAGTTGAGCATCCAGCTTTTGGTTTTCAGCTCAGGTCATGATCTTGGTGTCGTGGGATGGAGCCCCAAGTCAGGCTTCCCGCTCAGTATGGGGAGTCTGCCTAAGATTCTTTCCCCCTCCCTCTCCTTTCCTCTCTGCTCCTCCCCCCACTAGCACTCTCTCTCTCTCTAAAATAAATGAATAAATCTTAAAAAAAAATCTCTGAATGCACTGTCTTCAAACGACATAATTTAACTTTTTGTGTTATTATTTTTCTTCTAGAGGGCCAATACTGACATAAGAGATCTCATTTCATACAGAAGAGAACTTCCATTGAAAATGATAAAAGTCAATTTAGGAGAAGACATATGATCTAAATGAAAACTCCCACCTCAAAAATGATATGTAGGGGCACCTGGGTGCCTCAGTTTTTAAGCATCTGCCTTCGGCTCAGGTCATGATCCCAGGGTCCTGGGATTGAGCTTGCATAGGGCTCCCTGCTCAGCAGGAAGCCTGCTTCTCCCTCCCCCACTCCCCCTGCTTGTGTTCCCTCTCTTGCTGTGTCTCTCTCTGTCAAATAAATAAATAAAATATTTAAAAAAATGATATGTAAATGCCTTTCTGGAGCTCTATGTGATAAATTCTCATCATGGGGTACATTCTAATTAAATTAACTATAATGTTTTAAATAGATCCTAGAGCTAACGTAGCAGATTTGGACTGGTTGTCTTAAAAGGAAATGATATCACAATAGTCTTAGCAGATGATAAATGTTGACACTTTATCAACATTTTTGGAAAAAATTAAATAAAATCCTTTTTTTACCGTATATGAACTTTATCTCATTGTTGCAGAAAAGCACTCTTGCAAAATAAAAAAGCATTTTCAAGTAGAAGTATAAATAGTTCACATTATGGCATAAAATATATTGCAAAACCACCTTAGCAAGAATATTTTAACTACTCTCTATAATCTCTTTAAACCCTATGGTAGGGCTCTTTATTACCCAAAATATATTTCACATTTACAAAGATATAAATTCTACTTCCCACTAATCCAACTGACTGGCATTCTGGTGACTTCATGCATCTAGTGGGCTTCAGCATTCTCCAAAGCATCCCAGAAGCATAAATTAGGTTCTTGACTACTGGTACCCAAACACCTTCATTATATCAGCAAATATTCTGAATGCTGAGCTCAAAAGAGAGGTGGGAGTTAAGTTGAGACTGGACTAGTCCAAGAAAAGACAGAAAAGAAGGGCCTTATTATTAATAGTCTCTCATATTTAACCACATTTTAAAGTAACCTCTGCTTTGTATGTATGTCTGACATGATACAAGAGAATATGGCAGAAGCTGGTGTAGCAAGTGGTAGTCCACCAATATCATGCTGGCTTATTAAGCTATTAATATTTATATTTTGTTTAAAGAAAATGCAAAATCCAGGAAAATGCTAAGCCAGGGAGACAGGAAGCCCCAAAACAGGAATTAACTAGAACTCTCCATGATTTTATAGGTTTACTTATAAGCTTCTTATATGACTAGATACATTCTTAAAATTTTATTCTGGAATTCTCTTTAATTTGCTATTGATTTATTCAATTTATTGATTGTTGTCTGGGAGGGCTTTTCCTTCCTTTAATGAATTGCCTCTAAATTTATCTGAGCAATGATTTAATGTTTTGGTTTGTTTTCCACTGTGACACTGTTCTGTGTCTCATAATTCAAGACATTTTGAAATATAAGTCATTGGAAGATTTAATAGTGTTTTGAAAAGTATGGGGTGAAAGAGTCAACAGTTACGCCATTTTAGCAAAACTGGTTGCTGCTTTTCTTTCTGAGTAGCATGAGGTTAAAACCATGGGCTCAGCAGCTGGACAAAGCAAATTCAGAGGCCAAACCTACCAGCTTGGGCAACCTAGATACTTAACCCTTTTGTGTTCCAATATTTTCCTTTGTATTCTTATCAGGCAGGTTTTTCCGTGGGGATTAAGTGAGTTAATAACAGTAAATTGCTTAGGAGATACCAGGCTCATTCAATGTGCTAGAGTCATTATCCCGAGGTACAACATCATTTCTATTCTGTTATTTGCTCCTCCTCTCCCTTTTCTCTTACTATTATTCTTAATCCTCAATTCATTGTGGGCTATAAATGCTGACACTTACATTATCCATGTCCTACCCCAGGTCTTATTCCAGCTTGACCTTGATATTTTTTAAAAATTTGAATGAAGGAAGCTCAAGCCCTGTGAAGGTTCAGGAAACAGTTGTTGCTCTTCCTGTCACCACTGCTACTTGGTGAGGTTAGTGGTGGCACTTTCACTGTTGTGGTAATTATTACTACTTCATTTTATTATTTGGGATATTATTACTTCTATTTCTTACAATCAAAAGATGAGGGGTTTGATATGTGCTAGCCATTTGTCAATATATTTCTTACATGAAAGTATTACTATGTGTTCAATTAATGTAACAGAAAGGGGAGATAGCAAATCAACAGCTACCTTGTTGAGATGAGGAACCAAAGTCTGAGGCTTTTGTTTGTTTCTTTCTTTGTTTAGTATTTTTTACTGAGCAAAGAGAAATGATCCTGCAAGTATGAATTAAAGAAATATTAATTAGTCTTACTTTAAACAGACTAAATCACTCCAACATGAAAACTTGTGTCTTTAGTTATGAATGCATTTTATTATAGTTAAATCTATACTCTTCACAATTGTTCCTTTACAGTAAAATTGATGATTCTCTATCCTTTCATCAGTCAAAAAAAAAAAAATCTTTCTCTATAAATTAAGGATTATTTGGTACCAAAGCAAAAAAGTTTTTTTTTTCATTTTTTAACTGTTTTTAATATGGATTTTATTCCATATCTTTATTGGGGAAAAAAAATCCTATTGAGTCTAGGAGTGACATTTTGGCTTTGAACTCCATCTCTACCTTTGCAATAAAATAGCAAATTTGTTAGGAAATATAGAATGTGTTTGCTCCATGGAGTTTGGCAGAACTAAACTAAAGAAAGAAAAATTTTGAAATTTACTCACATTTTAAAAAGTGTATTTTAAAAAAAATCTTACTGTAGATAAAAAATCATTTTCAAAATCATATAATAAATTCTAATAATAAGAAAATGCATGACCATTTTTTCTTGCCTCAACTCATATAATTTATTGAGTAGAATAAGATCTTTTTAAAATGACTTTAGATAAGAAGAAAGCAACTTTAGGTGTCAGTTAAATAATTCTGTAAAACAAACTACCCGAAATTCAGAAGCTTAAATATACATTTATTTTATCCCTTAAAATTGTGCAAATTTGGATTTCTAAGTGTTCATCTGAAACTCCATAACCAAAAATTGTAGTACTAAGGTGAATTAATTACTGTATTATCTATTCTATTATGTATGTAATGAGGGCAATACTAATACGTTGTAACTCAGAGCTCCATTTGTTTTCATGTCCATTGCATTAATCCCGTTCCATTGCATTAATCCCGTTTGCCTTTGTCTCTGTTCTGTATTGCTCATCAGCTGATGTGGCTAGGTTCTGCTACTGTGTACTAGGCTTGCTTATTCACCTACAGGTCAGCTGGGGACTCCCAGTTTTAAGCTGGACTTGGCTAGGACATCTTGGCTGGGCAATGCTAATCCACATGCCAGGCAGATACTGCTTTCTTATAGTAATAATGGAATTCCAAGAGAGTAAGTAGAAACACGTAACACCTCTCAGGACTCAGCTTGGAATTAGCATAATATCACTTTCTCATCATTCTATTGGCCCAGACCCCTCATGTAGCAGAACTGAAAGTGAAAGGATGGGAAAATAAGGTAACCCTTTTATTGGGAGGAACTACGAAGTCACATGACAGAGGGCTTTAATACTGACAGGAATAAAGAAGTAGGGTCAATAATGCATTCCACTACATTTTTTTTTTTAATTTTGAAGCACTGATTTTTTTTCCCCCCTCAAATTATAGCTGCACATTTCACAAAAGCAAAGTATTGTTTGTTTCTTAACTTTAGAGTTGGGTTGGAAATACTGTCACTACAGACAGGGCACAACCAAAATGTGCTGATTGGTGGCACTCTCAAATCATTCTAGCGTTATAAGGTAGCAGTAAGATTTCTATGATGCAATGAAGTATACACGTGTGTTTTCCCACAAATAATAACGAAAAAATACAGAGTGCTTCCTTCCATGGCTTTTTGGCAACTCATTTCTCCCCATAATTGGAAGTTTGGGATTTCTAAGTGTTTGTCTATAAATTCACAATTGCAAACAATTAAAGTCCTACAGAGTATTAATATGCTAGTTATTCTGTTGTTCTCTACATTAAGAGACCAATGTTATAAGTGTATAATTGAAAGCTCCATTTGTTTCTGTCTTCATATGTTAAACTGGTCTGCCTCTTTGGCTCTATATTCTCCAAAGAATAACATGATCCATCGATAGTCACTTCGTGAAATACTAAAGGTGTTCTCTTAAGGTTATAAAAATAGCTAAATGGAAAAATTAGGGGGGAAAGCCCCAATTATAAAAACATGGAAATTACTTGATCTTTTTTATATTCAGTATTGTACAGATATATAATGAATCCAGATTTGTATCTTTCAAAAGCAGGCCATGACTCATTACATGCACTTTACATTAATAGAACAAGGTCATTTTTATAATATTTATGGAATGGAATGGAATAGAATGGAAAGGAAAGGAATAGAACAAAAAGAAAGCATCAAATTCACTTCACATAGTTATAATAAGAATTGTTTTATGAAACTTGTTTCAGTTTTGTGTGTGTATGTGTAATTTGACAACCAGTAATAGCATGGGTAGATATGAAATATCCTCTGGTTGACCTCTCTTTTTCAAACCAGAAAAATATATTGTATAGTTTAAATGAAAGTATACAGAAAATTGGAAGGAAAACTTCCAAACTCATTTTATGAGGCTACCATTACCTTGATCCCCAAACCAGACAAAGACCCCATCAAAAAGGAGAATTACAGACCAATATCCCTGATGAATATGGATGCAAAAATTCTTACCAAAATACTAGCCAATAGGATACAATAGTACATTAAAGGATTATTCACCAGGACCCAGTGGGATTTATCCCTGGGCTGCAAGGTTGGTTCAACATCCGTAAATCAATCAATGTGATACAATACATTAATAAAAGAAAGAACAAGAACCATATGATCCTCTCAATAGATGCAGAAAAAGCATTTGACAAAGTACAGCATCCTT
>NC_138370.1:92158845-92199013 GCF_054177405.1 Leptonychotes weddellii
TTCCAGCTCTATTACAAAGCTGTCATCACCAAGACAGTATGGTACTGGCACAAAAACAGACACATAGATCAATGGAACAGAATAGAGAGCCCAGAAATGGACCCTCAACTCCAGGGTCAACTAATCTTCGACAAAGCAGGAAAGAATGTTCAATGAAAAAAAGACAGTCTCTTCAACAAATGGTGTTGGGAAAATTGGACAGCCACATGCAGAAGAATGAAACTGGACCATTTCCTTACACCACACACAAAAACAGACACAAAATGGATGAAAGACCTCAATGTGAGACAGGAGTCCATCAAAATCCTAAAGGAGAACACAGACAGCAACCTCTTCGACCTCAGCCCCAGCAACTTCTTCCTAGAAACATCGCCAAAAGCAAAGGAAGCAAAGGGCCAAAATGAACTATTGGGACTTCATCAAGATAAAAAGCTTTTGCACAGCGAAAGAAATAGTCAACAAAACCAAAAGACAACGACAAAATGGGAGAAGATATTTGCAAATGACATATCAGATAAAGGGCTAGTATCCAAAATCTATAAAGAACTTCTTCAACTCAACATGCAAAGAACAAATGATCCAATCAAGAAATGGGCAGAAGACATGAACAGACATTTTTCCAAAGAAGACATCCAAATGGCCAGGAAAAATGAAGGGGGGCGGAAATCGGAGGGGGAGACGAACCATGAGAGACTATGGACTCTGAGAAGCAAACTGAGGGTTCTAGAGGGGTGTGGGGGAATGGGTTAGCCTGGTGATGGGTATTAAAGAGGGCACGTACTGAATGGAGTACTGGGTGTTATACACAAACAATGAATCATGGAACACGACATAAAAAACTAATGATGTATGTATGGTGATTAATATAACATAATAAAAAAAAGTATACAGAAAATTAAATCTTACAAATTTCCCCCATTTTATTTCCTCCATTAGTAAATTTCAGTGACTGTGATTCCCCATACTTCTTAGGTTTTTTAAAGCCTAGCTTTAAATCCTTCTTGCTACATAGGCCTTTAGACCAGTTCTGATATTAGGTAGGTTTTTGCATACAAGATATTTGTGGAGTAGATGTTGAAATTTGAATCCTGCCAAATTATTGCTAACTTGCCATACTGAAATATTGAGAGCTTGATTCCTCTCTCATCTATATTTCACCTAGTGTATTACAGGTTCCCATAGAGGGCAATATTGTATAAAAGATGGTGAACCAGGAATCTGCCAATTCATCTCTGTTGATAAGGTTCTAGAGGGCCACCTGAAAGGCCACCCGACATACAGAGTTATATAAAAGATCATTCTGTAGACTAGATCCATTCAGAGAAAGTTTTTGGTACAGTGAAAAGATAACAAGGCTAGGAATCAATCAGTGTTCTTGCAGATTCCAGATTTGCTGCTTGTGTCTCAATGTTCTAACCTGGACAATGTAGACAATACTATACTAGTCACAGGATCATTGTGAGACTCACAACAATCTATGAGAAAATCTTTTGTTCTGAAGTAGTTTTTAAAAATGATTTGAAGATAACATAATTTTGGTATTGAATGTATTATATAAGCAGGCATATTGAAACAAGCTTCTGCTGACAGCAGCGACTGAGAATATCAAGTTTAACAAATAGCCTCCTTCCATACATCACCGTAACAGTAAAGAGAGAAGGGCCAGGCCAGACAGTGATTAATGCTGGAGGAATAACTTCTTCCAAGGAAATCTGGAAATACGAGATAGGGATATAAGCCAGACTGTTAGAAATCTGGGACAAGCTTTTGCTTAATTGCAAACACACACACATACCCCTTAGTTTGGCTGACTGGGGAATATTAAATTATTTAGACCTGAAAAGTTGTGCTTAATAAGTAATAAATTTTATTTTAAAGATTAGCATGACAACTTGAACTAAACAATTCATTCTACTCTGATTTGACCTTTATGTACAAAGAGATATCCTAAATAAAAAGTCTAGTTTTCTATTTCTTATGACTAAGGAGCTAGAAACATGACTTATCGTCTTACTTATTTTAATTCATTTATGTTAGCCTTAAAGTACTTCTGATATGATATCATCAAAATTATCTTGGAAAGGACATCCCATAACAAGGGGAACATAGAAAGCCATCTCTCTTTTAGAATTGCATCTGAGTCATAGCTGATAGACCACCAGAGCATGCCCCATAATTCCATGTACTCCATATCACCACGTGTATTAAAATCTATAAATAATTGGATACTTAAAGTAAGACCATGCCTCCTTCACTGCTTTCAGTATAAGCTCAATACAAATTAGCAGTTACTATAAAAGTCATTTGAAGGTAAATGCTTCAAGTTGTAATTATATTTAACATCTCTGACGGGAAGGGACTTATGGCAAAGCAACCATAACTAAGTATAACCTTGCATTCTCCACACCCCATCCCTACACTATGGTTGTAACCCTGATTAGTTTCCACTGTCCTCTCCCACCTCACCTGCGGTCTCACTTATGTGCTACCCTTTCACTACACAACAGAGATTTTTGTGATTCAGTGATGCTTGATTTGAAATATAGACATGGCTTTCATCTTATTTGTGGCTTACCTTTCTTTTACAGGCATTGAGGAAGGCACTATTTCATTAATATTTCTACTAGACTAAATGACTATATGATAGATTGCAATCTACTACCTAGATTCAGGGATGGAGTCCAATTATAGGTGAAACTGGAGATTATTCACTCAAGTAATCTACCAGTAAGTAGGATACCGAATGAATTTTCTTTGCTTTTGATGAGTCTCTGCTCTGTTTTTGTGTGCATCATTTTATGTATTAGTCAGAGTTTGAGGGGAAGTACAGCATCAAATTTATAGTAACAGCAGTTTTCTTTAAAGCATATCAACAGAGATGAATTGGCAGATTCCTGGTTCGCCATCTTTTATACAATATTGCCCTCTATAGGAAACTGAAATATTGAAGATTTTAGCAGGATGGTAAGTATATTCTTTCATACACTTCTGTGGTCATCACATGCTTCTTTTTCCCATCTTGATTTAATTGCTGAGCTCTTCCCTATCTTCTAAAAGATATAAACAGCTGAGCTGGCAAATAAATTTATCATTTTTTATTATGAAGTGTGCTTACAGTATTATTTTACTTAATTTGTTATGTAACTCATTTTACTTCATTCTATTTATCTTATATTATATTCAAGTATTTGTTTTGTTCTTTTAGTAAAATATTTCTGTGTTCAGAGTACTGCATCTATTCCCAGTTAATTTATAACCATTTTATGTATGATAACTCCTATTCAGAAAGGGAAAACTTCAATTAAAGCCCTAAAATAATATGATACATATTATAATATAGAAGACAGGCGATTCATATTATATGATGGAGCATTTAGAAATGACAATGTCATTTTTTTGATTCTATAAGTACAAATTAAATTAAATGTATATAATAGAAACATTTAAAGAAGACTTTATTCTTACTAAAATAATTTTATTCGTGAGTAAAATTAGGGAGATTTGAATGACGTGGGTTCTAAAATGGAAAGCTAATCTGGGTTTTTTAATCCATGGGAAATTGCTTTATAATGCATCTTTGCATCTTTGTTTTGAAATTAGTTGTTGCTTCTTCAATTAGTGGAATATAGAACTGGTGCAATGGTTGCGTTGGAAATATATTTGTATGCAAAATCTTAGTGCTCCCCTCTCCCCAGTTCCTAGCTCTGAGTTGCCACCATTCATTCATTCATTCATTCATTTATTCATAAGTTTGGTTTTTTTTTATTTAAGTGCAAATATATACTCTGTGCCATGGCACTGATCCAAGCATTGAGGATATAAGTCTCAAAAGAAAAAAAATATGATCTCTGTTCCCCAAAAACAAAGATTTTATTGCTAAGATTATAATTAGGATGCAAAATTAGTGTGTGTCTTGTGGGGAGTATAGCATAACAAACATATACAGTTGTCAAATCACTATATTGTACACCTAAAACTAATGTAACATTGTGTGTCGACTATACTTCAATAAAAAAAAAAAAATAGTGTGTGTCTCTAAGACAGATAATGGTGGCAATATAGAGTTGTATACCTAACCACTAGTTGGTTATAGAAGACACTGCTGGGCTTACAGGTTATGGAGTACAGCCTGACTCGGGATATTATAACTCATAGGTTTACTTGTATCGCTTCTCAAGGATAAAGGATACTTTCAAACATTGCTGGCTAGCTTTCGAACGTCATGTTCTTATACAATTGCACACAACTAACTCTCTCAACACCACCGCCCTAAAAAACATCACTATACTGAAACCAAATTGGAGAAAGAGGAGGAGCATCCAGTGAATTATCCCAGAGTGATGATAATTTAGAGTGAGGCCGTGGAGCTAACAGGACAGAAACTGATTTACAAAGGCTTGGTGAAACATTAAGATTTCCCATGCTGATCAGAGCATTAGTAGAAGTAGCTCATAAATGAGATGACTTTCCCCAGAGGACTAGAGCAGACAGAAAACAAGTGATATTGGGATACCTAAGATAAAAGGAATTTGCTAACAGAGGAAACAAAATACCCTATTATGACTGAAAGGGTTTTTACATATTTATCATCATGATGCTAGGATTGTGGTCCGCAAGTATGTTTCTCACTTTGAACATTTGGGACTTTAAATTAGAGGACATAAAATGACTTGATTTGTAAGGTCTAACTCAAAAGGAACTTATCATTAAACCGTAATGAAATTTTGGCAAACACATTACAAAGAAAAGAAAAAGAGATGAAGAAATAAAGTGAACCTGCCTACTGTAGATATCTCATTTATACTGAAGCACTTTGTGGTATTTAAAGATTCTCCTCTGATAAGAGCCTCCCACTGGAGTTGTGGCCTACTTAACGTACTTTATAAACTCTAACCATCGTTGTGTAGCCTCAAAAAGAGAAATTCACTGAAAACTTCATAGCAGGGATCAGATCATGGAATAATTGTAAATTTAATTTCTACTGTCTCTCCTCACCCAGAGTCTCACTTGTGTGCTATCCTTTCATTACACAACAAAGATTTTTGTGATTCAGTGATGTTTTGGCCAACATCTGCTATTTATTAAAAATCATATTCCTTTAGGCAGTTGTCAGCCAGACTGGACTTGGACTATTTAGACTGTTTTTTCCCTCACTTGGCCTATCAAGCTTTGCATCTTCAAAGGATTTATTTGAAGCATTAACATGTTGATTTCTCTTTTGCTAAAACAATGCACTACAGTGATAACTGGCAAGAAGATTCTTTCTTCCAACCTGCGGTTACCATTTTTTTCCACTCAATAGCTTGCTAACAAGAGATCCAGGTATGTAATAAGATAACACTTAAGTCTGTGTCTGGAGTTTCTTGTTACGTAAGTAATGCTATATGACATTACTTTTTTTCACCATGTATATGATTTCTATGGAGCAAAGCTGACTTTCTGCTCCTTCTCTCTCACAGGAGTTCTTATCTGAGTAATTACTTGCAGAAGGTTTTTTTTTTTTTTTCTTAAAAAAAAACAAAGCAAAACAAACAAACAAAAAGAAGTTTTTGTATTAGTCACTCATAGCTCAATTAGAGGCTTTTCCCCCTGAAGGCATAAACTTTGAACACAGCAGTTTCTTCTCTTCGTGCTTTTTCCTTTAAAAAGGAGTTAGTAAGGGCTTTTTTGTGTTAGCTAGGACAACTAGAAAGTAGCTTGTGATAAAAAAAGAAAAGAAAGAAAGAAAAAGGGACAGAAAGTGGTACAGTAGTAATAGAACCCCGCATGCGTAAACTTTAGTAATTTAAATTGTAAATTAAATTACTTGTAATTATTCAAAATTCTCATTTTTGCAAAATTAAGGAGGTAAAAAAAGGAAAAATAAAAATGTATATTTAAAACTATATCTTCTGTTTATAATATGTACATGCATGTGAAGGGTTGTTTTTTTAAAATAGGAATTACAAGGTACTTGGAAATATTTCTTTAGCATTTTCTTTGCAAATCTCTGTTTATTTTGGATGGATTTAAAACTTGCCTTTAGTAACAACAAAAAAAGTTAATAAGAAAGTAAATAATAAGTAGGAATTTTAGAAATTGTTAAATTTGCTGAATATTTCTGACCTTATAATATTTTTATTAGTAGATAAAATTACCCTCTGGCTTTGACTGTGTAAATCAATTGACATATAAAACCAAAAAATGAGTTTCCTTTTTTAATAAACATGCTTGATTCTGTTTTGTTTCTTCTATTGAATAAATAGGCACTGATACATACTTTACATGCTTTATGTACATTTTAAGTGTGTATTAGAGGATAGTTTTGAAGTTTTTCATTTTTAAAATTTCAAAACCATGAATATGACACACTTTTTTGAACTTTCAAGGAAAGTTGGTTGGAAAAAAGAGGCTTTGATAGCAATTGAATAAAAAATATGAGGCACACCAAAAATGTATTAGTTCAATAAACTCAACTCAGTTTAATAAGGATCACATATGATTAGTATATGGTCTGGACCTATGTCTTAATACAGAGGACAAATTATATTGCACTTCATGGAATGTCGAAAGAAAAATAATAGAATTCAACTATGAGCATTTGCATAAATGCTTTGCATAATGTATATTATTTCAAGCCAACTGTAAAGATGCTACATCTGACTTATGTGCAAGGTCTATAAATTGTGAACACAGGTAAAATGATAAAAAATCACTTTGAAAAAATAATTCTTCCCTATTGTCTCTTGCTTATTACATTCCCTCCTGGAAATACTCAAGATCATTTGCTTCATTTCCCCAACATACTAGATTAGGAAATCATAAAAGCTAATAATTTCATAAATAAGCATTTTTCAATCATTAGAAAATAAAGTACACGAAGGAAATTATGAGCAAACTATTCAGGGTACTTTTGGGATTACTTTATTTTTATTGTTTAGGATGGGCAGTGTGAATTTTTCCAGCTTTCCCTAGGAGTAGGAAAGAAAGCAATTTGTGGTTGGTTTCCATCATTTATACATGTGTAGATCTGGTGGGGTCCCTCTGCCCCTAAGAATTATTTTATTTCTGAATAAATTATAAGAAAAATACAGTACATTTTTTTTCTTTTCCTACTATGTATTTGAAATCAGACTCTCAGATGTTTTTGTTTTTACCAGATATTTAAAGTATTTTATGTTAAAAGTTTATGTTAAGAATATCCACCATTAATATTATATATAATGCTTTTACATTGTCAAAGTGCTTTCACTTTATTATTCTACTCACTCCAAATAATAATGTATGTTTCTTTAGCTACAAACATTGTCTAAGGAATAATATCAGAGAAAAAACTGATCAATAAGTTTCACTTGTAATCAAACACCAACTATGGTTATTACCAGTGCTGAGGATATAAATCCCATTACATGTTTTAATGCCATGGTTTTATGATCAAAATCACTGTGTTGTCATTTAGTTGCAATAACTGAAATTACTCTGATGAAGTAGCATTCTTTATTGAGTTATGAAGTAGATATATATTACTAGGATAAAGAACTTAAGTATTTAAAGAAGTTTTTCTTTTCATTGTTGTATAGCTAAAACAAGAATGATGACTAAAATAAATAAAGAGGCATTTTTAGTATGAGAAGCTACATAAAATGGAAAATCTCCAATTAGCTTTTTAATTTATTTTATTTTGTTTCTCAGCAGTTAGTGTTTGGCATGATGCTGTTCTAATAATAATTGTTTTATTAAGACATCATTGAAATATTTAACTGTAATATGTCCATTTTGAATTTTGATGTGTATCACTATGGAAATTCTGATTTGATCTTCCAATGCATCTCTGCATTCTGAAGACCCTTAAAAGGTAGTAAGTAGTTCCTGGACTCCTCCTTGAGGAATTTTAAAATATAAATGTTTCCTTTATTATACTTTTAGTCTGTGCATCTGAAAAAATTACTGACACATGATCTGTGATCTACCTAGTGATGGTCTTTGTAAGTTACAAAATAACTGGTAGATATTCTTTAAATTTGGTGGAATTTTTTTTCTATCTTCTATCTAGCATATGTGTACAACTACCTGACTCTCAAAACCTTATGCAGGATAATAACATGAATAGCACTGGGCCCATTAATATCATTTATCCAAAAGACCACATCATCAATAAATGCTGTATTTTGAGGGACAGCCCCCCTCCCAGCCACCAACCTGCAACATACAGAAAGGGTCAATCATACTGTCCCAGTAATTCAAGTAGAACTCTTTATAATTAAAGACACACAATTATACCAGAAGGGCTCTTTGGGTTTGAGAAAAGTTTGTAGCTCTGTTCTCTAACCTATAAGGGGTTTGTGTTGAATTGTCATTAGCACATCTTATTCCACTAACTAAAATGGTGGAAACTAAAGAAGGTGCCAAAGCAAGAAGAACCCTGGGAATCATGCATCCCGAAATGAAGAAATACATTCTAAAGCACTTTACTTTTATCATGTGTGTATTTGAATGAAGTTCAAAAAACTTTAAATAAAGCAAATAAATGCAATTTACGTTTGTGAGTAAATAATGATTTAGAACAAAAAGCAGGTAATCTTCACCTTATATTGCCAAGTAGAAAAATGAGACATGGAGACAATGATTTTTTGTTCATGCTGGGAATAGAAAAGAACCTTTCCATAACAATCCAGTAATTTACCTAAACTAATGAAACACTCTCTACAACACGCGCGCAGGCGCACACACACACACACATATACAGGACTACTCCTTTTCTTCTACCGTTTATTATGGTCTAAAATATTATGATTAATTTTAGGAGTCTGTAGCTCACTGATATTTCTCCAAATTTCCTATTGCTCATCGTTGGCTTTTACTGAATTCATAATTTATGTGCTTGACCGGCACACATTTACCACAGAAAATCCTGTCTTGAACTTTTCATTTTTACCCACTAGAATCTTTTGGTACAGGGTCCTAGCCGCAAAGTGGAATTTTACTCCCGAGTTTCATAGGAAAGAGTCCAACTGTACAATGAAAGATTATGCAAATCCTCAAGGAGCATCTAATCAATCACCTTGGTGTGAGAGGAATGCAGCTGATCGCTGAATTAGCTTCTGTTGGAACGTATTCGTGTGTAACATCCCACTGACTGCATGACATCACAACAGCTCCAGGTCCTTGAAAGTCTCGAGGATGATTAGCTGAAGGAATTGGCTGTTTCTGCCAATCATAATCCGGAAAGGCTGCCTTTATAGTTCTGGAGATGGGAGGGAGGGAGGGAGGGAGGGAGGAAAAGACCGACTACAGCTGAACGAGAAGCTCAGCAGCAGTAGCAACGGCCGAGCCTGAGCAGCTGGTCTTGCGGTGATTAAATAGTTCCGATAGCCTTTCTGCTGTACTCGGTCCGCTCCCTGGTTTAAATCTCGTGTCCAAGGAGGAAGCTGCGTTTTAACGGTGTGCTGAACAGAGGTTTGCATCATTCCAGCTGGCTGCTTGTTTTGAAAAGGACAATGTGTGTATAAATAAAAAGAGACTCTGCTGGAAGAGTTCAGATACTAGGATTGGAGCTAAAAAGCGCTCTCGGAATATTGTTGAGGCAGATTGTCTGCACTGAAAGCTCCTTCTAGTTAACCTGGAGCCGAGTGAATCTGAATACTGGATATCTCACTTTCTAACTCGGGATAAATTCAAGTTAGAATAAGAAAAACAAATTGAACTGCTTCTCTAGGTAAGTTATTGCTTACTCTGCTGAAACTGAAGTGTGTGCAATAAAGGAATATATGTTGCTTAGCTATGTAAACAAGTTGAACACAATAAAGTTTTATTTGTGAAAGATTTATGTAGAAGCAGGTATTAGTTTCAGACCACATTCAATCTCTCTTTTCAGCATGTGTGTGCTTATCTGTCATTACTCTTTGTAGAAGTTATATTTGCACTACAAATGGAAAATACAGTCCTGCCTAAAATAAGAGATAGAACTTGAAATATTTTAAACTGTGGTCAGAACATTTGCGTAATAAACAACTCACTTGATAACAATTTTAGCCTTTCATATTGAAAATGCCCATTTTACAAACTCAGCATTCAAACTGTGTGGTTATAAATGTTTCCCTGAAAAGTGTTACTGATAACATGGCATTCAAATTGTTCAAGATGGGAACTCCTCTCTTTGGGACCTGAGATTTCTAGGCATGCTCTGTTCTAATGGTCCGCTTTAGAAAAACAGCTGTCACAGACGTTTGAAATTGTATGATACAGACATAAATTGCCTTTAAAGAAATAGATGCTTTTCTACTAGGTCCTATTAGGAAAGGAAAATAAATTCTTGGAATAATATATGTCATATGCCATAAACACAGATTCCCAGGAGCACAAGAACAGCTTTATGCTATACCTGTAAATACCTCCAAATTCCTCATATACAGATTAAGTTGGAAAATAAGAAACACTAAGTATGCTTTTATTCATCCCTTCCAATATCTCTGTTAGAGAAAGCCAAATAAAAAGGAAACCTTAAACCTGTATTTTCTTTATAATTTGTCCTGACTAATAAGCTACTATATTTTTCAGAGTTATCATCATGGTATTTTCAAGTGATGATATGGGTTATTATGATAGGTTATATATACTGTGAGTTCTAATAGAACTCTGAAAAAGTTTCAGTAGTTTATACTTTATTTTGTCTTTCAAATTCACCTTTTGCTTTCATGATGTCTTCTATCAGAATATTTTTCATCAACTGAAGATCCTAAATGTTTAAAGTACATTGCATACAAAGTTATTGATGTGCTTTCTTAGTGATTTTAGTAATTCACTTTCTCCCCAACTGCATGGTTCAAATCCTGTGAGTTTCTTGCCACAAAAGGAAATTAATGAAGACAAAAGTTACTGTAATTAGTTGAATTTCTCCAAAACCAGGAGGCAATTTCTTTCTCCACAGATTTAAAATGTTTTATCTCAAAATAGTAATTTTATATTCTTCTATTAAAAATATGTCAATTAGATGCCAGGTTGATGCTATGTTGGTCATTTTCTTTTTTTCATGAAGCAAATGTATGTAGAGAATATAAAATTTAAGCAGTTGAAACCTGCAACTGGAATTCATTTAAAAAAATAAGCGATTAGTAAGAAAAATATATTTGCTACTTACCATTTATCTTAATAGCAAAATGGGTATTTAATACCACTTAACATCTGCTGTGACATTTTTATAATAACAAATCCTATGAATATTTACCTTATAATGATTAATATCACAGAGAACTTATGATAGAAGTCTCATGATAAGCTAAGACATTTTTAGAAACTGAACATGAAGCAGAATAGTCTTTTTTTTACTGTATCTTAATGACAATTGATCATAACTAAGATTGATGCTTAGACTCCTTTGAAAAAATTGTAACATGTGTGACTGAATAACTATAACATGAAAATCACCTCTTTTAGAAAGAAAATATAGATGTAATTTACAAACTCAGGCATCATTCTTAATTTTTTTAAAAAGGCAACTAACTGGAATTTAAATAAAAACTTTTTAAAAAGCCAAAAACTTCATGAGGATTTTGACATTTGTTTTCTTTTTGATACACTTGCAAACATATATAAATTGCATTTTGTTTTCTGCCAACTGAAGTTATTCTTGAAGAAATGTGTCCATTTAAATGATTTTCCTTAGATATCAAAATGAAGTAAATGGAAACTATTTTATATATAAATATTTAAAATCATAATTTGGAATTTCTATATGTGATAATCAAAATAAAATATACATGTTTATATATGTATTCACCTCAAAAAAGGACAATTTTTTATTTTGTCTGAGTATCAAAACTGTTACACCTATTCTCTTCTCCTCCCCAAAAATCGTTCTGTAATTGGATTTAAAATAAAGTTAGTTTCTTAGTTCAAGTCTCAGTGCTAACCTTACTTCCTAAAAATGCTAAAGAAATGCTTCTGAACCAGTGAAATATTTGTCCTCAATAGGTCTAATGTTTATATGATCCCCTTGCACATTCTGTTTGAGTGGGAAAGATGCCATTGAGAATAAAATCCAAAGATCAAACTTTCTGTGTTCCCTGAGTAACAACTACTCAGGGAGAACACAGAAGCATTTAGCATGCTTTGTTCAAACTAGAAGATTCTAGCGGATGCTGCCTCCCCAGATTAGGAAAGCAGCTGGGGAAACTTATAAAACAAAGCTAAAATATCAGCCCTGGCTAGAAGCCAAGACAGAGACGCTGTGCACCCAGAAGGCTAATTCTTTCTGGGCTAAATTCATTGATAATGCATTATGTTCAAAGTCTCACCTGAAGTGTAACTTTTTTTTTTCTCTAGTACAAACCATGGGACATTCAAGAACAAATATACTTTTTGACTAGAGTAAAATCTTAAAGTAATGAAGTTTTCTTCTTTATAAAGCTTGCTCTGATGAAAAATGTAAATAAACCTAGCAGAAAGTCCTATAAAATAGAGTTTATACCTAAGAGCAGAAAAAGAAACAAAAATGAGATGCATCATCTAACCCTTATCTTGGTGATGGCAGAGTGATCAGAGATGCCCCTAATGGATACGTGTCCAAAGGAAGAAGTGGGAAGGTTTTATGAAAGTAACTCACTTAGTAAAATTTACAGTAGAAGTAGACATACTAAAACCATTGTAGCATATATCTTATGAAGGTAGAGAACGAAAGAAAGTTAACCCTCAACCATTATGTACTCCAAATAAGTAGGAAGTGAGAGAAATGGATCAGGTGTCAGACAATGCTACTGCCTTCAGCCGTCACTGAATAACATTTAGCCAACGTTTTCTTTAACACTTCAGGGAACTTTCACCTATGCTGTTACAGAGAGTGTTAAATGCACTCTTTTTAAAGTTATTTCAGCAAGCCTCAGAAGTTAGAGGTGTCAGTTGTAATGCAGAACTTTTACATATACAATCCTATTTCCAAGCTTCCTTTATCTCAATTTTCTAAGGAATGCTATCACATCCTAGAGTTGACAAATCTAAATTTTTTTAGAATAATATTGAATTGATAACAGATTTTCCCAAAGCCCAAAACAGTCTGATAATGAAACCCAAACACATCAGTGGCTTTGTACATTTCAAAACAAATAGGTTTTTTAAAAATGTGAATAGTGGGGCACCTGACTCCCCAGTTGGTAGAGCGTACAACTTTTGATCTTGGGGTTATAAGTCTGAGCCCGAGGTTGAGTGTAGAGATTACTTAACAATAAAATCTTTAAAAAATGTGAACAGTAGCTTACTCTCCATTCCTACTGATGTAAATGTTTTCCCTGATGTATTTATTTCCTTTACCTTCTTATAATTTGTTTATATTCATGATTATCCATATAATTCAGGCCATGAAAAAAACTATAACAAAACAACCTGAATATAACAAACTAAATATTGCCTTTCAAGTTACTCATTAAGGGAATTTGCATATATAGACCACTTCAGAAGTATTTTTTCAAGAAATATACTTCACTAATACTAAATGATAATCATAATTAATTAATTAGAACTAAGGAAATATGTGAGAAGAAAATAAAGGTTAAAAAGACTATGTTTGGATGCTTGAGAACTTAATTTGATGGTGTACTCAGGGTATCTTAGAAAACAAAAGTGATAACTCCATTAAATTGCAGAATTGAGACTTCTGTACCAGTCTCAATTTTTACACTTCTTTGAAATTATTGTTTTAAATATTTGAAGCACTCAATAAAGAGGCAATTTTAGTAAGCTAACACACACACACACACACACACACACACGCAGAGGTACGCACAAACATTTCTTTTTTTTTCCTCCAAATTAAAAGATAGTCCCCTTTTCAGACATTCTACCATCAGATGAACTTGTGTTGTGCTTTATTTAAAATATTTAACCTCCTTATTAAAAGCCTTTAATGGAACTTATCTTCAGTCATAGCCTGGTGGAAGTTGAAAGTCAGCTGGCCAGGTTCAGGATTTTCAAGAAAAAAGTAAATGTAGATATACTTCTTTAATCACTGTTCACTGCTTCTTTTTTCTTTCTTTCTTTTTCTCCTTTTTCTTCTTTCCCTTTCCTTCCTCTGTTTCCTCTTTTCCTCTTTCTCTTCATTTTCTCCTCCGTCCCTTTTTCCTTATTTATTTCCCCCGTTCCTACTTTCCTGTCTTCCTTCTCTCATCCCTTTCTTTCTTCTTTTTATTTTCTGTTCATTTTGGCCACATCAGCTTCAATGCTCTCTTGCCAAGTCCAGGAGCAAACCACTCACGTTTAGCATAGTAGTGATTACTTATCTAATGGCCCAGTTTGAACATGGGAGTAGGTGGGAAAAATGCACATAAAAAGTAGGTAAAGTACACTGAACAATAAAAGAAAGGTAAGATGGGATGGGAAATTCATGTCAAAGAAGTAGAGATGTCAATCTTAAAATATTGACTGTTCTCCCATCTATGAATTCCTATTTAATTTACTAAATTCTTTAAGTAGAGTCCTTTTTCTTCCTTCCTACATATTTCCCTTTCATTGGCAATGGAATCTTTTTCATGCAGCAATTGCAGCTTAGTGGCAAAATATAATAATAATAAATCTAAATAATTCTTGTACTGATACTTTAAATCCCCATAAATCATTTTTATATTTAGTAGCTTAAACATAGTAGCATTCATATGCAGCCCAAAGGCTGACTGCTATACTAATGGAAGAAGGAGAGAGAAGGGAAAGCTATTTTGCACATTAACATGCTTTGGCTTGACTCCATTCCTGAATCAGAAATTCAATTGTAGACTGCTGATCCACAGAATTTGTCATATTTCATCAGACATCTCAAAAGAGTTCTTCTTGAGGTACTGAATAGTCTTTCACACCTACGTAGAAATCAAACCTCAGAAATAAATATAGCTGCACTAAGGATTAATACAAGGAAAGGAAACAGATGCAGAGATGCATATGCTCTTGTGAACACATATAAATATCCTAATTCTATTCATTACTCTAAAGTGCAAATGAATAATGAGAATTTAAATTTAAATTTTATTTGTTTCCCAATCAGTCTTTCTCTAATAGTTATGTCAATCCAACTGATTTTGCATACTATAATTAGTAAAATAAAACACAGGTAATCTTTTAAAAATTCTAAAATATTATGGTTCCTACTATCTCAGTTTGCAAAGCTGCTTTCCCTGGAATAGGGTATTCTCTTAACAACCATAAAAATGATGCTCAAATGGGTCAATCGAGGTTGAACTCAATTTAGTACTTAAGTTACTCAATTTTTCACCTGGACATATTTTTTACTTTATATAGAGAAAATAGCTTTTCATTTTTGTTCAATAATGTTTATAATGATAATGATAATATTATTATCCATTATTTTAAGTATGTGCCAGACACCATTCAAGATATTAGTGTGAAGAAAACAGCTCTCAGGAGCCTTCTATTCTGGGGCGGGGTGGTAGACAAGCAGTAAACAAATAAAGATGCTTTGATAGGGCTATAAGTACTATGAAGATGAATAGATCAAGGTGGTGGGTTAAAGGGTGTTAGTGAAAGCCATAGAGCTGGTCAGTAAATACCTTTCTGATAAATTGACACTCAGAAAACCTATTTAAAAGTTATATGCCAAACAGAATATTGCTTCAATCTTGTAGAAAAATGTGACAAGGAGCAACAACTTACTATAATATGCTAGCTGACAAGCTGAATTTTTATTCTACCAGTTGATTATTATCTTCAATTCTGTAAAATTGTTTGGTAGAGTTTTAGGATATGGCACATTATTTAATGTTGCTTTCTCTGTGAAGCAGAAAGACCATCAGTTTTAGAAAATGTAATTCTCAGCTTTGCTTCTACTCTTTACATTTCTAAGGTATTTAAAAAGTAGTGAGTAAATATCTCAAACTACTGTATTTTTCCCTATAGCTTGAAAGTCAATGCTATTGTTGGAATTTACGTGACAGAAGAACTAGTCCCCTGTCTCACTCTCACAAATCAGTGGGTATAAGAACCAGTATTCCAAATATCACTCAGTTGGCTGGAATAACAGATTAAAATTGCTATTATAGAGGGATAAATGTAATTATTGAATTTTTAAAATTTTTTTTAAAAATTCACCAATTACAAAAGTACTTCAAACTCAACAAGAACCAAAAATACAATAAGGCTAATACAATGTTAATGCAAACTTAAAATGAATTAATGAAATCAAAGTACCGAAGTCAAGAAAACAAAGATCAGTAATCTTCCTTGGCAGAGGTCTGACATCATGTGGCCTATTTGTCAATGTCAGGTTCCTGCCATCTCATATTAGGAGCAGTCTTCTATGACCTTCTCCCACAGGAGATCGTTGTCCCTGCTCCCCTCTCACAGTTGTATTATGGTACCTATTACCTTAAGGTGTGAATACGGTGAATATGTATCAGTGCCCCAGTTAACCAAAATATTTTGATAGCAGGACTTCTTAGGGAGTTCTTGACCTACAGGCAAATAGCAAGCATTTGATATATGTAAAATGTGAGGCATGTTGTATGAGCAACAGTTGAGGAAATAATATTTAAAGGAAAAAAAAGGGACTGTTGAAGAACAGTATAGTTACTTTTATATGTGGCATAATTTTTTTTTATGAAAGAGGAATTTGTTTTATATTATATGACACCAATGGGCTAACATATGAAAGATACTGGGAGGCTGTTTCTATGCAAAATCAGGAAGAACAATACATCCTACAATCAGTGAGATTCCAGTCAATCAAAGCAACCACCACAGGTTGGAGTGCTACTTATCCAGAAGACCTCTCTGGAAGGTATTTCTGCCTTGAATAGGAGATGGTTACCGAGGTTCCTTATGTTTTTCATTATGTAATTATAAGGGAGTGTGGATGAAGATTTTACAGTGATCATGCTACCCACCTAAAAACAAGCTCTAGCAGTTGGTTCGAAGACTGGTCAACAAATTTCAAGTTAAATAACGATTGGGTAAAATTACATAGCGGGAATGTATTACTCAGGACATACTCTAGAATGTAAAAGCAACTTTTCACAAAAGGGTAATTTTACTAGGTGTATAATTTGTTGAATATAATAAAATAATAATTAAGTGAAGGATTGATTTTTAAAAATTTAAACATGTCAGTTTTGCTACTCTTTTGAGCCAGTCCAAGAAAGAAAATTCTACAGATTAGTTGCATGAATAAGAAAGATACTTCTAGCTTCTATGAACTTTTAAATGATAAAGAATACAGAGATTGTTTGGCTGAGTTGTGAAGTTTAAGCCCTAATAGAGAAGAATTGCAGTTATATAAACAAATGTGAATTGATTTAAAGATGCGTTAGCATCATGACATAATAGAAGGCAAAAGGTAATGCTGAATTCCACCAAAGTTGGATTCTAACTCTAGTTTCACCCTTACGTGTAATATAACGTTGAAAAATCTTATTAACTCTTCTGTGCCTCAGATTCATGATCTGTGAATGGAGATAATAATACCTACTTCATAGAACTGCTGGAAAAGCTAAATGTGATAATAAATATGAAGTTCCTAGTACAAAGTGGGAAACATGAGAGGTGTTAAATTAATGGAATTAAGTATTAATTACATGCATCAGTACTCTGACTTTGGCCCGCAAGGTAACATTTTGTACTGATGTAAAGCAACCCCTAGTGATGAGTATTGACTATTTCCAATCCCCTTCACTTGTAGGTAATGATCTAAATCACCTTTCTGCACTGTCTTTCCTGTATTTTTATTATATATGAATATTAATAATATTATACGTAAATTAAAGGATCAGAGATCATTGACTAACATTTTAATCTGACTCATCACAGTTCCAAAAATTAGCTCACATTCAAATATCTTAAGGAAAACAGACCATAAACCAGAAGAAAATACTGTCAGAAAAAAAGTCCTAAATAGTTTATCTTGATTTTCTTGCCTGCTGATGTAAGGAAAAACATGGGATTAGAAGAAGACAAGAAGGCAAAGATTCGGAAACTGAAACTGGATAGAACTAAAACAAATACAAATGTTACTTAGTTTGCAATTTTATCTAGTAAAACACTAAAAAATATTTCATGTAGTGTCTATATTGATATATTTTCTAGAATTATTACAGAAGTTATTTATGAATGTTTTAAAAGAATGCCAGGCACTGAACCAAAATAATTCACTTAGGAAGCCTCTTTGGTAGAAAATACTGGGGGTTATAAAATGTAAAACATTTTGTTGACCTTCAAGATATCTCTGGGGGAAAAAAAGGAATAGGGAAAATGAAAAAAAAAAATGTTTTTTTTTTTTTACATGTGGAAACCATGCAAACATGCAGAAACTATGCTGCTACAAAATTGTACCCAATTGTTTACTTCAAATTTATCGAACAGTTTTCTAACAAGTGCTTGTGCAAGTTTTAGGTGGGCAGAATGTACATTCTAGAGGCTTCTCCATACCTCTTGTAATCACACAGGGAGAAAGACAGGAGAGCTTGTTAACTACCACCTCACTCCCACTCATGGCAAGACCTGCTTCCACAGAAGCCTCTGGACAATAGATTTGACTTCTCCAAATTACTAATGTTGACTCAGACTGAGAATAAAAAGATACAAGTTATGTTTTAAGTTTTGTCACAAATGTGTTGGTGTGTCTTAAATTGACCTTAAAGTTTCCTTATATAAAACCAGACCACTCCTCCTATTTTTTTCCCAAAGATATTTTGAAGATCAAAATGTTTTACATTTCAAATTATCACAGTATTTTCTATCAAATAGGCTTGCTAAGTGAATTATTTCGGTACAGTGCCTCACATTGTTTTAAGTAACGTTTGTAATAATTCTAGATTCCAGTCATCAGGTATTAAAATAGGAGCATCTCAAGAAACATTGCCTCTGACAAGTAGCAGAATGTTTGAAATCACTCCAAGTCTCTCCCCATAAGTTTTTATTACGCCTTTTTCCAAACTTCCAGAACTGTGTATCCTGGATTAGTTTTGAGTGGGAGGAGGAAATGCTATATGGGATATATTTACATGTGACCACCCATTTTATTTCTGGTTGATGGCCAAGATGGTGTTTTATTCTGCAGTACCTAAAAGTTAAAATAACATAAAATATGAAGCAATTAGATTTTTTAAAAAAAAGCACAGATTATCAGTGAAATTGAATGGAACATGTCTCCCTTTGGTAAAGAATTATCTGACTGTTTTGTGCTGTGTAAAATCATGAATGCTCTGAAATAAGAGAAATAAGTAAAAAATGGAAATAATAACTAAAAGATTTGTAAAATCTACAGTTATGAGATAAATCACCAAAAGAAAATGATAAGTATTTCCATTTCAGTAGAGTTCTTTATAAGTGCATGGCAATGAAATTCTACTTCTTGATATTTAGGGCACCACTGCAAAACAGTCACAATGGAGGAGCTCTAGAATCAGTCAGAAAATGTGGGTTCACATTAGCCATGTGACGCTGGACAAGTTTTGCCTTTGGTGCATTAAATTTTCCATTTATTCATTCCTTGAGTTCTTTGAATAACAACTTGATAATTGGTAATTATATCTGTTTATACCTAAGATATATATATTATATCTGTACATGAGATAAAGAGGGCCCATTTGAAAAGGGTTTATTATTATAACAAGCAGCTCAAAGTCAGTAGTGTATGTTTTACATGGTAACATCCTGATAGTGAGATAATATAATGGAAAAAACTATCCTCACTAGAACTTCCTATAAACTAGGTAGTACACATCAGTTATACTGCTCCAAACCAATCTAAATTTTCTCCCATTTATGATTTTTTTTTAAAGATTTTTTATTTATTTATTTGAGAGAGAGAGAATGAGAGAGCACATGAGAGGGGGGGAGGGTCAGAGGGAGAAGCAGACTCCCCGCGGAGCAGGGAGCCCGATGCGGGACTCGATCCCGGGACTCCAGGATCATGACCTGAGCTGTAGGCAGTCGCTTAACCAACTGAGCCACCCAGGTGCCCTCCCATTTATGATTAACATGACTGCATTAGGAGTTCCTAGGTAAGAAAGTTGGTGGTAGAGAAATGATCGTTGAGATAAATGAATTTTAAGGGATAGTAATCTTTTGTTCTTTCTGAAGCAAATTCTATGATAGTGACCAAGTGATAACGTACCTAAATTCAGTAAGAGAAAATAAAAACATCAAAAGTAGATCTTCTAAGAGATGCTAGATATTAATGTAACTTGTGAATATGAGTGTAGTATTATTAGTGACATATTCTATTCACAGAGATGATTTAATATAATTTTTATAATTTATAGTTTAATAAATTCCTTTCTGATTTCTTGAAGTTAAATTTCAATGTTAAGTGTTAGGCAAAATTAATTTTCTTCCTCTCTTACTCAGTAATAGGTCAAGAAGAACTTTTCCACATTGTAGTTTCATTCATCCATCTCTATATCTTGGAGTTTCCTTGCCTGTAAGAATATGAGGGCTAAGTGAGCATTTTATGTTTCATGGATAACTGCTTCCATGATTGTCTGCTGAGACAATTAACAAGGATGCAGATCCGTACTAAATATAATAATGGTTTTTAAAAAAGGATTATTGAACTAAACCAAAGCAATTACCAGTTGATAGCAATCATTTTATTGCTGCTAGCTATAAGTTGATTTAACTAAAATGTATAGAGAAAAGCACAGAAAATGAACACTGCATTGGGATTCTGAGGGCAAAATCGGTCATCACTCCCCCGCCTGATCCTGGATCTTTGTTTTCTCTTCTCTTTCAAATCTCTTTCCTCCTCAAAATCCAAATCTCTCATCCATCAGTGATTAGAACAATTGACTTCCCTCTCTACATCCTCTCTTAATGACGTCAGTCTGCAGGACTCTTTCCTTTCTCTGAAATCTCACAGCATATCCTTAGAGTTCTTTCTTGGCTAATAAGCAGGTAGTCCTCATGACAGCCAAGTTTGTGTTCCTATGAACTCTTCCACTTTTCTTTTTTTTTTCTTTTTACTTGCAGGTATTCTGAACTTGTTCACCCCCTACTACCTTCTCAACTCACTTTGATCTTTTACTTGACTTCATTACACCAATGGGCATTTGCTAAGGTCACCAAAACCAAGGTTAATTTTCAGTTGTATTTCTTGACTTAAAATAGCATTCAGTTCTTGCTCAGAAGTATTTGTATATCTTTGCTTATAGCTTCCATGGCTCTCTTCCACTAACCATACTTTATTCAGTTCAAAGGTTTTAATGGTATACTCTATCATTTTACTGTACACACTGTTCCTTAGCTTTCTCACTTGATATTATAGCTTTTCTTACTCCTTAATTTATAATTCCAGCATGGATCTTAAATTCCATTCTGATGTATTTGGCAGAGTAGGAGACATTCCTTTTGAATATCTCACAGACATTTCAAAAATAATATATTACATTCTACTCATTTTCTCTTCCCACACCTTTGCTACCATATAACTTTGTACTTCCCCTAGTATTGTATTTACCATGCTCTGTTGTAATTGGCTTTGTATTCAAATGTGTCACAGAATAGATACTCCTTGCTTTTGAAGAGCAGAGGTAGTGTTTGTCAGGTGGATAATACATCTGGCACTTGGTAAGCACTCAAACGTATTGAATGAATGACTGAAAGCCTGCAGTCTTTGGGCAATTTTTACCCCTCTAGGTCCATTCAATCACCAAATCATGACATTTCTATTTCTTAGGTGACAGGATAAAAATAATTCATATGAGAGTATTCACAACCTTGTCCCTCTAACAAATAGTATAAAACTATTTCCATTTCCCCCTGCTAAAGAGAAGGATATCTTGCTTTTTGAGTATGAGGTTAATTGATAATATAGTAGGGTCTTAGAGAGAAGGGATAAGAGGAGAGGGAGGGAAAAAAAAGTGAATCAGGTAGCAGAAATAAAATTTTGTCATGTGAGAATTTCCAGGGTAGCTTTGGGGTACAGAAGAAATGGAGAGTAGAGAAACCAATGTTTTAGAAGTGCCATTTTGTTTTATGAATCGGAACTCTTTAATGTTGTTTAGAAAACGTGGGTAAATAACAGAATTCCTTTTAAATAAATTATTGTGGCTCTTGTTTTGTGCTTCTTAAATGATTCTAACCATGCTACCCACAGGGGGCTACAAAATTATAAGAGTTAGAAAGTTATATATAAACATTGTGAAACTGCTTTTGCTTTAAAAAAATTAACTTTACTTTTTAGAGCAGTTTTAGGTACCCCCCCCACACACACATGTACACATGCTAGCCTCCCCCACCACCAATATTCCTTACAATTGATGAAACTACATTGATACTTCATTATCACCCAAAGTCCATAGTTTACATCAGGGTTTACTCTTGGTGTTGTACATTTTCTACAGTTTGACAAATGTATAATGAATGTATCCACTGTTACAGTATCAGAAAGAATAGTTTTACTGCCTTCAAGATCCTCTGTGCTCCACCTATTCATTCCTCCTTCCCACCTCCCAAACCCCTGACAGCTACTGGTCTTTTTACTGACTCTGTAGTTTTGCCTTTCCAGATGTTATGTAATTGGAATTATACAGCGTGCAATCTTTCCAGATTGGCTTCTTTCAATT
The DNA here is from genome assembly GCF_054177405.1 of Leptonychotes weddellii. Lineage (NCBI taxonomy): Eukaryota > Metazoa > Chordata > Mammalia > Carnivora > Phocidae > Leptonychotes > Leptonychotes weddellii. The sequence continues at coordinate 92,181,378 of NC_138370.1, forward strand.
GGTTTGATTCCTTCATATATTTTTGTAGCTTGATAGCTCTTATTTTTTTAGCCCTAAATAATATTCTTTTTTACAGATGTACCAGTTTGTTTATCCATTTACCTACTGAAGGACATCTTGGTTGCTTCCAAGTTTTGGCAATTATGAAGAAAGCTGCTGTAAACAGCCATGTGTAGGTATTTGTGTGGACATAAGGTTTCAACTCTCTTGAACAAATAACAAGAAGCTCAATTGCTGGATTGTATAAGACTATGTTTAGCTTTGTAAGAAACTGTCAAATGTCTTACAAAGTAGCTATGCCATTTTGCATTACTGTCAGCAATGTATAAGAGTTCCCTTTGGGGCGCCTGGGTGGCTCAGTTGGTTAAGCGACTGCCTGCGGCTCAGGTCATGATCCTGGAGTCCTGGGATCGAGTTCCGCATCAGGCTCCCTGCTCAGCAGGGAGTCTGCTTCTCCTTCTGACCCTCCCCCCTCATGCTCTCTCTCTATCTCATTCTCTCTCTCAAATAAATAAATAAAATCTTTAAAAAGAAAAATTTAAAAAAAAAGAGTTCCCTTTGCTCCGCATCCTCCCCAACATTTGGTATTTTCACTCTTTTGGATTTTAGCTATTTTAATACCTAGTAATAGCCATTTTGTAATTTTAATTTGTAATTCCTTGATGACATATGCTGAAGAGCATCTTTTTACTGCTTATGTGTCATCTGTATATATTCTTTCATGAGGTGTCTGTTCAGGTCTTGGGCTCACATTTTAATCACGTTATTCATTTTCTTATTGTTGAGTTTCAAGAGTTCTTTATATATTTTGGATAACAGTCCTTTATCAGATATTCCTGTTGCAAGTATTTTCTTCTGGTCTGTAGTCTTTTTTATTCTCTTAACAGTGTCTTTCACAGAGAAGTTAGTAAATTTTTATTTTACAGAAGTCCAATTTATCAATTCTTTCTTTCATGGATTGTGCCTTTTTTGTACCTAAAAAGTCATCACCAAATCCAAGATCATCTAGATTTTCTTATATTATCTCCTAGGAGTTTTATAGTTTTTCTGTTTGTTTGTTTTACATTTATGATTCATTTTTAGTTAATTTTTGAGAAGGGGGTGAGGTCTGTGTATAGAATCTTTTTTTTCTGTATGTGGATGTACAGTTGTTTTAGTACCATTTGTTGAGAAACTATTTTTTCTCTATTAAATTGACTTTGCTCTCTTGTCAAAGATCGGTTGACTATATTTGTGGAGTTTACTTCTGGGCTCTCTATTCTGTTCCATTGACCTATTTGTATATTCTTTTGCCAGTACCACACTGTCTTGATTTCTGTAACTTAATAGTAAAATTTGAAGTTTGTTAATGTCAGTCCTCTTTTGTTCTCCTTCAGTATTGTGTTGGCTATTCTGAGTATTGCTCTCCATATAAACTTTGTTTCTTGTTTTTAATCTCTGTTTCTATTTTATTAAGTCTTTATCTGAACTATTGTAATAAATTCTTTTTTTAAGAAGATTTGTTTATTTGAGAGAGAGCGAGCCAGTGTGAGCAGGGGGAAGGGGCAGAGAGAGAAAGAATCTCAAGCAGACTCCTCGCTGAGCATAGAGCCCAGCTAGGGGCTTGATCTCATGACCCTGAGCCACCCAGGTGCCCCTATTGTAATAAATTCGTAACTGATCTTCTGTCTCATGGCTCCAATCTATCTTCCTATTCCCTCAACACAAACAAACAAAAATTTTCCAGAAGACAACATTTACCATGTCAGTCTTCAAATTAAAGTATTTCAATAGTTGTCTAATATTTAAAGCAATCTAAAATCCTTATCATTTTGAATAAAACCTTTTTATTTTCTGGTACCTGTCTTCTCAATTCAGTTTCCTACCAGTCTCTTTTAAAAATAGGATACAGACCCTGAGAATAGAAAGGAACAAAACAGAATAAAATCTCTGATTCAAATGCTAAATTCTAATGGAAGTGATAGACAAGAAAAAAAGTAGTATTATATACTAATATTATTAATAGTATAATAGATTGTTAAAATCACATACACACAAAATAAAAACAAGAAGGTTGGGCGCCTGGGTGGCTCAGTTGGTTAAGCGACTGCCTTCGGGTCAGGTCATGATCCTGGAGTCCCGGGATCGAGTCCCGCATCGGGCTCCTTGCTCAGCGAGGAGTCTGCTTCTCCCTCTGACCCTCCCCACCTCATGCTTTCTCTCTCTCTCAAATAAATAAATAAAATCTTAAAAAAAAAAAAAAACAAGAAGGTGTTAGGAAGTGCTAGGAGAGAGCTTGCAATCTTGCATTGGGAAGTCAGAAGCAGATACACTGAAAATATTACATTTAAGGAGGACTTAAAGAAATTATGCTATGTTTATATCTGGGGGACATGTATTTAAAGCAGAGGAGATAGCAAATGCAGAAGTCCCGAGATTGCTATCTGAAGAACACAGCATGTTCAGAGAACATTGAGAAGGCCAGCAGGGTTGGAAAGAATTAAGTGAAAGATAAGTGGTAGATTAGGTAGAGTTGTATAAAATATTCTTAAATTTGGCTCTTACTCTTAGTGAAATGAGAGAGCCACTATGGAAGTGGGGAGTTGATCATAGGAGAGACCTAGACTGATATGCATTGCAAAATGATTCCTCTGGCCAATGTATTGAAAATAATGATATGGGGAAATGGCAGAGGCAGAAATCAATTAGGAAGATAGTTCAGGAATCCGCTGGAGGTATAATGCTATTTTGGGCTATGATAATAGGTGAGAAGATGTTAACATGTGTTCAGATGCTATATGTATTTTACAGGTAAAGCCAACAGATTGAATGTCTAGTGGGTCTTGTGGGAAAGAAAGAGAGGGGTCAATGACTAATGCCAAGGAGTGTGTATGGGTGTGTCTAAGCAGATAAAATAATGGAGCTATCATTTATTGATCTGGGGAAACTGTGAGAGTAATCAGTTCGAGGTTAAAGAAAATATCAGGCAATCAGATTAAATCTGAAAGGTCCATTAGATTTCCAAGTGCAAATACAAAGTAGGTGGTTGAATATACAAATAGAAATAAGTAAAAGATTTAACTGGAGATGTAAATTTTAGAGTCAGCTTATAGATAGTGTTTAAAACCACGAGACCGTGTGAGGTCCCCAAGAAGGGAATGTAAATCAAAATGAAAAGAGTCCAAGGACTAAGCCCTGGGGAACTCCACATTTGGAGGATAGGGAGATGGGAAAGAACCTGCAATTGTGACTAAGAAGTCATAGAAAAACAAAAATCCGTGATTTCATGGAAGTTGGGTAAAGATAGTTTCTGTGTGAACGAGGGGATAATTAGTGATGGAAAATCCTGCTGACAGGTAAAGTAAGATGAAGAGTGAGAATTGAAAATCGGATCTCTCAACATGGAACTTATTGTGCAGTTTTGGTGAAATGGTGAGGGTAAGCCTGATTGGAGCAGACTCCAGGTGGGAAAACAAGAACATGTCATTTTATGGAGTTTAGCTTTCAAGAGGAAAGAGAGTAATAGCTTGTAGAGTAAGTAAATCATGAGAGGAATAACTGAATGTTTATATACTGGCATAAATATTTCATAGCCAAGAAAAACATTGTGACCATATGAAACAGAGAAAAATATTACTGAAGCGATGTCTTTAAGGAGGAGGTGATAAAGCCTGGAGATAGTGCACAAGTCAATGGTTGTCATTAGCCAGAATGGATAATTCATCCAGTAGAGAACATCTACTCAAATGAGTGAGTAAGTGTGGTGTGAGAACTTACAGAAATTCTTTTATGCTTGCTATTGTGTTCCCTGTGAAATAGAAAACAAGATCATCAGCTGAGAGTGAGGAAAAGAAAAGAAATGTTGGAAGTTAGGAGAGAGAGGAAAGGGGTACATAATAGTCATCTAGGAGAAGAGATCATTAAGGAACTAAGAAAATACCGCACGACTGCCAGCAACATTAAAGACCCACGTGAAGCCTTTGATCATGAGTTTAAGAGGTGAATAGTCGGCTTGGTGATATTCTATTCATCTTCAGAGTTGCAGACTCAGATTTGATGGATTATGGGATTTAGCCAGTGTTGTTTAGACAAATGTTCATCATAAAATAAGAAAAGATAAGAAGGTTTGAGAGTATATGAAATGAAATGAATGTTATGATTGGTTAGGGAATTTAAACTGGGTGAGAAGGAGTGTAAGGCCAAGAGAGAGAAAGAGTAAAAAGTGAAAGGATCATGGCTTAAAGATGTTAGGGGTTTGAAATATTGTTGAATTTGGGGTGATAGGTGAAGTGAGCTAAAAACATAGGAGATTGAGATTGGATAGCAGAATATATAAAATCAATGTTATGAATGGGTTATAATTACACAGTTATTTGTTTTAATGAAAAGATCTAGCATATGACTCTGAGACCAGGTGGCAATGGTAGGGAGAAAGGCAAGAGAATTAGGAAGGGACTTAAACACTGAGAGCATAGTGTTGGAAGAATTATCTATATGAATATCTAGTAGTTTAAATAAATGAGAGTTATCCAAAAACTAAGATTTTTCCAGGATTAAAGGAATCTAACCCAGGCATTAGTTAATAACTGCTATAAAAAGAGGTAGGATGATAGAGTCCAATAAGATGAAAAGTTAGAGGTTTTTAAGAGAGTAGGAAAAGAGAATAACCTAAAAGTGGCGATAAGGAACATAAGGAACAAACAAGGCATCCAAAAAACCTCCTGACTTAATAGTAGAACTGAATGTGAAAATATAACTATCACCAGAGGGCTCTGAGGTTCTCAGGGGAGAGCCAGGTTTTAGTTAGAACTAGAAGATGAAGAAAACTTTCAGAGAAGAGTCTCACTGTATAGGGGAAGAGTTTTGCTAATAATTAACCCCGTATTCTGATTAGCACAATGAAAGGTTTTAAGAGGTCAAGAAGATGGTGAATGGGATCGCAAAAGTATTTTCAAGATAGATAAGGAAGTCCTCTGAGTCCTGTCTTATGGTGAATGACATGGCCAGGAAGAAGTGGTATAATGAGAGAAGTTGTGGGGGTCCCCGAATAATGAGTTCAGTCCTGAAAGGCCCAACATTGATAGCAACGATCAGGTTTTAGGAGTTGAATGGCGGGGGTGTGGGGAGGAGTGGGAGGACATGCCTGGGTGGCTCAGTTGGTTAAGCGTCTGTCTGCCTTTGGCTCAGGTCATGATCCTAGGGTCCTGGGATCCAGCCTGGTGTCAGACTCTCTGCTAGGCGGGAAGTCTGCCTTTCCCTCTCTCTCCCCTCCCCCACCCCCTGCTCGTGCTCATTCTCTCTCTCTCAAATAAATAAAATCTTAAAAAAAAAAAAAGAAGAAGAAGAGTTGTATGGAGTGGGGGCATGCAAAGCAAGGCAGTTTTCTGGTGGACAGTTAACTGTCACTGCCATAGTTTTAGAAGCATTGACTGATTTTTTAATTAACATTGCACTTCACAGCTATATTATATTACTTTGCCATAACGAAGTACCACAAACTGTTTTTAAGCAACAGAAGTTTATTGTCTCACAGTTCTGGAGACTAGAAGTCTGAGATCAAGATGTCAGCTGGCCCATGTTCTCTCTGAAGGCAGTAGGGAAGAATGTGTTCCAGGCCTCTCTCCTGACCTCTGGCAGTTCCTCAGCTTAATGACAGCATCGCAGCAGTCTTCACATGCTATTCTCCCTGTGCCCATGTCTATACTGAATTTCCCCTTTCTGTAAGGACACTGGTCATATTGATTTAGGGATCTACTCTACGCCAGTATTACCTTATCTTAACTACTTATATCCGTAATAACTTTATTTCCAAATAAGTTTACATTCTGAGCTCCTAGGGGCTAAAACTTCAACATACTAGTTTTAGAGGGACACAAGTCAACCTATAGGAGCTACTTTCAACTTTACCAAGCTACTTCATTCTTTTTTTTTTTTTTTTAGCTAATGGTTTGGTTAATAAATATTTCACTTAGAAATTTTATATTTGGGAATTACATTGCCCATAAATGTCCATTTTTGTATTATCCCTTTGCTAGCTATTACTAACAAGATTATGGTAGCTTCATGAAATGAAGTTGACAGGTATTACCCTTTTTTCATTTATCTTAAAAAGGATTGTGTAAGGTTGGAATTATTTATTCCTTAAAGCTTTTATAGGACCTTCTGGTAAAGGAATCAGTGACTGGAGTTTTCTTTGTGGGAATTTATTGACTACTTATTCAAATTCTTGCATTTTGTTTTATTCGTTTTGAGGCTTCTTTTATTTATTTTTTTCAAGCTTTTATTTAAATTTCAGTTACTTAACATACAGTGTAATATTAATTTCAATATTACAGACATAGAATAGAATTTAGTGAGTGAACACTTACATACAATAACCAGGGCTCATCATAAGTGCCCTCCTTAATACCCATCACCTATTTAAACCATTCCCCACCCACCTCCCCTCTGGTAACCATCAGTTTGTTCTCTGTAGTTAAGAGTCTGTTTCTTGGTTTGCCTCTCTTTCCCCCCACCCCTAGTTCATTTGTTTTGTTTCTTAAATTCCACATACGAGTGAAATCATATGGTATTTGTCTTTCTCTGACTTACTTCACTTAGCATAATACTCTCTAGCTCTATCCACATCATTGCAAATGGCAAGATTTCATTTTTTTAATGGCTGAGTAATATTCCATTGTACAGGCTTCTTTTTAATTGATTTTATAAAGCTACATTTTTTTGAAGTTTTACTTAAATTGATTTAAAACTATTTTCTTATAAATTCATCAGTAATTTTCCTTTATCTTTTTAATGACTAGGCAAATGTAGTATCTCCTTTTTCTCATTCCTATCAGTTATGTGTGATTTACCTCTTTTTATCTTAATACCAGCAGAGATTTGTCAAATTTTTTGGCCCTTTAAAAAGAACCAAGTTTTGGCTTCATTTTTCCCTTCACTGTCATTCTTATCTGATTTCTTTCTTTTTTGTTTTGTCTTTCCTTCTATCATCTTTGTTATTATTTTAATTGTTCTTTTATAGCTTCTTGAGAGCAATGCTTACCTTATTAGCTTATTAATTTTCATATTTTTCTCTTTTCAAGTATATGCCTCTTAGGTTCTAAATTTCTCTAAATATCATAATAGCTAAATCCACAAATTTTGGTATGGGTTGCCTAGGATATGATTTGTAACATAAATAAATCCATTTGAATTTTTTCTTTGCCATAAGTTATTTAAGATGATGTTTTTTTAAATTTCAAATATATGAGAATTTTCTAGTTATTTTGTTATTAGTTTCCAGGTTAATTACATTGTGATTATAGTACATCTCTATATGATTTTTCGTTCTTCTAAACTTATTGAGACTTGCTTTGGAGCTCAGTATGATTAATTTTTGTAAATATTTCCAAGTTCAATGTATTCTACAGCTATTGAATATCATACTTTAAATATATCTTTTAGACTAAGTTTGTGAAACATGTTGTTTAGACCTCTTTATCCTCACTAATCATCCATCCAGCTTTTCAATCAATTCTTAAGAAATGTTACACATTTTCCACAGATTGGAAATTTGTAAATATCACCTTGTAGCCCTGCCTGTTTCTGCTTTATACATCTAAGACTATATTAGATGCATGTAAATTTACATCTTAATGATTTCTTAGCAAATTGAAATTTGTATCAATATAAAGTGATTTCTGTATCTCCAGTAATTCTTTTTGCCTTAAATTTAATTTCCTGACACTTCATAGTTTTATCAGCCTTCTTTTAATTAAAATATATCTGATACATTTTTTCCAGATGTTTATTTTCACACATTCTTTTATATGTCACTTGCAAACAGCATATACTTAGGTTTATTTTTTTCTTTCAATCTGTTAATCTCTATTTTCAAAAAGTAATTTAGTTTGTATTTATTGTAATTATTAAAATAAAAATACCTATTTATTTTGTGTTTTCTGTTAGTCCTACCTACTCTAGGCTTCCTTTTATCTCCTTTATTCTTTTTTCTTAATTGAGTATTTTTCATGCTTTTCCTTTTTTCTTCTCTACTAGCTTTGAAGACATACATTTTTTTATTGGTTGCACTAGGAATCAGAATATGCATATTAACTTACCAATGTCTAAGTCAGTTAATATCATGACATTAATACAGGGTTTTTAGAACATTTTTATTCCACTTACTACTTTCTGACTTTTTGGTATTGGTCTATTTTAATTAGTCTTTGATTTTATTTTTAGTTCTATAAGGCTTTATTATTACTAGTTTATATTCTTAAGCTCATTTAGATTAACTCACATTGTTATAAATTCTTCTATCTTCATTCTGTTCAGCAATTTGAACACTCTGTGTTTGAAAAATTCATGACCTTATGAGTTTCTACCTTTTAACTTTACATAACAGCTAATTATTTCCCAGCCTCTTTGATAACCAACCAATGGACATGTCCTGGCAGACTCTGAATCAGAAGCTAGTGAGGTGAAGAAACAGATCCAGAGATGATTCCTTTTAGGTTAGGCAGTTTTCATCCACAGCTGTGTTCCAGATTCATCAGTAGTAGTGTCTCTTGAACTGCCCACATTTCAATATTGGAAATGAAGATTGTGCAATATTTGGTTATGGCCGCTTTTTTGAAATGGACCATAATGATGTGTGTGTGTGTGTGTGTGTGTTTGTGGCCTTAATCACAACATAAGCACAACAATGTGACTAAATCTAATTAAGAGCTATTTTTTGGAGTGCATTTTCAATCACCTTGATGTTTGCATTCCAGTTACAGTTTATAACATATTACCATCTTACTCAGTACCCATCTATGATATACTCTGTGATATTGAACATGATTTCTTAGTTCTTTTTTTATTTTTTTTAAGATTTTTTTTTTATTTATTCATTTGAGACACAGATACAGAGAGAGAGAGAGAGAGAAAGCATGAGCAGGGAGAGAGGCAGAGGGAGAGGGAGAAGCAGGCTCCTCGCTGAGCCAGGAACCTGATGTGGGGCTCGATCCCAGGACCCTGCGATCATGACCTGAGCCGAAGGCAGACGCTTAATCATGTGAGCCACCCAGGAGCCCCAATTTCTTAGTTCTTAAAAGAGCTCTTTTTCAACAAAATTTTAATGACTATTTTAGAGAAATCAACTTTGGAGAAAAAACTCAAAAAATGAATAGAAATAAATTTTATGATACATTTGTACATAGTACTAAGGATGATTAATTTGAGGATATTTCACTGCATGTACAACCTCCTAATGATCCATTATCTTTTGACTCATCTGCAAAGCAGCTACATATAAGAAGGTATTTTTACAGGTTCTCAGGTAAATGATAAATTATAATGGAAGTGCATAATGTTACAATTCTAAGATGTAACTGTGAGCAGAAGTTAGTGACTAGAAATCTTTCTTTGCAAATATGTCATAATTATATTCTAAACAGAAACTGTAACCACAATTTTAAATTATTTGAATATAGTTCATATGTTTAATATTTAGAGTAACTTAGAGTAGCTAGAGTACTTAGAGTAAATTGGTAGCTAGAGTACTTAGAGTAAATTGGGAGAAAACCTAAATCATGGTGTACACTTTTCTTTTTTGTATGTAAGTTTCTTTATTATTCATTTTAGGTTATTTGTTTGCTCTTAAGATATTAAAAAAAGTTAATCATTTAAGCAGATTCAAATTTTTAGAAATCATGTGTTTTGGGGGCAAATGAAATTAATGTGCAAATATGTTTGCATAATAGAGAACTGTGAAACTCTATTTCACCCTCGCTACAAAAAAACATTTTATTTGTTAAGAAATAAAATATATTTTAGAGAAAATCGTAATTTGGAAACAATATATGGCAAAGCTGGTTTTATACACCTTTGAGTTACAGATATTATTCTTCTATTTCCTTAAAAAAAAGATTTAGATCTTAAAAGTTCACCAAAATTAGCAAGATATTAAGCAGAAATGATATTTCATTTATCCCTTTCTTGGGTACAGGAGAAAAAAGAAACAGAATAATAATAATAAGAAGAAGATGATGATGATGATGATGATAATGATGATGATTTCAATTAAAAAATAGGAATTTAGAAGCAGGATCTTACAAGTAATATAATATTGGTTGCTTATTACAAATCTGAGGAAGAGAATTGACTAAATGTATTTGATGTAAAATAATTGATGTGTTAAGATTAGGAATCACTGATATCTCTCTGATGTCAACAGTAGGATGTTTGTTCTGAGAGCAAAGTTGCCTGTGAGCTCTGTACTAATCTAGTTATCACTTTCTATTTTTTTGGTAAACTCTCAAAGGAGAGCTGGAGCTGTCTAGTTTTGTAATAAAAGCAAGAGCATATCGCCCTCTGGTGTTGAAAAAGCTAGGAGAGCCAAAGGTTGTTTAGAAATAGAGAAATAATGCATTTAAAAAACAAGTATCTTATTTTCTTTTTTCAAATAAATGTGATATACCAATATATAAGTTAACATTTGAATCCTAGAAAATAAATGTCAAATATGACTTATTAATCCATTTTTGTGGCCTGTGTTATAAAAAAATGTTGACTGGATTGAAAATAAATTATTTCTTTTTAATGTATTACTTTTTTTGTAATTTTAATCACATTATTTTTATTTTAGTTTTGGGTGGGCATTTTAAAACTTTAGGAAAGATAAGTTAGTTATAATACTTTACCTCTCAGTATTTGTGATTATTTTGGCTTATTTTATAAAAATTAGCTACAAATATTCTTTTAATTGTTAAAAAAGTAAAAAACACAACTCTGTAGCCTGGATCACTCAATTGGCAGAGGTGACTTTCTGGGTCCTTTGTAGCCAGATTCTGTGCCTAGTGAAAAATCTTTTTTCCATTCTCTGAAATGTAAGATAAAGGATTGAGTGAGAAGTTCATAATGAAAAGTCTTCTAGAAAATAACATAAGTAGAAATTTAGCAATTGAAGTCAAAAGAGCAGCATATTTATCGTTGTATTCACAAAATGATAGACCGAGACAAAGTAAATTCTGGGGCACAATTTACCAATATTAATATAATCCAAATATCTCCAGACCGCCACTGCGTGTGGGTACAAATGGGGTCAATGGTAACAATAACCCACATATTATTGGCTCTTCTCTCTGGTCACACAGTCATTTCAGTGCCCTTCAAGGTCTCATCTGTGATTGCCAATTGGTAGGTTCATCTTGGCTTTCTGGCCTGTCACCAGTCTCCCTACCCAGAAATCACTGAATGTGGCTCAGCAAGGCCACTGTTATAGGCACCCACCACGGAAATACCATCGTACATGCCAGCTGCAGCTTCCTATACCCCAGTGCTCTGTGTGCACTAGGGTCCTGAACAAATTCTGTAAATCAACCGAGGTAAATGTTTGGAAGTGTGCTTCCACCCCCTGAAGGCTCAAGTTGATCAGAGATGCCAAGACCTATCTCAGGGATAGATGAAATTTTGACTTTTGAGGATCCTGCCACTCTTTTTACTCTGAGTATTTTATTTTCCTTTTAGTAACAAATACGAATTTTGTATTTTAAAAGAAATATTCAAATTTGGACTCACCAGAAACAGTCGATGCATCATAATATTCTAGTTATAAGTAAATTTGAATTTGCTTGTAAGTGATTTTCCAGTTTTCAAAACCTTACACTTGAATTCTGAGATCACTGTTCCAATAGAACTATTACACATATGGAATATCAATTTTTGATTGAGTTATGATTATTGATTGAGTTATGATTTTTAAAATCTACTATGTATCAAATTTAGTATTATGTTATGCTTGAGGGTAGGGGAAGAAGATTAGTGTGAAAAGAAACAATATACAGACTAGACTATTGAAAATTTATCTACAATCATCTTGGGAAGAAACATAAATCAGTTAAATAAAAATGTAAATTTATAATAAAAAAGATATGGAGAACATACTCCATACTTATATTACCAGGGACCAGCATAAACAAGGGAGGCTTATTATTCACCAGATTAATGAATTTTAGGGTTTAAAGCAAACTTATTGTTTTTTTTTTTTTTTAAAGATTTTATTTATTTATTTGAGACAGAGAGAATGAGAGAGAACACATGAGAGGGGATAGGGTCAGAGGGCAAAGCAGACTCCCTGCCGAGCAGGGAGCCCGATGCGGGACTCGATCCAGGGACTCCAGGATCATGACCTGAGCCGAAGGCAGTCGCTTAACCAACTGAGCCACCCAGGCGCCCAAGCAAACTTATTGTTAGCAAACTCACCCCCTTTTAAAATTTTCTAATGATATAGAAAAGTATAAGAAAGAGATGATCAATCCTTTGATGAGCATCCTTTAAATCTCCCTTGATGAATGGATAATGAAAATAGAAAGATAAACAATTCTAAATTAGGTTTCTTTATTTTTCTAATGAAGAAACTGAAGCTGAGACTTGTTCTTCTACCTTGCAATTTCCTGGAGAAAATAGCATCTAAGCTATACCTTGGAGTATAGAATGAAGGTGAATGTATGTCAGATGTGAATAAGTTGTTGATTTGCCTTGATTATTTTGTGCATATGACAAATATTCTTTGCTTGACCAACTTTAGTCAGGCTCCTGAACTTTTTCTAGGCCTATCTTTGTACTTTCTTATAAAATCTAGTTTTACCCAGAACCCTGCTAAGTCAATTTCACCAGAAACTCCCATCTTCAATATCTGATCACCTTTGATATTCGATCAGATTCCTCATCCTCCACCATCCCCCAAATGATGTCTGAACACCTTAGCCTATCTTAAGCAAGAATCCTTTTAGGTAGGTTTAACCAGAATCCCCCTAACCCCTGATGTTTTCTCTTAATTTTCTATCCACTGACCTCCACCTTGCTCCCTCTTATCCATGCTATACTGAGTTGAGCCCAATCTCTTTACCCCACTATGAAACCCCATTGCAGTCATCCCCATACCTAGCACAATAGTCCTGAATAAAATTGGCCTTACCTCTTAACAAGCGTCATTGAATATTTTTGTCTTTAGTATATGGCCTATGGGGTGGTCTACAAAGTGGTGTAGATTCCATTCTGAATAAATCACAGTCCCTGACTTTATGGAAATTCATTGATAATTAGATTGAAATACCCTGCTATAGAGGCTTGGAGAGCACAATGCAGATATACCCATCTAAACTAGCTTTTGCAAAGTCAGGAGTGATTTTTCTTGAAATGATTTTATCTAACTTAAATTTCTTAAGATGACTAAGAGCTGATCAAACTTAGTAATAGCAGAGACAACTTTGATCAATCTAGAATTGCAAATTATTCAAAATGTAAAGTGTGGGTATGACAAGATAAAAGAATTTTGCAAGAGAAACTCAAAAAGCTTGACTGTAAAAGTAAAGAAAAATATTAAGGCAGTTGCTTGGGTTGGGGTGACTGTTGCCGTGGTAAGAAATTTTATGAAGATGGATGTGAGTTAAACTGTCTAAGAACATTACACCTGGAAAAAAAAAAAAAGAAAATTATACCTGGACTCTCAAACTAAAATAAATACAGGGCCAAACATATAGACTAAGAGTAGCAAGCAAACTAAAGCCGTTCAAATTTTAAGTATCTAACAACACATATGTAGATGTTGTCTATGGTCATTACTAACAATGATTATCCCCAGGTTTTAACTAAGTCCTGAGAAAAGAGAGTTTGAAGTTCTAGAAAAGAGGTAGGGGGAAAAAAGTTGTCTTTACAAGAAATAGAGATTTTCCATGCATCAGGAAGCAAATAAGTAAGGTGAGAATTCCTTAGGTTTGGGAAATATTGATGGGAGTCAGCTTGACTCCCAGGGTGATGTTCAGCTAGTTCAACCCTCACTTTATATGTTCTTTGTAAAGTAGAAAGTTGGGGAATTAGGAGCACCTGGGTGACTCAGTGGGTTTAGTGTCTGTCTTCGGCTCAGGTCATGATCTCATGGGTTTGAGCCCATATGGGGCTCCCTGCTCAGCGGGGAGCCTGCTTCTCCCTCTCCCTCTCCCTCTCCCCCTCCCCATGCTTCTGCTCTCTCTCTCAAAATAAATAAAATGTTTAAAAAAAAGGGAAGTTGGGGGCTATCAGGCTTAGAAGTTACTGAAATCCTCAAAATATGACTAGGAATAGAAATGAAAAAGCAATGAGGTATGATATAAGAAGCGTTTCATCATTTTCCCCTTGATTATAACTAGTTGTGTTTTTTAAGTTTTATAGGATAAAATTATTTTTGTGTAGTCACAACCTCATAAAAACATATAAAAGTAAACATACACAACTACATTAAAAAAACATAAAAACTGGGCGTCTGGGTGGCTCAGTTGGTTAGGCGACTGCCTTCGGCTCAGGTCATGATCCTGGAGTCCCGGGAACGAGTCCCACATCGGGCTCCCTGCTCGGCAGGGAGTCTGCTTCTCCCTCTGACCCTCCTCCCTCTCATGCTCTCTGTCTCTCATTCTCTCTCTCTCAAATAAATAAATAAAATCTTAAAAAAAAAATAAATAAAAACAAATTACCTATAGAGAAAGAGCTAGAAAGAAATACATGAGAGGTTTTTGTTAGGCAATGTTTATTTTTATTTGTGCTTTTCCAGGTTTTCAAATTTTTCATGCTTGTGTTGTACAAATATACATAAATTTTGTAAAGAAAAAAAAACTCAGCAGTGTCAGTTTTTAAAAACATTTTTAACATCACCTTTGTAGATGAGACAGTTTATAGAAAAAGAGCTTCCTTTTGAGATAAAATTGTTAATAAGACTATATCTAAACAAAGAAGTATACCATATATTGTATTTCTTTGCTTACCTTTTGTGGTTCCCATATAAATTGCTTATATGGAAAGAAAAAATGGAAACATTGTTATATAGATCAACTGATGAATGCTCACACTCTTCACATTAAATCTAATTTGAAAAAAAAAAAAACATTAAATTGGTAACTTCAGAAGAAAAGGAAAGGAAAAAAAGAATGATTTTCAAGAAAGGATAAAAGAGAAAAGAAAGAAAGAAAGGAAAGAAAAAGAGAAAGGAAGAAAAAAGAAAGAACAGAAAAAAGAAAGATTTTCTGGAGATGAAAGGAAAATAGTAAATAAAGAGAAGAAATTAAGAACAGATGAAAACAAAAGAACTTAGGTAATTTTTATGATGATATGAGTTACAGTTGAATTTGTAGGTGTGCCTGGTAAATAGTATACTCTTAATAAAGGTTAATACTTTTATGTGTTGAATGGCTGCTGGATGAATATTTTTGCTTCTTCCCTAAGGGAGAAAATAGGAGCATATCCAAAATTGAAATGAATTTTAGACAGCCCAGCTGGTCCTAGTTTGATTTTTTTTTTTTTAAGTAGGCTTAAAACACAGGGCTTGAACTCATAACCCTGAGATCAATAGCTGAGCTAAGATCAAGATTCAGAGGCTTAACTGACTGAGCCACTGAGGCACCTATGGTCCTAGTTTGATTCTGAATACCCCGTAAACATTATCCCCAAATTTACATGAAAATGAGATAGATGTCACAGATCTATCTCAAAGTATCCCAAAGTCCTAAGGGAATTGTCTGAATTTTAAGAACCCTTAGAACAGATACAGGCATTCCAAAGCTGTTTGATGCTATTTAATTCTGAACTACAGATTCTGGAGGTACTATTTTAATGGTGTTAAGGGTAAAAATTGCTGATGAAATCTTGACTATAAAAATAAATACAGAGTTCTATGCAACAGTTCCCTTACTAGACCTCTCCACTTAGTCACAAATAGCATTTCTGCTACTGTATCGACAAGTTTTATATGGCAAAACAGAACAAATGTCCAGTTAGTACTTTCCTTCTTCTCAAAGTTCTCAGGTTTTTCTAATAAACAAGATAAACACATAAATATTTGCTTTTTTATTTTAATAAAAATGTACTCTTCCTTTTGAAAAATCATCTTGTTTTTCTGCTTTAGAGAACAAGACCTATGAAATGGTAAATAGGCACCATATATATCTATGCACCATCTCTATCTCTATCTATCTCTATCTATCTCTATTTCTATCTCTATCTCTATCTCTATCTCTATCTCTATCTCTATCTCTATCTCTATCTCCAGGAAATGGTGATAAAAGAAATTGCCTGACATTTACTCTTCTATTTGCTGAGTTCTCTTCATAATCTTTTGAAGTATGAAATATAGCTGATAGCTCAGAGCTGTGTGCCTAGTATAATATTATGTTACAATACAATATGGTGGTAGTAATATTATCATTATGTTTGAAATGACACTTTTAGGAGTTTACTAATAAAAATGCACACTTTGGGGCCTAAAATAAATTTATGTCACTGAAATCAAGAAAATATGAAATGTATGAAAGTTCAGTGATAGTCAACTGGCTTTATATGAGTAATAAGATCATTATTTCAGAAAATCATAAACTAAGCATACTACTTAGATTTTGATTAAATATGACAATTACCCATCACTTTGTACCTTCATTCTGAGAAAAGTTATATATATATATAGTTATATAGTTATATAGTTATATAGTTATATAGTTATGGTTGTGCTGAAAATATCACAATATTTTGAGGCCTGGCAGCTGAAAGGAGCTCCAAGGGATCAAACCATATGATATCAACCAATTAGTCTCAAATTCTGTTGAATTAATAATGGATATTTTCAGAAAGCACTCAGAATCTTAAGAGAATAAATTCTTCTTTAGCTAAAGCCTCTGTGATATTTATAATTCTCTTAAAACCAGGTTAAATAATTTGAATTAGCTGTGCCTTCTGGAGTAGTGTTTTTCAAGCATTTTTTATTCTGACCCAGAAAAGAAATAACCTTCATTGGGATCCAGAAACACAAAAAACATACACATACAAAGCTATGAAACACACATTTCCTAAAGTACTACTTCCCCTCACTTCATGAAGTACATCAATATTTCTGTTCTGGCCTATTTCATTCCCATTTATGTGTTGGTGAACTATAATTTCAGAAAAAAAATGCATATTTCTTGAAAATGATTATAAATTTTGGAATTCTCCCCAAGAGAGTGCAAGTATCATTAATATATGGGAATAAATGGTTAAGTGTTTACATAACAAAATTTTTCATTAAAAATCACTGCTTTATTAATATGAAATATGAGCTAGTTCTTTATAATATTCCTAAAATCAAAGAGAAAACTCAAGAAGCATGTGCAAATGCGATACTTGATAAAATATGTTCTCCCCTGCCCCATGTATCATGAAAAGTCAAAGTTGAACTACTGCAAATTCTTAGGGCATTTCAACTTACAACACAGTTTCTTTTGCACTAATCCAGTTCACATCTAGATTGTTTTCTGCATTTTTGGTATATATTTCTGGCTTTGAATATCTGAACTTTCAGAATTGAAGTAAAACTGGCTGATATTTGGGTTAAATTATTTAATTATGCTAACTTCTAAGTTTTTGGTTTCATCTAACTTGGTTTTTCTCAGCAGTGCAATGGTGGAACATAGAACCCTGGCATCAAAAATCACTCACAGCATGATCTCAGACCCTTTCTTAAATCTTCTAAATTTCCATTCTGTCATTTTAAAAATAGACTAATAATGACTAAACAGGATGATGAATGCAAAATATGTAGCATAGTGACTGTCAAGTAGTGGCCTCTCATTAAGTGCTAGTAATTGTGTTTTTACCAGCATTAAAAGCTAGTAAATATTGTGGGTTTTTTTTTT
>NC_138370.1:92199513-92222816 GCF_054177405.1 Leptonychotes weddellii
TTTTTTTTTTCAATTTCAGCTGAATTTTAATGAGCCTCTGTGATAATCTGTACAGCTCCTGACACCACCTTCAAAAAGGAAACAATCACTCGTACATTCATTGTAAAAAATCTATAAATGCATTTTGGAAATAAGTCAAAGAATATTTTTAAAATGGATACACTAAACAATATTTTTTTCACATTATTTAATCTTCAAAGAGAGTGAAAGATTCTGAGAGATATTTATTCCACTACCACTGAGGTGATGAGTCACACTTGGAAGGCTAGAAGAAAAAAGAAAGAAAGGAAAAAAGAAAAGAAAAGAAAAGGAGAACAAGGAAGGCAGCACCTAAAAGCTTCTTTTTTTTTTTCTCACCAAAGCCTGAACAGGGGACATGCACCCCCACTTTTTGGGATAGGTTGTCACAAAAAATAATAATTAGGCCTCCCTTTCCAAATTTTTATTTATTTTTTATTTTTTAAAATATTTTATTTATTTATTTGACAGAGAGAGAAACACAGCAAGAAAGGGAACACAAGCGGGGGAGCGGGAGAGGGAGAAGCAGGCTCCCCACTGAGCAGGGAGCCCGATGCAGGGCTCGATCCCAGGACTCTGGGATCATGACCTGAGCCAAAGGCAGACACTTAACGACTGAGCCACCCAGGTGCCCCCCTTTCCAAATTTTTAATGATAGATGTATTAGGACATGTGAAAGGCAGATTTAGCAGACTTGGGATCAAAGTTTATTTAACTCACTTGGTATGATGGTTAAGGAAATAGATATTTTTCACAGATGCTTTTTACTTGGTCACCCATGCATTTGCCCATTCATTCTATAAGGAAAGACATCATGGTGTAAGAGGAAAACAGGGCAAATAGCTCCTGCTTGTGCCTTTTGTTGCTAACCAGTCTCAGGTTCATCTTGCACACTGCACTGGATTAAAGTAAAAACTTTAGCATATCACCTAGACTCCTTAAGAACACATGGCACATCTTTTTAGACTTTTGGAACAGCATATTAATGTCTTCACCATTATCCTCAAATGAATATCCCTAATTTTATATGTCTCATTTAACATACGTGTCTTTTTAAAAATGATCTCAATTTTATTTGACCTTTCCAAGGTTCTTAAGTTAGTGTTCCTACCCTACATGCTGCCTTGCCTTTTTTTTCTTTGTGACGCGCACAGCACTAGATAAGTGTATAGTAAACTTACTTTTCCTCGTTGTGTTTCTTCTTTACATTCACTCTACTACCACTCTCATAACACTTCTGACTCTAGATGTATGGGTTTTCCCACACAAGCAATGCTTTGTGACACCAACTGGGTGTCCTACAATTCAGTTCAATTTGGATATGACCCAGAGTTAGTGCAGACCACACAAGTTAAGGACTCAGTCCCAGGAGACTGACCCCACCCACTTCAGATGCCAATTGCAAGTAGTAGATCCCAGGTTCTTCTCGCTGACTTTGAGACAAATCAAAGATTCTTGTGACCTCACCGTGGATTCAGATTCGATTGTTAGCTGGAAAGCTCACACAACTCGGAATCACTTACTTTCATTTACCAATTTATTGTATGATAAAAAATACAGATGAACAGCCAGATGAAGAGATACATAAGATAAGGTATGGTAGGGTCCTAAGTGCAGGAGTTTCTGTCCCTGTGTATCACCCTCCTGGTTTGTGGATGTCTTCACCAACCTAGAAGCTCTACAGACCCCCAAATTTTAGGAATTTTATAGAGGCTTCATCATTTGATCATGATCCATCATTGACCCAATTTCCCTCTCCCCTTCCTGTAGGATGGGGGCAAAGCTGAAAGTTCGAAGCTTCGAAACAGGGCTTGGTCTTTCTAGTGACCACCAGGATCCCACCAAGCATTGCCTCATTAGGAAAAAAGCTACCGCTATCACCCAGGAAATTCCAAGGGCTTTAGGAGCTCTGTGTCAAGGAACCAGGGTCAAAGACCAAATATTAGAACAAAAGATGTTCCTAGTGCTCTTATCACTTAGGAAATTACAAGTGTTTTAGGAGCTTTGTGCCAGGAACTGGAGGGCAGACATATATGTATGATTTTTTCTATTATTTCACAGTAAGATTCAGACACATCACAGACTACATCGCTTTGGCATCAGTAACAATGCCAAACTGTCTCCTATCTCAAGCATAGAACATAAGTAAACATCTTTGGTATACCATCTTTTATTGTCCAGACTTCCTCATTTCCACTGGCTAATTTTTGTTAGGGAAGGATAAGTGGGAGGATTGAATGGAAGGATAACTCCTTAGGTTAAAACACACACACACACACACACACACTCATACTCAAACTCACACACATTCAAATTCACATATCTACAATGGCAATAATATGTATCTATCATTCTTCTAACTCTGAACATATTAATGTTAAATAAATGTCACATTTAAATTTTATTTATTCTTTTGGTTGGCAGATTCTAGTTCCATATGCTTTTTAGTTTTTTTCACTATTGCTTATTAAGATGAGCTGTTCTAATATGCAAAGCTGACATCTCATCCTTTGTGTATTCAAAAATAAAAATCACATCTTTGGGAGTCTGGGTGGCTTAGTCGATAAGCGTCTGCCTTTGGCTCAGGTCATGATCCCTGGGTCCTGGGATCGAGGCCGCATCAAGCTCCCTGCTCAGCACAAAGCCTGCTTCTCCCACTCCCCCTGTTTGTGTTCTCTCTCTCTGTCAAATAAATAAGTAAAATATTTTAAAAAAATAAAATAAAAATCACATCTTTAATGTCAGAATAGATAAGGATGTAACAAAGTATTAACTTGTCATGCATTTAGTTTCTTTTTAAATTCCCAACTAAATTTATTTTTAAAATACTAAGCAAACCCCCAAAGTATGTGGATTAAATAGATTTCTGCTCTTGTGGGTGATATGGAGGGTGGGAGGATGGGGATGGGGCTAATAACATGTATGCTTAAATGGATTTCTAAATCAAATACATAAGCTTGGAGATGTCTAGTAATAGACATCATAGAAGACTACATAATTTCCTTTGGCAAATTTCAATTTTCTTTCAATATTTATTATATATATTGTTTAATTTAACTTTTAGTTTTAAAATGTACTTTATGAAAATTGTCAGATACATATAAAAGTAGAGGATAGGGTATAATTGGTTTATATATTTTAACCAAACCAAAGCCTTTTTATTGCTGTATTTCATTTGTTTTTAGTAAAATGCAATTCAATTTATTTATAGGGAATAGAATTTTGAAACACTTGAAAAGTTTTTGGAAAGCAAATAATCATCTTAAAGAATTATGTTTCATATCAGTATTAGTAAGTCCCTGACATGGAAGTAAATTTTCCCTTAAATTAAATATGAACTCACTGGGAAGGTTTTTCAAATGGGTTTACTGTCTTTCACAAGCAAAAATTCAAGTGTCTCTCTCTCTCTCCAAATATATACATACAGATGTATATATTTAGAATCTGAAGAATTAAAATGGTAGAAATTGTAAAATTTCAAATTATAGATTTTTGAGATTGTTTTAATTTTTTTCCAAAATCTAAGGTATAAATAAGTTATTTCAAGTTATTACTGAACTTTATTTAAATTACCAACTAAGAAAAATGTATTTCAGAACATAAAAATATAAAATGGAAGTAGTGATATAATATTATAAAGTGCAATCATTTAATCTTTTAATCATTAAGTTTTTAATCATTAATAACCATTAATTACACAGATTCCTTAGATTTAAAAAACAAAATATAAAAACCCATAAAGTATTTACAATATGTTACAATATATACAATATGCAACTCTTACATTATAATAGAGGCTACTTTGTTTTTTTTATGATGTTGTATGTCAATAATATACAGCATTATTATATATTAAAGTATATGTATCACAGATTGAAAGCATGAACTTTTTTTGGGGCGCCTGGGTGGCTCAGTCGTTAAGCGTCTGCCTTCGGCTCAGGTCATGATCCCAGAGTCCTGGGATCGAGCCCCGCATCGGGCTCCCTGCTCGGCGGGAAGCCTGCTTCTCCCTCTCCCACTCCCCCTGCTTGTGTTCCCTCTCTCGCTGTGTCTCTCTCTGTCAAATAAATAAATAAAATCTTTAAAAAAAAAAAAAAGCATGAACTTTTTGATTGTTTCCACTAGTTTGACACTAGTTTGGCAAACTGGGAAATGGAAAATTCCATAAATAGTCTAAAACAGTTTTGAGAAGAATGAAGAAAAATTTTCTAGAAAACAATTCACTAAAAATCAGAGTCATCCATCCAAAAAAAAAAATCTAATGATGGAAAATTATGTCCATTTGTGGTGAAGCCATTTGGGGAAGATTTTTTTTTTAATTCTATCTACATTCCTTTTCTTTTGAACTAAAGAAAGTGATAGGGAAATAGAACATTTGATAGTTGGACAAAAATTAATAATGAATAAAAATATAAATTAATAAAAATTCCATTTTAATTCTGATTACAGGAGTAAGCCAAATTTAGGAATGCGCTTTGAGACAAACATGTCAAAGCTGTCCTTCTCATCTAGGTTCCTGGCCCCTTATTAGAGAGGTCTGAGGATGGTTGTTCCCATCTTGTTCTTTCTCCCATAGCTTCTCTCTCACTTTGCTTCTAAGAGTAGAGGAGAAATCTTGTCTATGTTACAGTGAAGAAGGCCAAGTGTCTCCTTGTACCTTCAGAAAAGGATATGTTATTAAAGGGAAAAACCTGTAACAACTATATACTTAAGACAAAATCATTCCCTCAGGTTGGCTCTCCAGATACTTAACAGATACTTAAGAGCATGTTTCACTGTTCCAACTCCCACACAAATATTTGATTTCCTAATTCTTTATGTATATAATGTTTACCAGTCCTGTAGAAGCCATCTTTATGGTAATTAACATTTACACTAAAGCTTTCTTTCTTACCCCTCTTTTTTTTTTTTTTTTTGAGATGGTTAGTTTGAAAAATTGTCTCAATATGTGTGTATATATACTCTTTGGCAAAATCAGATAAGATTCTGTATTCTTGAGGACATGAAAAAAATCTCTAATAGTAAAAACCTAGACTATAAACTTCAGACTATTAATATTTTAGCATATTAACACACTAAAATTATATTTGATATGTATGTTTCTTATATATAAGTATCTATATCACATAAGTATTTCTATTTCTATTTATGGTTAGTCATTACATTTCTCCTTTTTTTTCAGATAATGTTTAAAGGATTCTGCATCAGTATTTGGTATTGGACAAATTCAAAATCTCTTCTTCAACTTTTGGTCTCCTGCTCTATTGCCTTCCAGCTTTAACTTACTTGTGATCCCTTCAAACATTTTACATGGTTTGCGATGGTTACATGAACTTGTGGGAAGTGATATTTGCACCATCTCATACTTTATTCACTATGGCACTTTAGGAAAAGAAATTGGAATAAACTTCCAAAGCAGTATTTTGAAAAATGAATCTTATTGTGAAGCTTCGGAGAAGTTTTCGAACATTGATTGTTCTCTTAGCTACCTTTTGCTTGGTGAGCATTGTCATTTCTGCCTACTTTCTCTACTCTGGCTATAAACAGGAAATGACACTTATTGAAACCACTACAGAAGCAGAATGTGCTGACATCAAAAGTCTACCATATCGGTCATTGGAGCTAAAAACAGTTAAACCTATTGATACATCCAAAACTGATCCTACTGTCCTCCTATTTGTGGAGAGCCAGTACTCTCAACTTGGTCAAGATATCATAGCTATCTTGGAGTCTAGCCGATTTCAGTACCAAATGGTCATTGCCCCCGGCAAGGGGGATATACCTCCTCTTACAAATAATGGCAAAGGAAAATATATTTTAGTCATTTATGAAAATATTCTGAAGTACGTCAGCATGGACTCATGGAATCGAGAGCTTTTAGAAAAATACTGTGTGGAATACAGTGTTAGTATAATCGGTTTTCATAAAGCCAATGAGAACAGCTTACCAAGTACACGATTAAAAGGCTTTCCTTTAAACCTTTTCAATAATCTAGCTCTAAAGGATGGTTTTGTCAACCCTCAGTCTCCTTTGCTGCATATTACCAAAGCCCCCAAGGTTGAGAAAGGCCCTCTTCCTGGGGAAGACTGGACTATTTTCCAATATAATCATTCAACCTACCAGCCCGTGTTTTTAACTGAATTACAGACAGAAAAATCCCTTTCATCCTCATCCAGCAAACCACTCTATGCGACAGTGATTCAAGATCTGGGACTTCATGATGGAATTCAGCGAGTTCTTTTTGGCAACAACTTAAACTTTTGGCTACACAAGCTCATCTTCATAGATGCCATCTCTTTCTTGTCAGGGAAGAGACTGACACTGTCCTTGGACAGATATATTCTTGTGGACATTGATGATATCTTTGTTGGGAAAGAGGGAACAAGGATGAATGTCAACGATGTGAAGGTAAGAACATTTATAAATAACATCGTAATTTTTATTTCACTAACTGTGGTATTAATAAAATATAATTTTGAATATTTTAGATTCCTAATTACACAAAATTTTCAGATGTCATATGTTTGAAATTAATTAGGCATTTAGAAAAATTTTGAACTAAGCCTTGAATACTCCTCACATACATACCTCAGATGTTTCGGAAGGGATAGAACTAACATATCCCAAAGAATATTTGAACTTAATCTCCTGGTCTCTTCTTAGACCTTGACCATCTCAGGTGGAACCCTGTAGAACTGTCTCCCCTTTCTAGATGTTGTGGTTTGTAGCTGTGAGACTAATATAGTCATAAAACTCGATCTCCGCTGATCCCCTTGCCCTACTTGGGTTTGACAATGGTGGTTGAAATACAAGATGGAGAAGAAACCCAAGGTCTTTTGTAACTTCCAGGAAGCATAGTGTTTGTTTATATGAAATGTCCATACACTTGTAAATATAGAGATGAGCGAAAATATAGTTTTATAGGGAAAATGTATTGGACTTGAACTTAGAAGTCTTCCATTATTATCTCTCTTATTAATTTATCATATTGTTTTGGGTAACACAACAGTGTTAGTACTTCTAGTTATGATCAAATTGACTATATAACAAATTCACCTTGCAATTGCTATTAGATAAAGAAAAAGCCAAATCTGGTATACTAGGTTAGGTAGGTAATTCTGAGAATAATTCCTTCTTTTTCATCTTGATTTAATATTCTCATTTGTGCCTGTCTTGTCCTGTGTATAGCTAAATTCATTCTTGGACAAATAAGTTTAGCAAACATATAAACAGAAATAATAGGGCATGACTTAAAATTATAATAGAACTAAAGATTGTTAAGATCATATCATGTTTTTGAACTCCGGTTTTTTTATCCCCCAAAGATGAAACCTCAATCAGTACTACTTCAAAATGACAGCATTTTTCCCCATCCTAAGACCTTATGACCACCAAAGTAAAATATGATTAAGACCAGTGATATAAGATCACTTTTTAAAAATCTTCAAAGTACATGTGAACCAGTGAACTTTGTTTTTAATGAACCACTGAATGAAGCAACACTTGACTGGTACCCAAATATTTCATTTTTGACGTTGTTGTAAAGGGATTGAGTGATGCCTCTTGAGTTCTGTCTAGATTTTTCTGTTTTTTTTTCTTACTTGTTTTGTATTTACTATTCCTTTAATTAGTATAAATTCTAGTTTTATTTTTATTTCAAAATCATAAACTTAAGAAGAGGTTATATGCTTCATAAGAGTCTCTGAGTGATTCCTATCCTGAAATCCTAAAAGGAGAGGGTTTCTTAATTCAGTTTAACAAAATATATGACTTGAAAAAGTTTTTATAACTCTAACAAATTTTTTTTTCAGTTCATATTCAGCTATTTCACTTACTCTGAATAAAAACAAACAAATAGCTATTCATCACTATACAATATTCACTGATGACTTCTTAAGTGACATAACCCCAAAAGGAGTAACAGAATACTGAAATTTAACGAAAGCTAGAACAATGTCACAGGCAGAGAAAGGATCAGAAATGTTGTATGTGTATATGCAATATATGTAGTTTGTGTATGTATGTGCACATGTATCTTAATTATATACTCTACACACACACACACACACACACACACACACACACATACTGTCACTTTGAAGAAAATCCTTTTTCCTGCCCCTTTTGGTGATTCTTCCTCAGAACTGTTAATCAAAGACTATCGGAAACTTGATTGGAACTGAGGGCTCTTACCCTCTTGGTTACTTAAAGGTCAAGAGGAAATAGTTTTCCAAATATAAAAATTATAGTCCCAGTACTTGGCATTTGATTTTTATTTTGACCTTATTTTTGGATAACTATGATTTTGTGGAAAAGAATTTTAAATTATGTGTAGAAAAGTTCTCAATACTCCCATGTTCTTCACCCTCATGTCCCTTTTCTGGTGTTGTAATATTCAATCATACACTGGTAAAAATGAGGAGAAATCCATCTTCCCTCAAATTCTCCCTGAATTTCCTAGAACAAGAGTATTGCATGGTCACTGAAATTTTTCTATATAATACTGAAATAGAGAGTAGAGGTATTCTGTTCCTCAGCAGAACACATATGGGAAAGCATATGGGTCATGGTTGAAAATTCTTGGTTATTTACATGATTGGACTCTCCCTGGGCCACTCCCACAATTAAACCTGGAGCATATATCTGGGAGCATTTACAACAAATTCAAACACAGTTTTGCCTGCAACACCACCTCACTCTGTTGACAAAAAATATATTAGCATATTTTAGCTTGAGCACATTTTCCCATTTTGAGACAAAGATTCTGGATCATACTGCTAAAGAATTAACATTTTTAAGGCACAGCATTTGATACAGTGGAAAGAGAACGAGTTTTGTTGTTTTTTTTTTAATTGAACTTGAAAACCCATATTCTTTTCACTTCATTCTTCTACCTAACCTAAGCTACCATATATCTAGCTTCTTTTAGAAACTTACATACTTTATCTGATTTCATCATGCCTTCCTCCAACCAAAGCCCTTGAGATAGAAATCAGTAGGTTCATTTCCAAGGCAAGCAAAATTAAGCTCAGGCATTTGCAGTAACTATCATCTAATTGTTGCCAAAATTTTATCATATATATGTATAAACTCAAGATATAAGAGAAAAATTATTCATGTATATGATCTTATAGAAACTAATTATATTTCAAATGATTGTAAAATATTAGTTATCAATAACATCAGAGAATATGGTAATATTCCTGTGTGGTCTTAGAGGCAATCACAAAATATTCCTGTACATCTAAACTTCTATTAGCAGGATGACCTCAGGCTATTTAGGGTGATGTCTTATACACTTGAATCTATTCTTTACTAGTTTTGAAAACAATTCTCAATTCATGATGGCCTTAATTATATGTATGTAATGTTAATTCCAAATGTGATAACAGTTGAGCAATAATGTATTTTTAGGGAAAGCAAAAATAATAAATGGCTATACTGATTATTAAAATTTTAATTTTAAAAAACTTCTTGCAGCCCACTAATTTGATTTCCATAGAAAATGCTTTACCCTTGGTTGGAACATTTTGTATAGTCTTGGATGTTTGGTAGAATTAATGTGGTTTTTTTTTCATAGTTTCCAAAGATAGAATAAATGTTCTTTCCCAATAAGGGATTTGAAAACATGAACATGGTGAACATAAGCTTCCACATGGGCAATGAAATCAGATTTATTATTGATGCCATCAATAATTTTGGTGCTTTAATCAATTCTGTGACCTGTTGCTGCTTTCTCTGTTGGCAACAAAATATCATTATTAGCATTTTTATGTGTCTTTACATTTCTTAAAGAAATACATTTATTTATTTATTGAACATCTACTGTATATAAGACTATAAGACATTATCTGCCTAATAAATCTAAACTTCTTATTTTAAGGTTCTATATGGTCCAGTTCAATATACCTTCTCAACATTTATTCTTACTATTTCTCAATACATACTGCTTGTATTAGGTTAGCCCACTGTCTATTCCTCAGCTATAGCTTGCTCATGTCTATCTTGACCTCTTTTCTCAGTTTCTGTGCCTTGACTAAAATATATTTTCTGAATCTACCTATATTTCAAAAGATATCTTAAGTCCTACTTCTTATGATAAGGTGATACATGTCCTAATGACCCCAGTAGGTGGGGATTTCTCTTTAAGTCCCTGAATAATCATTGGTCTTAAGTCTCACTTAGCATCCTCATGTACATGAGTCAACTTCAAAATTAGACAATGAGACATTTTTCTCATACATGTACATATGAGAAAGTACATAACAAGGAAACTTAGACATGATTTGAAAACATTTAATTGACAATTATTATACTGTCTTTAACTATTTGGTGAGTGCAGGACTAATTAGTCATAGAATTGATTTACTACATTAAGACAAATAATTTAAGGGTAGTTTTGAGGTTTGTCTCAAAACAAGTGGCTTGTATATTCTAAGTAGGGGGCAGAACTAGAAAAAAAAATTATGTTGTAAACCTGGAATAAAAAAAAAAAAGAAAGAAGAAAAAGAAAGAAAGAAAGAAAGAAAGAAAAGTCAGCAAGCTAATTGGTTTCTTTTTCTTTTCTTTTTCTTTTTTCCCTCCACATGGTGTTTTTAATGGATGTACCCTAGACTAGTGCTAAGCCTTGATCCAGATAAAACAATTTAGCAATATCTTAACCTGGATATTTTCATGCATTTATTTGACTATATATTTCCTGAGTTAAAAATCATATGTTTGAAGATTTAAAATGCAAAATAAATTGTATAAATTGAATGACCAAAACATGAAAGATGTTAATTTATTAGATATAAAGGAGACAATTAATAAAGGATCTTACAATACAGGTAAATGAGTTTTGGTTACTTCCAATAGCGTTTGAAAGCTTTTACACAAGAAAATTATATAATGAAAATACTTGTGCAGTTTTTTTCTATTATTAATGTAAATATTTAAATAAAATCTCAGTTCAAACGTTTGTAGGAATTGTCACATTTAACAGGGATCAGGTTGCTATGAATAGGAAAGAAGAAATCTACCATAGAAGAAAATTTTAAAATCTTGATTAATCATTTGAATAAGGGTTGGAAGAGAAAAAGAAAAAAATCTCATGATTTCTAAAGTCATGATCTAAGAAAACAGAAACTTATTGGTACTATGAATATTGACACAGAAGATGAGAAAGCCTACATTGGTAATTGAAAAGATTAGTTTTCTAACATTTTTATAATTAGAAATGAAACAGGTTGTTACATCTAACAAATTAATAGGGAAACATTTTTTTTTTTTAGAATTCTTGATATCCTAGACTGAATGGATCACTATCAAAAAGGGAGCTGAAAAGTAAAAATTATATGTGATAAACGGAGTCCAGATTTGACACATATCAACCAGTGTAGATTCAGCAATGCAGAACAGTCCAGGCAATAGGAGTTGGATGGATGGCCCAGTCAGACAATCAAGCAAGCAGCAACTGAAAGTTCTTTGGCAGTTTCTAAGTTTGCAAAACATGCATCAGTATGGGTAGCAGAACAGCTAAGTAGTGGCCCAGGCAGATGGGAGTAGCTTTGATCAAAGATATTTCACAACAGACTGAAGGTACCCAGTCCTGGGATTAGTCTGTAGGCAAAGAAAGTCTTCCACCTGAGAAAAATAGCACAGAAAGCAGTGTCCTAATCATAGAAGAAGAGTAGGATGTGACAACATATGACAATATGTTGTTCAGCATAGGGGACATGACAGGGAACTTGGAAGGCAGGAGCCCAGGCATAACAATAATGCTGTACAGAAGAGAGGAGCCATCAGCAAGATTTGCTGAAATTGCAGTCCTTACACTGACCTAGGACTCCTTAATCCTTAGGACTCTAAGAAAAGGACTGCATTTAGTATCGCATGGAATCCTTAGATGCCCAGCTGCAAGAATTATGTATACTATTTGAAGGTGCTCAGTTGGTTCAAAAGATAAGCAGACACTATCAGAGGCTTATTATAAGAATGATTCATTTTCTATATAAACATAGTTAGAATCACTGTGTCAATTAAGATATTTTTGTAAGCTGAGTTTGGCTTGATTGAAAAGAGATGCTCTACGCAATGTATTTTGTCAAAGTTAGTAGTGATCTCAGAAAACCTCAAACAAAACCTGAATTTTGGTTCCAGGCTTGGAAGAGAACAGCCACCATATAGATGTATTTAATAAAAATTTTCCTTCTTTTATTTATAAGCTCAATGTAAATGTCTCAGATTTTCTTCTGAATTTTTTCATGTGGCACCATACACATTTGATTTGTCAATGGAAGAAAAAACTGTCTCTTCCAAAAAAAAGATTTCTTTATGGAAGCAAATAGAGTCTGTACTTAAAAAATTACCAAAGTGATATAAAAGTACACTTTTAAATGATAAGAATGAAAAAAAGAGAAAATATATACTAGTAGTATCCCTTCCAAATTGGGCATTTAACTAAAAACATTTACATTTTGTATATTAACTTCATATAATTTAATTCAATCATATTTTTATATAAGTGAGAAATCATTATTTCTTACCTATGAGCTCCTAATGTCATTTTTTATTATAGAATTTACACAAACATAAAATATTCAGTTCTTGATTTCATTAGTATAGGCAGGGCATGTTCACAATTATCTGCATTACAAGGTAGAATGCAATATATACCATGGCAAAATGTGGACAATGGGAACAAAGAAGGGGCTATAGTAGGAATTAGGGAAATTTCATGGAGGAGGTAAGATTTGAGTCCTCTGTCATGGTATGACAGAACACTAGCAAATCCAGAAGGGGAGGTATATTCATGGTCAATGGATCAGCCCAAGCTAAGATTTGGCTAAAACTATCAGATTTTTGGGAATGGTAAGTTGTCTGTGTTGGTTGGATGATTAAGTAAGAAAGAAAAGTAAGTGTTATTAAATGCTGAAGATACTGGCTGTGGCCATAATATAGAACTTTGTTGACAAAGGATACTATTTGAGTCACTGAAAATTTTAAACCAGAAAGTAACATGATCAGAGCTAGGATTGAAGAAAAATATATTGTTTGAACCAGGGATATGTTTTTTGTGGACACCTCTCAAAGAACCTATTACAACAATATAGAAATAATAATTGTTACATATTTTTAAAAATAGGATTTATTTAGCCTATCAATATATCCTAAGCACTGTGCTAATCATTAACAGGAAGTATATCATTTAATACTCATAACAACACTAAGAGGAAATATTTTGTACATTTGCGGAATGAATAAAATGAGGCTTGGCAATATTAAGATACTCATCTTGCTAATAAGTGGCAGAGCAAACAAACCCAGACTGTCATGAATGTCTAAGTTTTCTTTTAGAAAACAATATTGTGGTTTTGGGTTTGAGTCTCAGTGCCAGCAGTAACCAGTTAACTTTGGGCATGTTTACTAACTTCTCCAATTCTCAGATTATAGATCTGTAACACTGGTGTAAAAAGACCCACTTCTTAGCATTATAGTGAGCTCTTAATGAGATAAGACATGGAAAGTTGTTAGGACAGAGCCTGAACTGCAAGATTTACTCAATTTAGTTTGGTGGCAGTTAGGATGGAAAGGGGAGATTGGGAGAGCCCATGCACAAGTAGAATTGACAGGACTTGGGCACATACTCATTGGAGGAGTAGAGAAAAAGGAGGAGATGTAATGGCATCATGGTTTTTTCCAGGGTGTATGCATTAACATATGCAGAAACAGGTGGAAGAAAAGGTGTTGGGAAGTTAGGAGTTGGTTTAAAGTCTAATGATTTAATGTGGGATATTCAGATGTAGGCATTTAAAAAAGCAAGTCTAAATTTTTGGACACTGTCAGAGGTGGCAGTATAAATTTAGAAATCATCAAGTTTAATCTTAGTGATGATCACTAAAGGGAAATGAATCAAAGAAGGAAACAGGTTGAACACATTTTTTGGATATCCTGTAAAAAACCCAAGATTATGACAAGTTAGTTTCAAACAGAGGAAAATTGTTTCATGTATTAAGATAGTAGCCTTCCAACATCCTCTTCATTAATTATATGAAGAAAGCCTGAAACCTCAATAAATGTTGGTTGTCCAGAGGAATAAAATTAAAGGAATGCCTAACTGAGAGCAGCATGGTGTTCATGCAACACAGAAGGCACAATCGTTTGTCTGGAATTTGGCAATTTCAATTCTTTTTCCTTCTTATTTATGACCTCTTGATCAACAAGAATTGCAATATGACCCCCTCCTAACTTGACAGTGAGGTGTACCAAATGACTCTTTACCATAAATATCCCTGAAATGTGGAGTGATGTATAGGGGTTAAGAATAAAGAGAACAAGAAAGCTAAATCCTCATTTTTAGTTATTGTGTCCAGAAATTATATTTCAATGAAAGATTTTTATTTAGTTTTTATGTGTTTATTCTCTTGATGACAGTGTTCATTCTGAACATGTCTGCCTTTTTGTTGAAAACAAGAGTTTAGAGGCATACTTTCATTTAAACCTGTTTTCTGGGTATCAACTAATTATTCTTTAAAAAGCACATTTTAAAATAAGACCTGTTACCAAGTTAGGATTTTCAGCTCAGAATAATTTTTAAAGCTTTTTATATACAAAATCAATTTTAATTTAAGATTGGGCATTCCCTGAATTCATTTGCAACTCAAAACAGGTTAAATAGTAATGAATCTAACACTAACATGAGTACTCACTTCTGTTAGTTTACAGTATAAGATAATTACTGAGCAGAGAACAATCTCTTGATACACCAGGGGAAGAATACAATTAAAGTCCATGAGCTCCATTTTGCTACTGGAGATGTAGGAATTGTATCCATGGGAAAGAGAAAATGTTAGAAAATATTTTGGTAAAAGCAACCAGGCTAGCCAGGTCTCAGCAAGGTAGAAAACAACCCTGATTAGAGTTCTTACATCTCACTGTTAATGCCTAAAAGCCCTGGAGATAGTTATGGGGATATTTTCTGATTAGTTTTGTATATTTTGTCATTCTCTGTGATGATATAAATAGTGATTAATGCTTAGATTATAATGAGCCTCTTTAGCTAAGGTCACCATGTTTTTGTTATGATAATCATCAAAAGATACTACAAAATGGTTTCATTTCTAAAGAATAACTAAAGAGAAAAAAAAAAAAACTTACTCCTTTTATACTCCCTATAGAAATACACAGCATGTTCTGAAATAAATAATCATATAATCCTGAGGCAGCTAGAATATTATTATTATTATTATTATTAGGATAATAGATTAAACTATCAAAGTATTTATAGACATTGAATTTTATTTCCATTCAACTCATAATTTTTCATGTCTACTCTGAGCTGCACTCTCTAGTTTCTTGCTGGGGTTGATAATTTCCACCTGCTATTTTCTTTTTTCAAATAAAGCAAATATTCCTCTGATGTGTTCCTTTATTATTAAACTTTTGAAACATTTCATACATTCTAAAGAGTGTATATGATGAATATTATTTAAAGGATGATAAGAAAAAAAAATGGCTTTGTCCATACCACTTAGCTTAGGGTATAGAATATGACCACCACCTTTCCATCACATACCACTTTTCTTCCTGGAGAGGTAGTGTCCTGAATTTTGAGAGTTACCATACATTGTGAATGTTACCATACATACAATACAAATTTTCTGCAAATTTCCCCCTTTTATTCCTTAGATTTACCTACACTGATGCTTATAATTCTAGTTCATGAAATTTAATTTCTTTGTAGTATTTATTTTTTCCAATGTTGATATTGGCAGACTTTTAATATTTTTGGCTATTTGGTGGATATAAAATTGTATATGAGTTGTTTTTTGCATTTCTTGATTATTTATGAGGTTGAAGAGCTTTTATGTACTTGATGACCATTATTGTTTTCAAATTTTCGTATTTTCAATTACTTTGAAAGTAAGTTGCAAAACATCAGATTTCATCTTTCACTACCTCAGCATTGATTTCCTAAGAAAAGGATATTCTCGGGGCGCCTGGGTGGCTCAGTTGGTTAAGCTACTGCCTTCGGCTCGGGTCATGATCCTGGAGTCCCGGGATCGAGTCCCGCATCGGGCTCCCTGCTCGGCGGGGAGTCTGCTTCTCCCTCTGACCCTCCTCCCTCTAATGCTCTCTGTCTCTCATTCTCTCTGTCTCAAATAAATAAATAAAATCTTTAAAAAAAAAAAAGAAAAGAAAAGGATATTCTCCTTCAATAAACATTATAACAGTATCATACTTAAGAAAATTTAAAAGTACAATATTTATTATAGTCTATATTAAAAATTTATCCAATTGCCCCAAAAATTTCTTTATATCTTATTTTGGTTTTTCAGGATCAAATCAAGATTTGTAATATAATAATGTTTATCAATGCAATCTCTTTATTTTAATCTGAAACAGTTCTCTCACATTTTTTGCTTTCATCACATTGACTTTTTTTGTTTTGACTTTATTTTTTGAGTTTTAGGTTTACAGCAAGATTGAGAGGAAGGTCCAGAGATTTCTTATATATCCTCTGCCCCCACACATGCATAGCCTCCCCCATTATTAACATCCCCCACCAGAGTGGTACATGTTGCAACTGATGAACCTACACATAATCATCCAAAGTCCATAGCTTATACTAAGTATCACTCTTGGTGTTGTATTGTCTATGAGTTTGGACAATTGTATAATGACAAGTATTAATCATCAAGGTATCCTACAGAACATTTTCACGGCCCTAAAAAATCCTCTGTGCTCCACCTATTCATCCCTCCTCTCCTACGTTTTCATAAATTCTGCAAAGCCTGTGTGTTGTTTTCTCATTTTAACTTTGAATTGTTTGTTTTTATACTGATTTCTAGTTATTTATATAGTCTGGATTCATCCTTTGTTGATGATATGTTTGCAAATATCTCCTCCTGGTATACTACATGTCTTTTCACTTCTTTTAAAGGTGTCATTTCAATGATGAAAAATATTTAATTTTTATTGTAGTAAAATATATCAGTATTTTAAATACATTATTTGTGGGCATTTTTTTGTATGTATGCTTTGTCATCTCTATCTCAAGAAGTTTGTGAAACACTGGCCTTATCTGTTATTTAAATGTTCTCTAATATTCTCAACCTAAAAATTTCATTTGGGGATACATTAAAATTAATCACTTTTAAAATGATTATTATATATTCTTTCTTTTTAAACTATCTTTATGAGTTACTTTATAATTTATATTTTCAAGAAATTTTTCCATTGCATTACTTCAAAATGTCTAGTTTAAATTTGTTCACAGTAGAAATTTATTATATTTTAAATCTCTCTAGCAGTTGGTTATGTCATAGTTTCATTTCTAATGTTCATTTTTTTTCTCTTCCATTTTCTTGATTGATCCATTTGGCAGAAATTAGCTAATTTTATTTTCTCTTTTTTCAATACTCTTCATTATTCCTTTTTATTTCCCTTTCAATGTTTGCTTTTATCTTTGTACATTCTTGTGAAATTTTTGTTTTATCCTCATGTTCTTTTTCTGTCTTCTTTAAATAAATAACTAACTCATTAAGTGTTACCCTTTTTCTCTCATCTATATAGCATTCAGGGTCATATATTTTAAGATTATAATTTAAATAATTGTGTACTTTCTAAAAGTGGTATAGTTATTATCATTCAGTTGAGTTTTGTCTAATTTTTATCACAATTTCTTTTTTTGACCTTTGAATCAATCATGACTGTGTTTTCAAATTTTCTTAATATGTAAAGTGTTTTAAGTATTCTTTTACAACTGATTTCTAATTCGATATGATCTGTATAATCAGTGTTTGCTAATTTATTGGGAGTTGCATTATGGGGGAGTACAATGTTCCATTTTCTTTAAGGTTCCTCCTACATGTGTGCTTGAAAAGGGTGTATCTTCTCCAGGTTCAGAGATCTAGTTAATAATCTTTGCACAATATTGTTAA
The DNA here is from genome assembly GCF_054177405.1 of Leptonychotes weddellii. NCBI lineage: Eukaryota > Metazoa > Chordata > Mammalia > Carnivora > Phocidae > Leptonychotes > Leptonychotes weddellii. The sequence continues at coordinate 92,217,456 of NC_138370.1, forward strand.
TTGTGTTGCTCAAATTCTTTGTATCCTTTCTAAGTTTTTGTCTGTTGATCTCTGTATATTTTACCTGACCTGTGAGAGGTATGTCTATATCTACATTGACTATGGTAAAATCAGTATTACTGCTAAAGCTTTCAGTTTGTGATTTATGTATTATAAAGCTCTGCTTTTTTTTTTTACTTCTTAGACATTTACTCTTATTATATCTTTCTGATGAATTAAAACCTGTATCATTATCATTATGAAATGACTTCCATCATATCTGAAATATTTTTTTACTAAGATTTTTTTTTGTTATTTAATGTTATTATAGGTCCACTTCAGCAGTTTTGTTGGCTAAATCGTTATGCGTGTTTTTATTCCCAACCTTTCTATGTCCTATGGGCTTATTTGTGTCTCTGGTAACAGAAAGAATTTCATATTATTAATTTTTTAAAATATAGTCTGACAATCTTTTTTTAAACTAGTGGATCTAATCAAATCTCCAGAAGATAATGAGATGTAATATTCAAACAATAATAGCTCCGACTTTTTCAAAATCAGTGAATGACAACAATTTTCCAATACAGAAACCTTCCTCACAAAAAATCTGCAGCAGAATAAACCAGAAATAACTCCCTACCTATATATATTATAATGACACAAAATAACACAAGACCAAATTACTCCTCCCAGAAAGAAGAAGAAGGAGAAGGAGAAGAAGGAGAAGAAGAAGAAGAAGAAGTGGTTAGACTGGCAGGTGATTTTTGAAAAGTAGCAATGGAAGGCAGATTTAAAATCATCTTTTTTAGGGATGATAGTCTTCTTTTTGCAAAACAGAGAAACAGAGAGGCAGTTTTTGTTTTTTTGGTTTTGGGTTTTTTTTGGCATAGAAGCTGAATGATGGGAAGATGCTTCATCCCAATCTTAAAATTCTGCTTCAAACAAATCTGATCTAAATACAAATTGCTTGTTTTCCAGACATGAACATGTTTCACTGAAGTAAACTTGATTTGGGTGGGAATAAAACCATTATCTTTGTAGGCAAAAATAATACTTAAAACATTAATTTGAGGTAAGGATTAAATCCTGACCCTATTGGTCTTTAACTATAATTTTGTGCAGGTTAATATTATGTGGCACACTTTTTCCTCATTTGTAGAGTGAGATCTAATAATAGCACATATTCAACAGGTGGCTGTGAATATTAAATAATTTAACTGAATAACACTGAGGAAAGTACCTGACATTTTGTAAAAATCAGCTAATTTTCTTGATAATGGAGTTCAAGAAAATGATTCCTTTGATTTTTTCAACAATTTGGTTACTATATTTTACTGATTCTAAGACTCACGTTTAGTTTAATATTTTATCATCTCAGACATTATGATATGCCTTTTAATTCATAGCCTCTTATATTTTATGAAGTGTAGTAAACTAATTTTGCTTACTTTTTAAAAAATATTTATTATTGAAACATAGTTAACATACAGTGTCATATTAGTTTCAGGTGTACAACATAGTGATTTGACAATTCTATGTGATTCAGTGCTCACCATGATAAACCACCATCTACCACCAAACAATGTTATTAAAATACTATTGACTATATTCCCTATGCTATACTTTTCATCTCCACTACTCATTTATTTTGTAACGAAATTTATACCTCTTAATCCCTTTCCCCTAGTTTGTCTCCCTCCACCTCACTCCCCTCTGGCAACCACCAGTTCATTCTCTGTATCTAAGAATGTCTGTTTGTTCATTTGTTTGGTTTTTTTAGATTCCACATATAATTGAATTATATGTTATTTGTCTTTGACTGATTTCACTTAGCATAGTACCCACTAAGTCCATCCATGTCACAAATTGCAAGATTTCATTCTTTTTTATGGCTCGGTAATATTCCATTGCATATATATATCATCTTTATTATCCTTTCTTTCTTTCTTTCTTTCTTTCTTTCTTTCTTTCTTTCTTTCTTTCTTTCTTTCTTCTTTCTTTCTTTTTTTCTTTCTTTCTTTCTTTGTTTTTTCTTCTTTCTTTATTATCTTCTTTATTATCAATTCACCTATGGATGGATACTTGGGTTGCTTCCATGTCTTGTCAACTGTAAATAATGCTGCAATAAACAGTGGTGGCATATATCTTTTCTAAATTAAACTAATTTTGTTTAAACTGAGATCATAGTTTTTTTTATTTACCCACCTAATTACTTAATATAAATTCATATGATGAAATCTGAAGGTTGTCAATATTAGGTGTTTCACCTCCTTGTATTGAAAAATAAATCTACAAAAAACATCTTTGCTCATCAGAAAGATAATATATGAAAAAGTACTTCTAATTGTTTATAATAAAGTTGTGGGAAGTATATTTCATATAATTTTTATGATGTATTGAATGTGATTGCAAATGTATATAATGAATGAGGAATGCATCAAGTCATAGCACAAAGTTTTAAATGAAAAGAAGTGCTCTACTCATTTAAATGTTAGAACACAAAAATAAAAATAGTTTCTGAAGTCTGTATTCCATAGTTAAAATTTGCATAGTCATTTATTTAACATTAGCTAATGTCAAGGCATTGATGGTATTTTAAAAATTTTAACCACTTTATTGATGTATGATTGACATGTAAAAAGCTGTACATATTTTATATACACAACTTGATGAATTTGAAGTTAAGTATACTCCTATAAAACTGTCACCCCCAAAAAGGACATACATTTATCCATTACCTACCTTCCAAAGTTTCCTCCCACTTCCTTTATGATTGGTTTTAGTGTTAGTCTTAGTCTTGGTGTTATGGTGGTAAGAATACTTAACATAAAATTTACCCTCTTAGCAAATTTTAAATATACAATACAGTAGGGCACCTGGGTGGCTCAGTTGGTTAAGCAACTGCCTTCAGCTCAGGTCATGATCCTGGAGTCCCTGGATCGAGTCCCGTATCGGGCTCCCTGCTCAGCAGGGAGTCTGCTTCTCCCTCTGACCCTCCCCCCTCTCATGTGCTCTCTCTCTCTCATTCTCTCTCTCTCAAATAAATAGGTAAAATCTTTAAAAATAAAATATACAATACAGTATTACTATCTGTAAATATTATGCTGCACGGTGGATCTACAGAACTTATTTATCTTGTATAACTGAAATTTTGTATCCTCTGGCCAATACCTTCTCATTTCTCCCTCCCCCATCCCTTGGCAACCACCATTTTACTCTCAGCTTCTATGAGTTTGATTACTTTAGATTCCACATATAAGAGAAATCATACAGTATTTGTGTTTCTGTGCCTGGCTTTATTTTAGCATAATTTCCTCCATGTATGTTCATGTTTCTCCAAATGTCAGAATTTCCTTTTTTTTAAGGCTGAATAATATTCCATTGTATGTGTTACCAAATTTTCCTTATGTATTCATCTCTTGATGGGTATTTAGATAGTTTCCATATCTTGGCTATTGCAAATAATGCTGTGGTAAATGTGGGAGTGCAGATATCTCTTCAAAATCCTGGTTTCAGTTCCTTTGGATAAATACCCAGAAGTAGGACTGCTGGATGATATGATAGTTCTGTTTTTAATTTTCTTAGGAAACTCCATACTGTTTTCCATAATAGCTATAATTTAAATTACTTTTAATAATCCTTTGTTAATCTCATATATTAAGAGAGTTAAATATTATAAAAATTATAAAGCAATTCTAATCTAAGACAATGAAACAAATAGAATTTATAGAACATATGTGCAAAAATATTGCATTTACATAAAAATAAATGTTTCAGAGCTGTAAAGCCAAACTTTTTTAGAATTTATAAAAATATATAATTGAGGGGCGCCTGGGTGGCTCAGTTGGTTAAGCGAATGCCTTCGGCTCAGGTCATGATCCTGGAGTCCCGGGATCGAGTCCCGCATCGGGCTCCCTGCTCAGCAGGGAGTCTGCTTCTCCCTCTCCCGCTCCCCCCTCTTGTGCTCTTTCTCTCTCTCAAATAAATAAATAAAATCTTAAAAAAATATATATATATATAATTGAAAGACCAGCACAATTTGTCAAGCATCCATTCTTTTGATTTGAAAACTGAATGGATTACGAATGAAATGTAATACAAGTGGTTTTTTTTTTATTTGCTTACAAATAACTGTTACAGATAATATTTGGTAAAAGATATTTGATATCCAAATGCTTTATGAGATTCACACCACATATCTGCTATATCTGTTTTTCTTTTTAAAATGCAGTTAAACCTAAAAGAAGGTTGCGATGAACAAAGCACCAAATAAATGTAAGTTAAAAGGAAACAGGGGTTCCTGTGTGGTTCGGTCAAGTTAAGCATTAGACTCAGTTTCAGCTCAGGTCATGATTTCGAATCATGGGATGACCCCACCTCTGGCTCATGCTCAGCGGGGAGTCTGCTTAAAGATTCTCTCCCTCTGCCAGTTCCCCTCCACTCACGCGCACACAGGTACACACGCACTCTTTCTCTCAAATAAATAAATAAATAAATAAATAAATAAATAAATAAATCTTTTAAAAAAAAGAAACAAAACTTTGCTTCCTTAAGAATGTCTGCATAAGTAAAGCTTATGTATGGCAAATATCTTCTTCTATCCTTGAATAATCTAACTTCTTTTTAAAAAATCTAATTATCTACATACAGTGCTAATGTGCAATGTTCAATTATTCTTCAATTAATTTTATAAATGAAATTGAATTCAATAAATAAATGGTTTTCTAATGTTAAGTTTATCATTTTCTATTCGATTTAATATTCCAGAATAGCCACCATACACAATGAACACTTCATATCTAAGATGAAACATGTAAAATTTGCATAAGTTTTTTTACACTATTATTTTCCCAACATTAGTGTCATTTCACATATAAATAGAATACTCACAACTTTTAGACTATTTCACATATTTTAATAATAGAGCAATAATCCAAAATCTTATTTCAATTTACTCAGAAATTGCTCTAAAATACTAACTTAAAGGATGAAATTTGCTTACTTTATTTATGTGTTATAGTTTCCCTAATTTGCTTAATTATTTTAAAAACTTCTCACTTTTAAAAATGCTGCATTAGACCTATAATGAAAGAAGAATAACATTTTGGGTATATGGAAAATGTTGGTACAAAATATTGCTGCTAGAGAAAAAAAATGTATGATTCCTTATTATATAAACTCCCAAATATATACCATCCTCCAAATAATGTTTAATACATACCTAAGATGGACCCTCATAATTTGCTCCTTTACTCCTTAAATTCAAGACATAAATTTTAAACTATATGCTGTGTTTCAAATATTAAACTCCTATCCTATTTGAATATATTTTTTAAAATTTTTTAATTTTAATTTTAATTTTTAATTAATTTAATTTAATTT
>NC_138370.1:92223316-92243640 GCF_054177405.1 Leptonychotes weddellii
AGTTTCATTCTTCTGCATGTGGCTGTCCAATTTTCCCAACACCATTTGTTGAAGAGACTGTCTTTTTTCCATTGGACATTCTTTCCTGCTTTGTCGAAGATTAGTTGACCCTGGAGTTGACGGTCCATTGCTGGGCTCTCTATTCTGTTCCATTGATCTATGTGTCTGTTTTTGTGCCAGTACCATACTGTCTTGATGATGACAGCTTTGTAATAGAGCTGGAAGTCCGGAATTGGGATGCCGCCAGCTTTGCTTTTCTTTTTCAACATTCCTCTGGCTGTTCGGGGTCTTTTCTGGTTCCATACAAATTTGAATATTTTTAAATGAAATTTTAATTTCTACATGCGTAACTATTTTAAGTTTAAATTTTGTTTTTAGATTTCTCAGAATGTCATTAACAATTCACTTGATTGCAATTAAAGCTTTTAGGATGCTTAAAGAAGGCCATCTTGACCTCTCAAAATAAAAATACTTTTTGTATTTTTACAGTGGAAAGGAAGTAGTAGTAATTTACAGCAAATATAATAAATTGCTCCTTTGGGCGCCTGGGTGGCTCAGCTGGTTAAGCAACTGCTTTCAGCTCAGGTCATGATCCTGGAGTCCCTGGATCGAGTCCCACATCGGGCTCTCTGCTTGGCGGGGAGCCTGCTTCTCCCTCTGACCCTCCCCCTCTCCTGTGCTCTCTCTCTCTCTCATTCTCTCTGTCTCAAATAAATAAATAAAATCTTTAAAAAAATAATAATAATAATAAATTGCTCCTTCAAAGTTTTTCCAAATTGAGATGTAAGAATGTTAATGATGAGAATTGTTCATCCTAAGGTTAATAAACCCTTTTGGATTTTTTTCCCAAATGGCACAAATGAAGACCTAGCAAGCTTTGCAGAATGAAGTAGGAAGGCATGGATTGGTAATCATGTATCATTACTCTGGAGTATAAGTAAATTCCACTTGAAGGATTTGTGCACCAGATAGCCACCATTTGTTACCATATTGTGTTTGTCACTTACTACATAGGACATAAACAATATAGAATTTATTAAATGGGAATTATGGGGAGGTAGAAGGGGAAATATTTTTTTTTAAAGATTTTATTTATTTATTTGACAGAGAGAGACACAGCGAGAGAGGGAACACAAGCAGGGGGAGTGGGAGAGGGAGAAGCAGGCTTCCCGCTGAGCAGGGAGCCCGATGTGGGGCTCGATCCCGGGACCCTGGGATCACGACCTGAGCCAAAGGCAGACGCTTAACGACTGAGCCACCCAGGCGCCCCAGAAGGGGAAATATTTGAGGAAACACCAGAGACAATACTTGAAACGACAGGATTTTAGAGGTGTAGTGGCAATAACTCTAAAGGTAAGACATTCCAAGTAGTTCCTATAGTAAAGCTTTAGGGAGAGCTAACCTAGAAGATTGGGTGAGTTCCAAGAAACTATTATAAAGGTTTTAAGATTTCTTGTGGGCTTCTTGTATATCTTTGTAGAATCTGTTTTCCTTGGTTACTACTAGTTAAAAAACTTGGGATCCCTGGGTGGCTCAGTCGTTAAGCATCTGCCTTTGGCTCAGGTCATGATCCCAGGGTCCTGGGATCAAGCCCTGCGTTGTTGGGTTCCCTGTTCAGCGGGGAGCCTGCTTCTCCCTCTCTCATACCCACTGCTTGTGTTCCCTCTCTCGCGGTGTCTCTCTGTCAAATAAATAAATCAAATCTTAAGAAAAAAAAACTTAGAAAACTGAGATGCCTTGGTGGCTGCGTTGGTTAAGCATCTGCCTTCAGCTCGGGTCATGATCCCAGGGTCCTGGGATCGAGTTCCGCATTGGGCTCCTTGCTTAGCAGGAGCCTGCTTCTCCCTCTGCCTGCTGCTCCCCCTGCTTGTTCTCTTTCTCTCTCGACAAATAAATAAAATCTTTTTTAAAAAATTAAAAAAAATAAAAAGCTTAGAAAACTTTTAAATAGCTGTGACCAATTTTGGGGGGTTAGTGGATAGTAGAACAACTGTATTAAGGCACTGCTATTTAAAGAAAGAAAGTGGGATAAAACACAAGACAGATTGGAAAAAATGGGTGAAAAGGGAGACTGTTTATGTAAAAAAAAATTCTTCAGAAGAGTTTATAAGGAAAAATCATTGAATTACATAGGTTAAATAATGTTGTCTGTAGCTTTGACATTTTTCTATAGCTATCCTTGGTCTATGCACACATGTATTTATTCTCAGCTTATTGGAAAGTCAATTGTATCTCTTTGTGATTTTCATTATAAAATATTATATCTAAGTATGGCCACATGTGTACCATATGTAACCCCTTCCTTAATGAAGGTAATTGCATGGTAGAAATAAGATACTTTGTTGCTTGTAGGTACGTGGTTGGTGTACTGTGAGCAATGGGGCAAAATGCAATTTTTATTTCCTAAAATTATATTGCTCATTCTATACCCAATTTAATATTCCTTCCGATCAATTTCTGGTCTCTTCACTTTGGTTATGACCAGTTTTCATTTTACTTATTGTTATAACCTCATTTTACTTATGTTTACTTATTGTTATAATATATAATCAATATATATATTTATATATAGTCATTATAATGATTGTTTTGTCTGTTTTATCTTGGTTGTTGAGGGATGAAGTTATTATACTTGGACAATTACTCTTCATCACACTAAGTAGTTTTAATAGCTTGCTGTTCAGTGTTATGTGCTATTAAGAAAAAAAGAAGTTCTTGGTTTGTGGCCTCTAAATCTAATTTTGAGTGTGTGTGTGTGTGTGTGTGTGTTGTGTGTTTACAACTTAAAAGCACTTTCTATACTGTCAGCTACTCATCTATTCTGATTCTCTGAAACCATTTTTAAAAATAAAAAAGCACAATTAATTTTTGCTGTCTGCAAAGTTTATGTAATTTATTTAAGTCTTTCTACTGTACCTAAAAAAAAAAAAAAAAAACTTTGGTGTTCCTGTGGAGTATAATTTCACTTTGTACATTACGATTGGAAAAAAGGGAATTGAAAGAGATCTTGAATTAAAACAGGTCCTGAAAATGCTACACTCAAACTTTGTTGCATGCACCTCAAAGCAGGAGAAACCAATTCAAAATTTTGTGTTCTGCTATAGAAAAGCCCATCTCAATTGCAGTGTCTTAAAATGTTAAAAAAAAAAAAAAAGAAAAGAAAAGAAAAAGAAAAAAAAATGTAGGAGGGGTAAAATTCAACTGTGTCTTAAAATCTCAGAGCAAAATAATAAAATTTCACAAGAAACAAAAAGAATTGTTTTTTATGTTGGAAAAAAGGACATAGAAAGATCAAATATCTTACTAAGATATCTAGCTCATCAAACTTAAAAAACAGTCATATAATAATTACCTTGAAAACTCCTGTTGCAATAAACCCATCATAAAAAAATGTCAAATATATGGCATTTCCGTTTACAGTGGTATTATTAAAGTTGTTTTGGGCGCCTGGGTGGCTCAGTTGGTTAAGCGACTGCCTTCGGCTCAGGTCATGATCCTGGAGTCCGGGGATCGAGTCCCGCATCGGGCTCCCTGCTCAGCGGGGGGTCTGCTTCTCCCTCTCCCGCTCCCCCCTCTTGTGCTCTTTCTCTCTCTCACTCTCTCTCTCAAATAAATAAAGAAAATCTTAAAAAAAAAAGTTGTTTTGCTATTCAAATGAAAATAAAAGAATAAGCACTTAGGGAAATAATACAGTTAATATCATTAACATTATTCAAGCAGTTTCTAAAAAGTACTGTTAGTGTTGGTAATGGCACTGGTGGATGGACAGCTATATAAAAGTAAAAGTATCATTTCCTATGCTTAGTAAGGAGAACAGAAAGATGGGACGGATCCCCTGTGCGTGTGCGTGTGTGTGTGTGTGCGTGTGTGTGTATGCATATATATATAGTGCATACATGTATAAATTAGCAGGCAAGTGCATGTGTGTGTGTTTACACATATATTTATATATGTATACATATATCTGCATATATGTATATGTGTGTATTTACACACATATGTAAATATACAATATGCATTTGCCTACTAACTTTATTAATTACTAATATTCTACACTTTTTTATGGGCTTTGCAACAGTGATATAATCATATCATTGGCCTCTCTCTAAAAGACATCAAGCAGCTATATAAACAGGAATCACATATCTGAACACTGTCCATTCTGATATGTGTGTGCCCTGTAAGTATGTGTGCGTGTGCGTAGGTATATGGTTAGCTATGTAGAAAATTTCTAGCCACAGATAACAAAACCAAAGCTGTGTATCCAAATCACTCATTCAAGTATTGTGGCTGAATTGATATGCTTATTAAGTCAGCTAAAATAATATCCCTGGAGAACTAAATTGAAATATTTAAACAGTTAATATTACATGTAAACTGTATACCTATAAGTAACTGGAACAAAATAATTGGATTTTCAATTTTTGTACTTTTTGCCAGATGTTTCATAACTTTAACATAGTTTTAATGTATTTATCAGGGTTGGTTAATTTAACTGAAAGAGAAATGAAATAAGGATGTCATAATAATGAGTGAAATGAAGTGTTGAAATGAAAAATTTTAACTACAAAGCAATAAGTATAAAAGTAACCATAGTAAAAAATGATCTTTTTTCTACTATTACTCCGTGCAAAGCATTCTTCTTAATGTTCTACAGATTTTAAAGTCAAATCTTCAAAGCAATCTAATTCATGGTTGCTTCTAGCACTCCATTTTACAGAAGAAACAGCAGAGATGCACTGTGGTTAAATAACTTGTTCAAGGTCATATTTTCAGAAGGTAGCAAAATTGTTTTTGGGATTCTGGAAGTCTGGCTTCAGAGTTTTAATACCTACTAACTACACTACAATACCTCTCAATATTGACTTTTGATCTTGAGTTTTTTCACCGATCATTATATTTGTAGATTTTTTTCTCTACCTCTTTTTACTTGAACAAATGTTTTGTAATTTGACTGTCCTCATTGGAAAATGTGACTAGCAAATGGAACTTTAGGATAAGAACCAATTCAGAATTTTTTTCGTTGCAAATTCATCTAATACCTTTTTATTTTTTAACATTTTATAGTGAAGGTTAAGTTAAAAATTAGGTATCATTTAGCTATTAAATTCATTCATGATGAGCATTTTGATAAACCATACAAATGCACATATGCATATGTGTTTGTGTATTTAATAACATTCATAAAAATGATTTTTTCAAAGGTCTGAATATTTGTCTCCATGTAGTTAGTCTATCCTCTAATACTAGAAGGGAGGAAAGCTTTTCAGAAATTATTTTTTCCCCTGAAGGCTAGTTTTATTTTCTTATTTGTGCAAAAAACACAAAGCCCAAAGCTTGAAATGGAAATGAGTATATTTTTTAGCTTCTCAACCAAAACTGTTTTTTTCTTCATGTGGATTTATAATTTTTATATGGAAATTTGATTTTCCATTTTAGAAAAGAAATTTAAAACTATTTTAACTCATCAAGAATGTATAAGAAGTATGTGTGTGCCTTCTCAGTCTTATAGTAGCTGGAAACTATTTAACTGCTTTTAGACTATAAACAGGACATATAAACAAAGTTGAGCTCCATAAAGCATGTTTCTGATGATAGTTTTTTAAAAAATTATTAATCAATAAGTCATACCTCCTTATGCTTACTTTAAAATTTTATCTAATTCCAATAAATATACAAAGTACTATATGCTAATGTTCAGTTATAAAAGTAATAATACAGAAACATTTCAAATTTATCTGATATCTTCCAATTACTGGTGGTCATAGAGTGCAACAATATTTAGGAGATGGTTCTCTATATAGAACTAGATTAGCCATGGTTGAGAGTCAAAGGAATTGGATTTCTGTCAACAAAATGTATTAATGAAATTCCTAGCAATCAAAGTACAATTTTATATGTTTAGGGCTAGAACACAGTATGAATAGCTGGAAATTTTGAATAAGATCTATAGTCAGCTATTATATGCAAATAATGTACTATTGTATGCAAAAAAAAATTTCCGTGTGTTATAAAAATATGACAAAAGCACCTTACGAATAAAGGGTCAATTGTAGCTACTAGATTGCTGAATAGAAAATTAATCGTGATAAGAATAACCAGATAAAATTTTATGGAGAATGTGGCCTTTGAACTAGGTCTTCAATGAATAAGGGAATGCCACCAGAGAACAATCCAGGTAAAAAGAATCCCTCAGCAAAATTCTGAGATGGGAAGGTGCAATATTTATCGGGTGGGACTTGTTCTTATATTTGTGTGTAAAATATGAAAGGGAGACTAAAATGCTACTTTTGTATTATTTAAATACCAAATGTAGAATCTCAAAGGACACATAAAAGAGTTTAGGCTTTATTCTGCAATAAATGAAGAATCAATGGATGTTTGGGTGTTTTGTTTTGTTTTGTTTTAAGCAGGAAATTGGCCAAAGTTATGTCTTTGAAAAACAGCAGAGCAAGATGTATGGGGGGAGTTGAGGCAGGAGACAAGCCCTTAGAGACATGGCTCAGGGAATTGTGGCAATAAATCGACAGACTTTAATAAGACCTGAATTAGCCCTCTGTCAGTGGGACTAGACAGGAGAGGATGGATATCGAAGACATCCAACAAATAAAAATTTACCACTTTAGAAGAAGGATAGAAAAGAAGGGAAAAAAAAGGATAATGGTGGTGAGCACCTCAAAGGAAAAGAAGAAAAGAAACATTTTTAAATTATTCTAAAGATTGAGCTAGGGTCATTTTAAATACTGGCGATGCCATTAGGAGAGAGAAAAATACCAGCATGCATTTTAGGGTCATGGCTGGGGAGTGGTAAGCGAGATAGCAAACTACAGAATAGTGAATGTATTACTGTTTAAAGAATGAAAAGGGAGTAAAACAAGGTTGAAAAAAACTTAGGCCAATTTCATGATGATGCTGAATATTGATCTGGTTGTTCAAGAAAGGTTAAAGGAGGGAAATGAGAAAGGGCTCCCCATGGAAACTGCAATAGGGAAGGACGGTAACGATGAATGATTTTTGATGTCCTTGTGGGGAAGCATTAAAAGTCACAAATGAGGGCGCCTGGGTGGCTCAGATGGTTAAGCGTCTGCCTTCGGCTCAGGTCATGATCCCAAGGTCCTGGGATCGAGTCCCACATCGGGCTCCTGGCTCGGCGGGGAGCCTGCTTCTCCCTCTGACCCTCTCCCCTCTCATGCTGTTTCTCTCTCGCTCGCTTTCTAAAAAATAAATAAATAAAATCTTTAAAAAAAAAAAAAGTCACAAATGAAATTAGCTAACACAAGCGGTGTCTTTACATTTAGTTTTGCTCTTACAGACAGATCTATGGAAGGGGGTGGTGTAGGTTTGCCAGGAGAGACTTTCAAGGAAAGTTGTGGTATACTGAAGCAGGAATTATATCCTACATGAAATTATATCCTAAAATGGACTGTATCAGGGAAGCTGGGAAGCATGGAGTGCTGCTTCAGTGAAGTGGTGGATCTTACATCAGAGTGGCCACAGTAAGTACTGGAAGGAAGAGATAAGCCTGAGATACTTGATGAACATATCTCTGAGCTCAGTGAATTGAATCTCTGAAACAAAGATCACAAGTATAACTTCAAGTTTACATTATAAAACTAGGAAGAGAGGCAGAAGGTAATCCATTGACATAAACAGGACTGTTAAAGAAGAATCCAATTTGAGAAAGATTTGAAGCACGTAGACTTTGTGCCATACAAAGCATTAGAAAGAAAACATTTGTCTAATGTTGGAAACACATATTTATAAATTAACAAAAGAGGAAAAATGAATGAGAAAGGTTTAGAAAGCATCTGGTGACTTTCTTCCTATTATTTATTAACAATGTGAAAAATTATACTTTTAATATATATTTTGAATGTATACATTGTGATAGGTATTTTACATTCCCTCTAACCTCAGTAATTTTAAAGTGGTCATATAATTATACTTATGTTAAAGATAAGAAAAATGAGATGCTATAAATATTGAGTGCTTTATTTAAAGCCATACAACCCAGAGGGAGACACAGAAACAGAACTGAGCATTCTGTCTCTACATCCGGATTGTTCCCTTGCATATTGCCACATTCTCTTGATTTTCCCAAAATACCACAGAGACGGAGCACTTATTTATAACAGATTTTGAAGGAGGTTTGTAGTTTCAAAGGAGACTATACTACAGTACTACATAACAATAAAAACAAGTAAAACCCAATACTGTATATTGAACTTCACAAAATCTTTTAGCCACCTCCATATCTGAAATGAATTTCTGGCTGGCATTTTTCTGCAAGTCCCTCATGGATTACAGTATTGCTGAGACTCTTCGTCCCTCCACTCCCCTGCTCCTTTCCCTCTTCACCTCCCTTCTCAGTTCCCTTTGCCTTCTCATCCCCCCTCCACCTCCTCCATCTTTTTCTCCTCCTCTCCCTCTGCTTCTTTCTCCTTCCTCCTTTCAGTTGCTTAAGGTTCACCGGAGATGGCCAATTTGAGGTAATCTGCTGTAAAGAACAATTTACGCAACTTTCTGTTTAGCTATTTCCTCTTCCCTTCCAATCTACTCCCACTTACAGGCTGAGGTTGCTGCACAGGGGTATCCCTCCATTACTCCAGAGAAAAAAGATCTCTTTTTTATAAGCAGAAGAAGCATCAGCCTCTGGGATTATGTACTTCTGATTTACCTACATATATGTCACCTTGGGATAAGTAACTACAGTGCAATATACTAATACTCTTCCCATTTGACAATATATTAATACAAAATATCAATTCTTATGTTGGCAACATCCTCATTTAGCAATACATATTCATAAACACTGAATATATTGATGCCCTTCCTATTAGGCAATATATCATCTGCTATAAGGCAGTCTGTTGGGCTGATCTATTTGACTGCATTTTTCTCAAGTTTAGATGACCAACAGGCTATGATACACTGTTCACTAAACCACTGACATAATAGTGTAATATGGCTAGATCATTGGTAATAATAGCAACTCCAAGAAGGACAGCCGACCATATTTGAATTTAGGTGTTAAGTCTAAAGTAAATACTTGCTGTGATCATATTTATGATATATCTTGCTCTCAGGTTTCTTTTTAAATAAACTTCTTTACAAATGTGTGGGTGTGTGTGTGTAGAGTGGAGGTGGAGAGAAAAAATAAATAAAAATAGTAAACCAGGAGTATTAAGTTAAAACCTTTTAAAGCATTTATAACTACACATATACTAATATGAAAATTTAAGACAAGTCTATTTTTATTTATATTAAAGTCCTTAGGGAAATAAGTGCTGCCTGAAATATGTAATCTATGAGGAATACCAATTCCACTTAAATTAAAATTTTAATTCCTAAAGGTAATTTTACCATGTATGTGTGTGTGTGCATAAATGAGATACACAAAAAGAAAGCATAAAAATACAAAGAAGATCATCCAAATTGATGTAGCTTTTTCTTTCAAATTTGTTGCTATTTATTGTTATCATTAGAATTTACTACAGCATAGTTTTCAAAGTTGAAATATCTGACCATAAGTATCCAGAGACATAAAGGGTTTCTTTTTTCTATAATTTAAATTTCTTAAAGGAAGAGCAATTAGCTTTTGGAAATAAAGAAATCATATTAATATTGAGATCCATGGTCTTAGAAGTCTATAAACTATGCTTAAATCATAGTATAAATATTTATTCACTGAACATGACCAGAAATATAGTGAAAAGCTTGGTTTTATGGTGATACAACCATTTCTAATAAAAGTTGTATGGCACATTGTGAAAGTGGCATTCTATCATGAACCGGGCAGAGCGAATCTGATTCTAAGTTTATTTCCTATGGCCGATGAAATGGCCTTTCAGAATGCTTTATGAAACTACAAATCATTTGAGCTGCTCCCTGACTGAGAAACTTAAATTGCAAAGAACCTCCAAGACAAATCAAGAGTCTTTTGAAACTGAGTTAACTCTATCAACATAACCATCACTCTTACGTGATTACAACTAAGTTAGAGGCAGGCCTACAAGGGTTGCTTTACTCTTTTAAAAAGTATAAGCTAATATCATAATTTTAGTGCAATTTACTATTCATTGTATTTTTAGTCATATCCCTATCAGGGTTTTTCAAATTCAAATGTTTTCTGAATCCCTTTTAAAGAAAAACAATTATGAATCACAGTGATAATTTAAATCATTTTATATTACAACAAAAATTGTTAATATAAAACTATATGTAATCTTGTAGTTTGTATTCAATTATGGCCCCCCCAAATATATAAATTTAAACAAAGTTACCCAATGGTTAGTACCAAAATAAACATTAATTTAAAGTGATAGATGATGTTGTTGCTTAAATTAAATGTTACCCACAATGTAAGTAATGTGAATGGTGTGAATACGGTACTATCTGCTGTGCAAAGATTCATTTGAGTCCAGCTTCCTCACACTTTCTTTTGACCTCCATGACTCTCTCGTTTGTATATCCTGTTGGCCTTTACTTGGTGTCATCCCACCACTTATTAATTATCCCTATGTTCTTTCTCATTAACTACAGAATCAAATAAGTATTACTTTGTACAAATTACATTAAAATAGAGGACCAAATTAGGCATTAATATCACCTGTACAAGGCCATAAGATGGAAGGATAAACAAAACCACAAAATCTGTTTGGATTTAAGAACTGATATGAATGACAACTTGAATTAAGGTTAAGCTTATTTTTATTTTGCTTTACCTCCAAATGAAAACAACAACAACAACAACAACAAAACAGTGAAAGGATTTATACAAGTCAATAACATAGTAGAGAGATACAGCTTCAAATGTTTCCAATGGGCCATATAACTGTAATGGAATAAGGAAAACTCCAAGTCAAAGGTGATTTGAGTTTTTGGGTTTTTGGAATTTTATAAAGCAATCAACCAATGGGTAGGAATTATATCAAGAATCAAGAACCAAAGATTTCCAGATAATAGTAGCATATGAAGAAATTCTTGATTTGTAATTGTCAGGTCTTTACCATAAACCTCATTGCAGGCCAGCCGTTGATGGCCTTTGGCGTTTCTCTAGATCAGCAGTCTACCGAAGAAGTTGCATGCACCCCATTGGAATGCCAAGAGAAAACATCAGAGTTTCAGCTCTTTAGGTTTTTATCTTACCTTTCTAATAATTATATTTTGTAGCATATCTGTTTAAGTCTACATAAAATCAAAAAGTTTGGTGATTATATTTCTATTTGATCTGAAACATGCATTATACTTTTTTAAGGATAATCATTAAAAAAATACAAAATTGTGTATTATATGAGTGTAACAGAGAATTTATATGATCACTACTATAAATCCAAGGACTCCAGTTTGAAAAATACTGCCCTAGATAAATCCAGCAAATTACAAAGAAAATGATTCAACTACTTTCTGTCTGATATTCCTTTTTTATTTGGTACAAATCATATGTAAGTGTGTGACTGCAATGATTTTTTGCCTCACAGTAGATATAAGAGGTTCTGTTTGTCTAGTTTTATGATTCTTATGTTGGGAGTGAACCTGTCATGTCTTATCTTTTTATACCATTTCATATCTTTTTAAATAGATTATGCTTTCAATATTGTAAATATTCATTTATTTTTAAATGTTATGAAAGTTTTAAACTTAATAATTTTTGTTATTTTTTTTCCTTCTAAGAAACTCATAGTGACTGATTAGCATTTAAAGAAATTCAGTGGGTAACATACATAGAGATTCAGTAAATAAAAGATCCTTTACTAAGAGCCAATATGATTAAGACCCAATGTTTCTATGCCTGAAATAATGAAACAATGAAACTTGAGATATTAAATAGATATCCCCTCATTGTAAGAAGGGGCAGTATCACTGTCAAAACTGAGTAGTTACAAAAGGCTAAAAAACCAGTATGGTGTTAAGGAAATCAGAAGTTCAGAGACAGTTTTGGGGGGAACCACATTATCTTGATTCAGATTTCCTAACTTTCTTCATCAGACTACTTTCCCTCACAGTGTAAGTACGTGCCAGGACAGTAGTTATTATAATAATAATTTTGATAAATATACACAAGATTTTTGCATTTCCAGGAAAATTTTTATATCCTTGAGCACCATTTTGTATGTGATTGTGTTCATCATTTAAGTGTCAGAGATATCCAAGCATATAGTAAAGTAGTCTGGGAGTACAGAGGATAGAATTTAATAGTCAATGAAAATTTCCCAGAGAAGAGCATAAAAAAGAAAAGGAGGGCGCCTGGGTGGCTCAGTTGGTTGAGCGACTGCCTTCGGCTCAGGTCATGATCCTGGAGTCCCGGGATCGAGTCCTGCATCGGGCTCCTTGCTCAGCGAGGAGTCTGCTTCTCCCTCTGACCCTCCCCACCTCATGCTTTCTCTCTCTCTCAAATAAATAAATAAATAAAATCTTTAAAAAAAAAAAAAAAGAAAAGGAGAGGGCACCTGGGTGGCTCAGTTGGTTAAGCGACTGCCTTCAGCTCAGGTCATGATCCTGGAGTCCCGGGATCGAGTCCTGCATCGGGCTCCCTGCTCAGCGGGGAGTCTGCTTCTCCCTCTGACCCTCCCCCTCTCATGTGCTCACTCTCTATCATTCTCTCTCTCTCTCAATAAATAAATAAAATAAAAAAAAAAAAAGAAAAGGAGACAGAATTAGGTCTCAGACAGTAATGAAGGGTAGAGTACTGAGACAATTATCTGATAATTTTTTCATCTTTATTGAGATATAATTGACATAATACTGTATGTTTAATGTGTATAGCATGTTGATTCAATACATTTATATATTGCAAAATGATTACATGACTCTCATCATTTTTTTTTTTAAGATTTTGTTTATTGGGGCACCTAAGTGGCTCAGTCGATTAAGTGTCTGCCTTCGGCTCAGGTCATGATCTCAGGGTCATGGGATCAAGCCCCACGTGGGACTCCCTGCTCAGAGGAAATCTCCTTCTCCCTCTCCCTCTGACTTTCCCCCCACTCATGCTCTCCCTCTCTTTCAATAAATAAAATCTTAAATTTTTTTTTCTATTAATTTACTTGAGAGAGAGAGCGTACAGGGGGAGGAGCAGAGGGAGAGGGAGGAGCAGAGGGAGAGGGACAAGCAGACTCTGTGCAGAGTGCAGAGCCCAACCTGGGCTGACTCCCACAACCCTGAGATCATGACCTGAGCCAAGATCAAGAGTCCAATCCTCAACCAACTAAGCCACTCTCATCATTTTTAAAGGATAAGTCCATTCTATTTCAGTACATTGAGTATGTTTCCTGAAATTCTAATAATTCTTTACAGAAATATATGCTTTATATGAACTTAGGTAAACAGTATGTAGAGGCTCTAAAATTTGAACTACTGTTGGGAATACCTTTAAAACTAAATAAAATCATAAAGCAAGTAAGAATT
Organism: Leptonychotes weddellii; assembly: GCF_054177405.1. Classification (NCBI taxonomy): domain Eukaryota; kingdom Metazoa; phylum Chordata; class Mammalia; order Carnivora; family Phocidae; genus Leptonychotes; species Leptonychotes weddellii. The sequence goes on from NC_138370.1 coordinate 92,236,721, forward strand.
TAATAAAACTAGAAAATACAAATAACCTACTGTTGTCACAAACAGAGTAAAAAAAGGAAGCCAGTGAATAATGTCTGGTTCAGTAAAATCTTATAATTTAAGAAAGAATTTTACCTATAAAATTGTTTGAAATTATAAAAGTGTATTCTTATTTAAATAAGTTTGGAGGTACTTAGAACAATTTTACTGCAATGCTTACAATCTAAATAAAATGCAATATATCACTCTAAGAAACCATTTTCCACTGCTTAATCAGAGGATTTATTTCTGGAATTGGATTCTCTGCATTACAAACCCATACATTTTTCTGTTCAAAGGAGATTTTATATTATCAATGCATGTACAACCTACTTATTTCTACAGTCATAAGAATTTAATGTAGTGTAGCGTCTCATATCTCACATTTTAGAATTGTGACTAGTCACAGTCCTTTTGGGAGGAAACATGCAAACACAGACTATGAATCCTTTATGATTCTTACAAACTGTGCATGTCTCCTCGCAGTAGTACCTGCTAAGATTCATGGATACAATAACCAAGCATGATTAAGATATTATAAGCTAATTCTACTCGATTTGTTATTGAAAATGAAAACAAAGTTTTCCATAAAATGACATTATTATTTCTATAAAAACTGGAAATATGCTTCTAAAGCATAGCCATGACCATAACCATAAGTATCATAATATCTCTAGGCAGCCTCTGAATTATTTCATTCCATTAAAAACCAACTGAATAGTGGTGTGTGTGTGTGTGTGTGTGTGTGTGTGTGCATGTATTGCTTCACTTTCAAAGCAACATATGCCAAGTAAGCCAGTATAACTTATGATCGATTAAGTAAACTCTTACTGTTTACATACTTCTGGAAGGTCACTTCGTAATATTTGCAATTGATGCTTTCAGAGAAGTTTCAATGGCGGTACAGTATATTTACAAGTTTGAGGATTGTGATTACTCAGGACACTGACATAGAACAGACCCAAAATATTATCATGAGGGTCTTTCCTGTGCATGGAAGAATAAAACTTTAAGAAATCACTTCATTTGTATTCTCTCTGGAAGAAAAATCTGAACTTTATAGGAGTTGGTAAGAATACATAACATGAAGGCAAGATACTGAAAATAAGTCACTTCTGGAGGGATGGAAAAAAAGCAATGACCCAGATAATCAGAAAAGTCAGATTTGGGTCCTAACTTTGATAGAATTTTAGGCAAAACCCTAAAATCACTGGGTCTCAGTGTCTTCACCTGTTAAATAAGGATAATGGATTAGAGGTGCTATGATGAGGTATAAAACCTCCAAGTGTACAATCTGTTTAATCTCAGACACTCAAGGAGGGTTGGGAAAATCAAAATATTGTTAATTTTATTACAATTTTAAGACTGCATTATTTTTCATAAGATGCTTTATTGGAAATTAGAGAGAAAGAGAGAAAGATGATAGTTAATAAGAAGATAAAAATGTAGATACATAGATATATAGCCATCATAACTATGGAGTTGTGGATTTGGCTCAATTAACTTCAACATATCTGACATTAAACCTAAAAAAAAGCAAGTGTGGTCTTTCCTATCAAGCCTACCAGCCAAATCAGACTTATTTGCTCTCAGAGAGAGCAAATTAATTGAAAAATATTCCAATTACATTTAAAAGAATGAACACCATTAAGTACTTAAGCTGTTAGAATGTGCTTTTTACTCCAGCTAAAGGTACACACTTGGGATGAATTTTGAGATTATGTGAGATATATTTATTCAAAAATATGAAAAGGAAGTATCTTTTAGGAGTTAATATTTCATGCCAGTTGTCTCTTTGATTTGCTCTTGGTGGACCTTTCCTTAAGTGCAATGAATTATTTGACAACAATTCAGAAATAAAAGATATATTAATCAATAGCTGTCATTACTCCTATCAACCCCTGTTTCAAATTTCTTTTTTCTTAAAAACTTATTTATTTATTTTAGAGACAGAGAGAGAGAATGTGAGTGAGTATGCAGGGAGGGATAAAGGGAGAGGGAGAGAAGCAGACTCCACTAAGCATGGAGCCCAAAATGGGACTTGATCTCATGACCTTGAGGTGATGACCTGAGCCAAAATCAAGAGTTGGTCACTTAACTGACTGAGACACCCAGGCGCCCCTCAGATCTGAATAAAGAACTAAAGGCTAAAATGCAAGCTTAACAGATTACTTTTAATACCAAATGTATCTCTATATCTATCTAATCTGATACAAACACACATAACAAACAGGGAAATATAAGAAACCGAATGAGTATATGGTGAATCATTAATAATTAAAGGAGGCTATCATGAAATCAATATCATGAATTACCCCTTTCTCCACCCCCACATACACCCAAGAGGTTTTTCACCTTTAGAAAATGCACCACAGTAAGACACAATTGAGGTAAGGGGTATGGCTTTCTTTATTGAGTGGCAGAAGGACTACTATGAATGCAGGAAAATACTAAGCAGATTTATAATAAAAAGAACATATGGAAGATAAAGATCTGGACAGTAATTTCCTTTAAGTTATCTTAGTTTGGGCTCTTTTTTTTAAATTTACCACGATTTTATTTTTTTCAAATATTTATTTGGAAATTTTATTTTATTAACTATTATTATTTATTAACTAGTTAGTTAACATATTGGTTTTAAGAGTAGAATTTAGTAATTCATCACATACATAACACCCAGTGCTCAACACAACAAGTGCCCTCAATACCCATCAACCATTTAGCACATCCCCAGCCAACCTCCCCTCCATCAACCTTTGGTTGGTTCTCTGTAGTTAAGAGTCTCTTAAGGTTTGCCTCCCTCTCTCTTTTTTTTTCCCTTCCCCTATATTCATCTGTTTTGTTTCTTAAAATCCACATAATAAGTGAAATCATATGGTGTTTGTCTTTCTCTGACTGACTTATTTGGCTTAGCATAATATACTCTAGCTCCATCCATGTCATTGCAAATGGCAAGATTTCAATCTTTTTGATGGTTGAATAATATTCCAATATATATTCCAATATATATATCCCAATATGTATTCCAATATATACATAAATATATATGGATTATATATATATATATGATTATATATATATATGTAGATATATATCTACATATATATATATATATATATCTCTACATATATATATATACCACCTCTTCTTTATCCATTCATCTGTCAGTCGATACCTGGGCTCTTTCCATAGTTTGGCTGTTGTGGACATTGCTGCTATAAACATCAGGGTTCATGTATCCCTTTGAATCAGTATTTTTGTATCCTTTGGATAAATACCTAGTAGTGCAATTGCTGGGTGGTAGGGTAGTTCTATTTTTAACTTTTTGAGGAACCTCCATACTGTTTTGCAGAGTGGCTGCACCAGTTTGCATTTCCACCAACAGTGCACGAAGGTTCCCCTTTCTCCACATCTTCATCAACATCTGTTGTTTCCTGTGGTGTTAATTTTAGTCATTCTGACAGGTGTGAGGTAGGATCTCATCATGGTTTTGATTTGTATTTCCCTGATGATGAGTGATGTTGAGCATCTTTTCATGTGTCTGTTGGCCATTTGGATGTCTCCTTTGGAGAAATGTCTATTCATGTCTTCTGCCCATTTCTTAACTGGATTATTTGGGGCTTTTTTGGTTTTGAGTTTGATAAGTTCTTTATAGATTTTGGATACTAACCATTTATCTGATATTTCATTTGCAAGTATCTTCTCCCATTCCATAGATTGCCTTTTAGTTTTATTGATTGTTTCCTTCGCTGTGCAGAAGCTTTTTATCTTGATGAAGTCCCAATAGTTCATTTTTGCTTTTGTTTCCCTTGCCTCTGGAGAGGTGTCTAGCAAGCAGTTGCTGCAGTCAAGGTCAAAGAGGTTGCTGCCTGTGTTCTCCTCTAGGATTTTGATGGATTCCTATCTCACATTTAGGTCTTTCATCCATTTTGAATTTGTTTTTGTGTATGTTGTAAGAAAGTGGTCCAGGGGTGCCTGGGTGGCTCAATCAGTTAAGCATCTGCCTTCGGCTTAGGTCATGATCTCAGCCCAAATTGGGCTCTCCGCTGGGTGGGAAGTCTGCTTCTCACTCTCCTTCTGTGCTCTCTCGCAAATGAATAGAATCTTTAAGGGAAAAAAAAAGAGAAAGAGAAAGTGGTCCAGTCTCATTCTTCTGCATGTTTCTGTCCAGTTTTCCCAACACCATTTGTTGAGGAGACTTTTTTCCATTGGATATTCTTCCCTGCCTTGTCGAAGATTAGTTGACCATATAGTTGTGGGTGGGCTCTCTAGAAGCAGACCCTGAACTGGGAATTTTTGTTCAAGAAATTTATTGAGAAAGTACTTAGAAACAGGGCAGTAGGGAGGCAGGATGGGGCAGGGTCAGGTAGGGAAGAAAGGGATCTCAGCTAGAAACTAGCTTCAGTCTTCCTCCATGGAGAATCTCTGGCATAAGCCACTTCAGAGTCATTTGTCTGGGATAGGAGTGGGGCCTGGGGCTAGTTCTGCATAACTGCCTGGCATTAAGGCTCCTGTGCTGCCTAGGTTATAAGTGATTCTCCAAAGAAGGGAACTGCTGTGGGCCCTCAGCAGACAGTACTTCAGTGGTTGGGAGATGGATGTACCTTTTGGTAAAGGTGATTTGGGCAAGGCACCAGGAGATCTACTTCAACTATTCATAACCCCCAACCTTTTGCCATTTCAAGAATTAGTAGACTTATATGTAATTGATTGCTCATGGACTTTGCAATAACAATTCTCCCTCCTCTCTCACACATCAATTTTTCCTTCTACTAAGTAAGACTCATTACACCCCCACTCTTGCTATTGTATCTCCACCTTAATCCAAACAAAATAAAACACAAAAGTTCTGTAAACAGGGAAGGCAAATCCATGTCAGGAGCAGATGTCACTTCTGCAAAGATACTCACTGCCTGCTCCAGAGGAAAGCCGACTCAAGGGATGGTAGGAGATCAATTGTTCAATGTCAGTCTCTATGGCTGAGAGGTCAGGCATTCAGCAATAGCAAGACCTAGAACACCCTTATGAGAGAAGGTCCCGATTGAATAACGTCCACAGCTAAAAGCATGCCCATTCCTTTCATATATTATCCCTATGGAGATTACTACAGTACCCCGTTGAAGTTGAATTCCTCTAAGAGATCTACATTCACTTATATCAATCTCCTAGGGGACACTACCAAAAAAAGATAATTTTTAATTTAATTTCCTGGTGAGGTTTTTTGCTTGTTTTTGTTTTGCACATCATAGGTAGCATGATTTTGGACTTCAAACATATTTAAGAGTTGGCTTATAGCTTTAAATTCTTCTACAACCTAGGCAAATTTTCCCTACTACCTAGGCAAATTTCCTTGTTCCCCTTATGTATGTAGGTTTATTTTCCCCTTACCCTTCAACTTTGCATGTAAAAACTTAGGTCTCATTTATATGTGTTTTTCTTATTAGACCTCATTAGAATTTTTCTATTAGTAGAATTGCTAAGTTGTAGAGAATGTACACATTCATCTTTATGATTAGTGCCAAATTGTTTTATAAAATGATTCTACCAATTTGCATTCCCACTAGGAGAGTATAAAAGTTCCCATTGCTTTGCATTCTTGCCAACATTTAACATTTCCAGACTTTAATTCTTCTTCACCCAGTGAGTGTGAAATAACATCCATGGTAATCTAATTTGAATTTTCATGATTACTAATGAGCTTGAGAATCTTTTCATATGTTTATTGGCCAGTTTTGTGAAATTTGCCTGGTTATTTTTATTTTGTTTTGCTGGCTTATTTTATCTGTTTTTCCTTACACATTCATACATAATTATATTGTATTACTTCTCTAATAACACCAGTATCTGGTATTCTTGGTAGTCTAAATCTGCTCCCTCCCCTCCTTTCTTCCTGCAGACTTTTACTTATGGTCACATGTTTCCTTACATGTTTGGAATATTTGATTTTAGGTTTAACCTGTGAAAATGTGTAGGGACTAAATTTAGGGATGCTTTTCGCCAGAGTGAATTTGAATTTTTTTTCTACTACTGAATTAGTAGTTACAATTGATGTAGAATATTTTAATTCTCATCAAGGCCCTTGATTTAATTGGAGAATCTCTAGTTTGCCTTCCCATCTTGCCATTGCACCAAGACTTAACTTGTTTCCCTATAGAGCACAAACATGGGTATGTGCCTTAATGGAAAAACACCCTTTACCGTATATACCCTCCCCTACTCACTTGCTTCTTCCTTATTGCTCCCTACTCATGTTTCAGTTTATAGTTGTGTGTGTGTTTATTACTCCTGAATCTTTAAACTTTCTTCTCTTAATTTTAGTGAGCACACCAGTATAAAACATATATGCCATTGTAATTTATTACAAGTACTGTAATTTTATTGGGATATATCTAAGTCCACCATACTATTAGAAGGATCAGCCCAATTTCTGTATTATTTGATTCTGAAATAAAATTTCCAACTCCAATTCTGCTCATTCTTTAAACAGTTTCTGTCAAACTATGGGGCATAAAAATAATTTAGAAGGTTGTTTAGAAGATGCATCAAATATAAAAAGTAAATTATTATTTTGAATATATTAAAATTATATAAACAAAGTTTTAATGACTCAAATAAAAAAGCATTTATTTGTATGTAGTCATGGTAAAAACTTTGAAAGTCACTTTTTTAACCTACTTTCAAAAGCCACTCCTCTAACATCTTTTTTGATCCCTCAAGCTGTAATTTCTTCCCATTCTGAAATACCACAGCCTTTTTTTATTGTTATGTTAATCCCCATATATTACATCATTAGTTTTAGATGTAGTGTTCCATGATTCATTGTTTGTGCATAACGCCCAGTGTTCCATGCAGAACGTGCCCTCCTCAAAACCCATACCAGGCTAACCCATCCTCCCACCCCC
>NC_138370.1:92244140-92264444 GCF_054177405.1 Leptonychotes weddellii
ATTCCATTAACAACATATATAAGTATTCTTGGTATCATTCAAATCAGAACAAGATGCAAATTGAATATTATTTGCCCATTTTATAGATGAAGAAACTGATGTGCAAAGAGATATTTGGTAGGTTGTCCATGGTCTCACAGTTATTCGTTGGTTGATCCAGGATTTTATTCTAGGTCTCTCATATCTGAAAACCTAGATTCTTTATCATGCTGCCTTCATGTAGCTTTAAAAGGTGGTTTCTGACTTCATATTTCTGCAAAAATTATGCCCCATGATGAACACACATATGTTAACTATACTCATGAATGTATCTTATATAAAGATAGTAATTAACAATTTCTGATGAGCTAGATATGCATGTAATAGTTTATTTCCACCATTCAATAAAATATATAGAAATGAAAGTACATTTTAATAACTGAATCATCTTTGTTTTTAAAATGTACATCATTCGGGGAGCCTGGGTGGCTCAGTCGTTAAGCGTCTGCCTTTGGCTCAGGTCATGATCCCGGAGTCCTGGGATCGAGCCCTGCATCCAGCTTCCTGCTCAGCGGGAAGCCTGCTTCTTCCTTTCCCACTCCCTGTGCTTGTGTTCCCTCTCTCACTGTGTCTCTCTCTGTCAAATAAGTAAAATCTTTAAAAAAAAAATAAAAAAATAAAATGTACATCATTCTCAAACCTTGCGTACTTTAGCTAATATTAAAGTATTCTTATAATACCTCTGCCAATTGTTAGATACATTCAAGTGTATCAGTAGACCATGACTGAGAACCAATACTTTAAAATACATATTTATTGGAATTTTATTTTGCTTTTCTAGTTATAATTTTGTTTGTATATTGCCTTGATTTTTTAAAAATAGTTTTTAAAATTGATAGGATATTTCTGGTTTCTTTGTGTTCAAAGACACAAAGACTAGGGACTGCTTTTTATATGTAAGCAGCATCTGTAGTGGTTAAACAACTAAATCTGCATTTCCAAACTTTGTACCTAGGCACCCTAGAGCATGCAATAAACTCCCAGGAGTGCCACAAGATCTTTTAAATATTTGAGAGAAACACAGGGACATCTGTCAGGCACCACATATACTAGTATTATTAAGTTTAGGAAACTAAATACATAATAATGATACTCTAAGATATTTCTTATGGTCTAGAAACACCATGAAGTAAATTACTGGGACACTAAAGTGTTGTGAATGGAAAAAAATTAAGAACCTCTGACACAAAATCTGGAACAAAACTCTGAGTTTAAATCACAGATCTGCCAGTTGTAAAGATGCCGCATATAATAACTACTATAAACTGTTAAATAAATTTAGTAAGTAAATCATCATATCTCTAGCACCCCCTTAGAAGTTGGCATATAATGGACCCTTGATAAATATTTGATGACAATGAATGCATTACTGAGTAACTAAGCCCTCTCACAAGAAGCCATTACTTCATAAGGAAAAAATTACCACTTGTTAATTTCTCAAGTTACACTCCACAAATATCTAAGGGATAAAGTCGTTACTGAGTCTGTGTTGAAAAAATTCATACCTATAGGCAGGGACTCAGACTATCTCACAAGTACATAATGTGCTGTGTCAGGAAAAAATAAATGGAAAACACCAAATTCTGGTTATAAAGATCAGTAACATTCTTGAAATGAAAAGGAGATAGATATCAAAGTTGGTGATTAAATTAACTTCAAAACGAGACATGATCTTTTTTCTTTACATTCATATTTCAGCGATACACTTTCATTCAGAGGTAATCCTTCTCAGAGAATGTCATTAGCTAGGCTGTCAGCACGTGGCTAACCAGAAACCACCTTGAATTGATTTGCATCATAGCATTATTTAATATTGAGGATTTTTTAAACCTGTTTGAATTTTCCTTCAAGGAACTGGCAAAATTCTTTTGGAAGGCTGAGGCACTTGATAATCACATGTTTTCATAGAGTCATATTTAATAAATAATAATAATGAGATCCAAGAAAAAACAATCATTTGTTAAATAATTTGTCTAATACTATGTACATTCTATAAATTGAGAGTTGGATCTAGAGACAAGGTGAGACTCAGATTCAATATTTAAGTAAGACTTCTTCAAAAAGGAGGTTGTCTTCTTTTATCAGAAGCTAGATAATATCTGGCTGTCTGTGTAGTTTTAGCAGCCATTAATGATCAATGCCTAGCTCCATTAATTCATTAGGTGTTATAAAATGTTGATATTGTAATTCCTTATTTATTCATTAGCTGAAGTACCTCTATAAAGAAAAATGTCTCTACTATTTGGTTGCTACTGGTACAGTTCATAAAGGGTGAAATAAATGTTTATTTGTTTGTTTTACCTACTAGTTTTCAAAAGAGAGAGTTGATTAATTGGTCTTTTCCAACTATGGATAGTTATTTGCTTTTTATTTTCAGTATCCTTATGAGTGAATGAATTTAAATATATACATATATGTGTATATATAAGTTCATTTATATATATACATATACCTGCTCTGAGAATGTCCATTGTTTTAATATAAAATGCATTATCTAAATGTCATATTTTCAACTCAAATTGAATCACAAGGTTTTATTTGTTTCACATGTGTATCTCCTTTCTCCAATGCTGATACACATTTAATGACACTGACAGGAACTGAAGAACACAAATAATTTATTTGCCATAGCTCACAATATGTCTTATCTCCCAACATTATTAGAATAATAATACCAATGTAATTATAATAACAAATTCTTTTGTAGTTCTTCTTGTTCTTGAGGTTTAGTCTAGTAGAAATGTACAGAACAATTACTTTGCTTAAAAGGCCCTTTGGATAGTACCCTACTGTGTGGTTATACCTCTAAATAAATACACATTTATCTTCATTTCTTTCATTTTATTTTTACTATTTATAGATGGCTTTTTGAAAATTAATTTTTGAAATTTGTGTAAAATTGTTAGGTGCTTCCAAAGAAAACTTCACTAAACAAGGCATAGTCAAAGAAGTCTGACTTTTATCTCTATCTTCTCTTCTGTCAATCCCATGTAGGTTACCTTTCAAAAGCTAGTTTTGATTTACCATTCTATTTTTTTAATGTAGGTAGATACATATATATTACTCATATACCATCTTTTCTTAGATAAAAGTTTTATACACCTTGCACTTCTCTATACATTGATATTTTAACAAAAGAACCTAGAAATCAATCCATAATAGTGCAGAGAGATACCACTTACTGTTGGATTTAGCTTTGTTAGGCAATGTGAATACATTTTCTTCTAATGGATGAGTTAAACCATTTCTATTTATTGGTATAATCAGCATGGACAGCTTTGGTTCTATTATATCATGCGCATATGTGTGCCTACACACACACACAGACACCTTTTATATCAATGCATATGCCCTATTTTCATTTCTCCCTCAATTTGGATTCTACTACTAACAGTTTTTTTTTTCCTCAGTATAGAATTTGTCCACACTGGAAGCTTCTGTAGGTGAGTTCTGAGGTTCGTATGCCTAGATCTCTCTAGCTATTCTAAATACAGAGTTGTCCTTTGACTCCTCTATGAAAAGAACGTGTAAAAACCTTTCCAGCTCAGCAGCTACTCTCCAATCAGCACATAGTACCTTCTTCAGGTCAGTGATGTCAGGGTACTTTTCTCAGGTGCTTCACACAACCAATTACTTTCCTTTGCTTCCTCCTCTACAGATACGAAATTACGTGGATCTTATACCTCTAGGGAGTCTGACCCTACACATATACTTTCTGGGTTTCATTGGCATAAAAGTTCACCTGCTTTTGTTTCAGATGTAGTCTGTAATTTTTAGTTTCTCTGTACTCTTATGTTTATGGGAAATTCAGAGAAATCTGCTACCATATTCCCAGAATATTGCTTATAATTTAATCTTAAAGGAGAAAAAATCGCATGTTAAAAAGTTTTTTAAACAGGTTCTTTTTGAAAATAAATGATCATAAAGCTTTTCTTAATTAATTTTTTTAACTTGTATATAGTTGACACACAGTGTTATATAGTGATTCACCATCCCTATATGTTATGCTAATCTTACCACAGGTGTAGCTACCATCTCTCATCATACAACACTATTACAATATCACTGACTGTAAAAAACAACAGCATTATTGACTATATTCCCTCTGCTGTGTTTTTTATTCTTGTGACTCATTAATTCCATAACTGGAAGCCTGTACCTTCTGCTCTCCTTCACCCATTTTGCTCATGCCTCTACCCCTCTTCCCTCTAGCAACCATGAGGTTGCTCTCTGTATTTACAGGTCTGATTCTGCCTTTTGTTTGTGTGTTTATTAATTTGTTTTGTTTTTTAGATTCCACACACGAGTGAAATCATATGGTATTTGTCTTTCCCTGTCTTACTTCACTTATTTCACTACCCTGTAGGTCCATCCATGTTGTCACATCCCTAAGCTATTTTAAACCATAATAATATATTTAATTTTCCTATATGAATATACAATTAAAGATTGGGTACCTATTTTTTTTAAAGATTTTACTTATTTATTTATTTGAGAGAGAGAGATCGTGAGCGGGGTGACAAGCAGAGGGAGAGGGAGAAAGAAGTAGACTCCGTGCTGAGCACAGAGCTTGATGCAGGGCTCAATCTCATGACTGTACGATCATGACCTGAGCCGAAACCAAGAGTCAGGTGCTTAATGGACTGAGCCACCAAGGCACGCTGCTAATTTTTTTTTTTTTAATTTGTAGAATGTTAAATTTAATGAGTGGATGTTAAGCTACTGCATCCTTTGTCAAGCCTAGTTTGGCTTCCTTAGCTGTCTTCTGTTGCATAAAATCAGAGAAATTTAGGCTTCTTTGACGGTTTTCATCATCCCTTCTTTTGCCTAGGGTACCCGTTTCTGTTGTCATCCTTTTCCTCAGCTTTCCTCTTCCCATTGTCTCTGAAGTTAAGAACAAATCTAATTGTAATGATTGTTTTAGCCAATAACTACATAAAAAAGACTGAAGACAGCAAAAGAAACAAACATGGGAAAATTTCAAAGGTTATTGGACTTTCTAAAATTTATTACAGTAGTCCCTGTTTATAGTTTCTTACTCTCACAAAATGGTAAAGAAAACCCCACTTAAGTCCATTTATTCACTAAACAAATATTAATTGAACTGATATGATGTGTAACACAATGGTGCTTGATTCTAGATTCACAAATATATAGTCTATTTTAGATACATGAGGTTTGACTTCTGATTTTCCCCTCAACTTTCTGATTTTGCCTTCAAATGCAGTCAAAACATGTATTTAATATAGAAATCACCTATGAACTTACCTCAGATTTCCATCTTTGATGACCTATTTATTTCACTGGGTCATTCTCTTGTCCTCTAGCTGCTCTCTTCAGATATTTTCTCATAAATTTATTTCTTTTAATTTAAATTTAGGGTATTGAAGCTAGCATAATATTGATGGCTTATGCTGTTGAATACCTGCATCAATAATGATGATTCAGAACTAACAGTTACTAGAATTACTAGGATTCTAACTTTGGCCTTCAGCATTGGCTATTTATTGGGAGTTATTCAAAGCAATTACTTATTCATTAATTACAAAAATACTTGTTGAACACAATGTTCCAGATACTAAATTTATGCCCTGAAGATATATTTAAATAAATACTCCCTGATCACAAAGAACATTCTGGAGACAAAGACATATATATCATACCTACATATATATACATATACATATACATATACATAACAATATAGTAAGAACAACCAAAAATGCTCCTGCTGGGGATTTTGATGACCTGTAGATAGATACTTCAAAAGACAAAGTTACATATTTCTCATTTGCTATGGATTTATAGACTCAACTTTTGATCCACAAATTAGCAATCATATGTCCAATTCAAAATTCAAAAGGCACCCATCATCTCCTTCTCTTCCCTTGGTGGCACATTTTATTCATTTACCTTGACTTCTCTGGCTTTGACTCTATTTCCTCGGGTCACTACTCTCTAGCAGTGTTCACTGTGATACAGATTACTGTCTCTTTTCCATCTTTTTTTCTTTCTGAAAGGTTCATTAATGGCCACCATTCTTGCAAAGGAGAAACAGCTTTCGGATCATAGCCTTATTGATCTTAATTAAATTATCTGATTTCTCTTTTCAGGAAAGCCTTGTAGTATATATATCCTTTCTCTGTCCCCTCTCTCCTGTCCATCTTTCTCTCTCCTAAAATACAACATAATTTACCAAGTGAAATATTATATAAAAAGTTGTTTCCTGTCTTATGTATTTTAAAGGTTTTATTCTTATATTTTAACTAACTTTTGCTTCATATTTCACTTCTATTGCTGATAAAAATATTAGCTTGAGAATAAACAAATATGAAAGATATTATATAATTGTATTCCCTATTTGATACCAACATGATGTTTGAGAGTTTTTGTTACTATTCAATAATGGTTTTGTTTTAATATTTTTATAGTTAAGAACATCTTTAGACATCACACTTAGGAAGTAGATTAGTCATGTATCATTAAAGTATTTCTTTATGTTGATGTTTTATATTTAGAAAAAATACAAAAACTTGTAGGAAATTCCTGGGAAGAATTTTGGTTTTGAATTCTGTCTGTCTTAGAACCACAATTTTATTAATTTTATTGATAATTTTATTAATCTGTTGTTTCAGAATCTACATACATAAAAAGAGAATACATAAAGATTTTTATTTTCATCCATCCACTGAAATGACTGGATGAAATAATTTATTCTAGATAACTTTATAAATTATATATATTTACTATTACTAGTTTTCCTTTTTAGAAAATTTAGACTGATTATGATCTATACATACACACACGTTAGTATATTTAAAATTATAGATATGTATTGTTTAGATTAAGTCTATATAAAAAACAGTTTACAGATGTAAACTATTGCAACCAGAGATGTTTATATTAAAATAATAAGAAAATAAACAGACAAATTATAGTTTCCTTTGAACTTGTGTTCAAATATCTGGTAAAGTGGTTCCTGGGTAGCTCAGATGGTTAAGCGTCTGCCTTTGGCTCAGGTCATGATCTCCGGGTCCTGGGATCAAGCCCTGCTTCTGGCTCCCTACTCAGCAGGGACTCTGCTTCTTCCTCTCCTCTGCCTCTCCCCACCGCCACCCCAGCTCATGCACGCTCTCTCTCTCTCTCTCTCTGTCTCTCAAATGAATAAATAAAATCTTAAAAAAAAAAAATACCCAGTAAAGAAAAAGCTCTATTAAGAAATGGTATACAGTAGTTACCTTAGAGAAAATTTTCTAACCTGATGAAAATATTCTCCTTTGAGAACTAAGATTATTGAAATAAAAAGCACAATTAGTATTTACTTTTTTGTTAATTCTGTGTTCCCCCATTACCTGTTAAAACTGGTATGTCTTAAACAATCAAAGAAAGAAGTCTAATCTTTTATTTGAATCTTTGTTTCCGAAGATGACTACAAAAGCTCAGAGTCTCAATTATTTGGCCTGCATACAGTGGCATGAGATAAATCCAGGTTATGCTCTCATTATCTTTCTGTATCCTTACTGGTAATGACATTCTCCATTGTAAGCAGAACTTTATAACTGACTGTCATAGAATGGATTAGATTTTTTTGCTACATCTTTGGTATGCAGCTGACAAAGGAGCCACTGAGCAGGGAGTCAGAAATCAACATGGTACTTCTATATCCATATGTGACTGATATATTCATTGTGTCAAAACATTCACAATGCACATACCTGTATGTGGGGTGTTCTTACTCCTTAACTAGTAGTTCAAATAGGTACACATACAGAATAAAAGTCAACTGATTAAACACTTTACTAGGTTATCTTAAAACTAAAAATGTCATTATATTTTAAATAACATGGCATATATTTTAATATCCAAATTTAATGTTGACTATGAACAATATTTCCACAATTTATTCATTACTTTTCAAAACTGTCCCATATTCCTTTCCCTTAGCTATTCTATAGTTTCTGTGTCTTGTTATCCATACAATTTCTGCCATTCTGTTCCCTTATATTACTTTACCTTGAAGAACCAACTCCAATCCTATGATCATGTAGACTTTACTCACTATTTCAACCATGACTTTTATCTTTTCACAACTCATAGCCCTTGTTTTCTATTCTTCTGCATCACATAATTAAATACTACCTACAGAAATTTTTTATTCTATTTTGCATACTCTTATTTTTAAGTTAGACACAATCTTGTTTCTACCACAACTTTTCAAGTCCTTTAATGTTCCTTATCACTTAATGGGGTGATATTAAATGTATGTTAAACAAATTAAAGTTGCAAGCAAATAAAATAACAAAATAATGGTTTATAATTTTACTATTTTCTGCAGCTGAATACAAGAGCTTTGGGGAAAAATAAGAGAAAATTTAAAACCACCAATAATCCAATCAATAAATATTATTGTGTTAGTTCAAGTCCTTTGAGGTGCAGATGCCAAGTTGGGATTGTACATGCAAGAGATTTATTAGAGGGAAGGAAGATGGAGAAAGTGAAAAGAGCTTCAAATGGGATGCTGAGCTAACTACTATGAAAGAGATAGAGAAAGAGGGATGATACATAGGAAGAGTTTCAGACTGCAGAGCAGCTCTAAGAAAGTTTAGACTAGACTGATGAGAAATCCTTGATTCAGAGATACCTACTGGAGGAGTCATGTGTCTCTCAGGAATAGTCCTGAATAAGTACCCTTCCCATATTTAGTAATCAGGTGGGAGCAAGCTGGTATGAAGGTATGAAAAGTATGAAAGGCAGTGGTGGATCCAGAGGGGCCACAAATGGGATCATCAGTTAGTGATGTTCCCATAGGAGATTAAAACAGCACATTTTTATAAGTGCCACAATTATCAGATGATATTTTAGTATATCTCTTCCAATCATATTAAGGTATTTATATTTAGAAGACAGTAACAAACTTTTTTACCCTGCATATTTCCGTTTTCTATTATAACACAAGTATTTCAAATGTGATTTAAATGATTGTAAATATTTGTTAATTGCATAATATTTCATTATTATTTAATTACCTCCTCTTCACCCTATTGGTGAGAGAGGGATTCCCACCTGGGGTTGTGGAGATGGTTGAACACATAAAACTTGACATTGGGCAGATGAGATCGATAACAGTTTATCAGTCATATATACACAAAGTCCGAAGGGAAGAGGACACCACAGACAATGCAGGGCCATATGGGGGTTGCACTTGGGGACAGAGTGAATAACCAGGGATGTGGAAAGCAGCCTTTGTCGTATCAAAAGGATGGGGTGCCTCTGGTTCCCATAGAAGGATATAACTGGCTTGTTTGAACAACTGAAGGCTGGAAGGGAACTGAAAACTGCTCCTCAAGAATAAGGAAGAACTGTGCCTGGTCCCCTTGAGAGGGAGGAATTTTGGCTAGGGGGCCTTATCTACGGGAGCAAAGTGCAGAGGGGAACTTGCAGTTAAGGTCATTTGAGGCCCTCCCTATGTCACCAGATGTCAAGGTAACACATGCTATTGAACATTAATGTGCCTCACACCATAATTATTTGGTCAGTATAATTAAAATGTTAATACCAAAATACAATTAACTTATTTTAATATTGAGTTTTTCATTTGTTTATATCTAGTCTAAAATGTTAAATAATTCTTCAACTAGCATATTGAGAATAATTCCTTTGTGTAACTTAGATTAATCCTAAAATAGCTTTTTAGAGTGTTTCCTATTAAACAGGAAATAAAATTTTAAATGCTTGATAAACATTGTTCAAGTTCTATCCAAAAGACTAAACAACCTGCCACTAGGTTTATGAAGTGCAGCTTTTCTATACCATCATCACTAAGAAGTATTATCACTTTTTTAGTGATAAAAGTGGTAATCCTAATTGATGGGTAAATTCTTTATTATTAAATACATAAAATTGACTTGTGGGAAAAAACAAATGAGAGCTCCCATTCCACACAATGTATCAATCTAACTTGGAGTTAGATTTAAAAGTTGGATATTTGGGGGGCACCTGGGTGGCTCAGCTGTTAAGCGTCTGCCTTTGGCTCGGGTCATGATCCCAGGGTCCTGGGATCGGGCCCCACATCGGGCTCCCTGCTCGGCAGGAAGCCTGCTTCTCCCTCTCCTGCTCCCCCTGCTTGTGTTCCCTCTCTCGCTGTCTCTCTCTCTGTCAAATAAATAAATAAAAATCTTTAAAAAAAATGCAAAAAAAAAGTTGGATATTTTTAAAAAGAATATAGAAGAAAATAATATGATGAAGAAATGTATTTTTTAAAAATTGAACATACATTTAACTACTTAAAAATTGATAACATCTTTATGTTAAAAATAACAGGTCAGCAAGATGAAGCCCCTTAAAATCTCACCCAGTAGATAAATTGACAAAGATAATACTGAGACAGAAATAAAAGATAAAACATAATGGTAAATAGACATTTGAAAAAGATAGATAATAGTTTACTAATAATAGAAGAAATATAAATTTAACATGTTTACTTACAAAATTAGCATAATTCATAGCAACATTATATCAAAGTCATGAATGTTGTTGAAGAAAACATATCTTTTGGGAAACTCAAAGGACTTGATTCATCTTTCAGCCAATGAATTTGAATGTTTTTGGCCAAAGATCAAACTTCTAGAACAACAATGACAAAAATTCTTATCTATCATGTGGTCTTGCAATGAAGTAACATTAATCAGAAGACTTAAGAATATATGTGACTACGAAAATATGTAATGTGTCTGAGAAAATTTCATAAACATCCTAATCAAAACCCATACATCACTCTATCATTTACTTATAGAGTCAACATAATTTTAACTCTAATTTTTGAGGCAGTACAGAAAAAACACCAAATTCTGTTAAATCTGGAACCAACATAATTTTCTCTTTTTATATGGTTTGAGTGAACACTGATATAGGTTTTACCCTGAAACTTCTCAAATAACTCCAGTGATAGAAAATAATTTTTAATATAATTTTATTTAATTAGCCTATCAAAGAAAGCATTTTAATAAACATTTATGAACAGAGATTGTTCCTATATGAAAAATTAATAATGATGCCACTGAAAAACAGTAAATTTAAAGCAAAATAAGAAAACTATAAATGCAGTCAGGACTACTGCTGACTAAGTTTCTTTTTCAGATTGTTCCATGACTATCATTTTAATTTTTTTTTTTAAGATTTTATTTATTTATTTGACAGAGAGAGACATAGTGAGAGCAGGAACACAAGCAGGGGGAGTAGGAGAGGGAGAAGCAGGCTTCCCGCGGAGCAGGGAGCCCGATATGGGACTCGATCCCAGCACCCTGGGATCATGACCTGAGCCGAAGGCAGACGCTTAACGACTGAGCCACCCAGGTGCCCTCATTTTAATTTTTTAATCAGAGAATTCAAATTCTTACTAAAGACTAAGAGGCAGATTGCATACTTTAGCATTAGAAGAACTTTGTGATCTTCCAGAAGAGGATCATGCTTAGATATGATTTGACTCTGCAAAGTCACTAAATAGTTGCAAAATCTACTTGAAAATTAGAGCAGCTCATTACTTTATAATAGATGGGACTCCCTTCCTCATTTGTATCACTAAAAATCAGTGATCTTGATTCTGCTTCTGGAGTTAGAGAATACGTCTCTGATAATCCTGGTCTCTAGATACCCTTAAGTACAATAAACATTAAGTCTTTTTCAGGATAACAAGAGTAACAAAATATTCTATGGGGCTTTTCTTTTTTTTTTTTTTTTGAAGTCCATGGACATTAATTGCCAACACATTCTAAAGAGAGGTGTTGGATCATGGGTGGACTTTTTGTCCCTTTCTTACATCTCAGTTATAAAAAGGAAGGGAAAAATCAAAGGAAGCCATTCAGAGTGATGATTTATTTATAGAGATGTATATTCAGAATCTTTTCTCCACTCTCTTCTATTTGGAGAGAGAAAAGTTGATTTCTACTCCCCAATCTGCATGTTTAAACTGTATGAGGGTGTTCAGAGAGCCCCAAAATTATTATGGAACCTGAATGGTGGGTAAGGAAAGAGTTCTTTAAAGAGCTTCAGTAGAGCCTAGTGGAGGTCAGAGGAGAGAAAGCTGTTGCCCTACTCTTACTTGGAATAATGTTAAGGAAGCATATTGGCCAGAGATGCCTGTCAGAGCAGAGTGAAGAGAAGGTGTTAGTGGGAGGAGCCACACATTCAGAGTGGATGGCACAGGCTAGACCCATCTTGCAAAAATTCCACCTAAGCAGTGAATTGATCTCAGCAATTAGTCTCTGCTAGTCAAATAAGATCTTGGCTCTTTCCCACTCACCTATTCCATGGGCCGTGGAAAAGCCAGGAGCAGCATGTTCCAGAGAAGAGGTATTAAAGGACCAGATAGAGCAAAAACAAATGAGTAGACTGCTTCTCCCTTCCCCCCAATGCTTTCTCCCCATTAAATCTGATCTGGGAGAAGAAGAGATATATTAAATCAGATAGGGGATCAAAGTTTTTTTACTTAATGGGACTGGTTGGGTTTTTGTTGTTGTTGTTGTTTTGTTTTTCTGTTTTTTTGATCCCTGAAAATTTAACACTGTAAAGTAAATAGGTTATGAGATATGCCTGAGATCATAGCAGGGATAGAGAAGCAGGACCCAATATAAAGGGGATAATGACACTGTGAGTAAAAGAATTAATTCAACTAGTTGCATTGGCTACAATTGTTTAACCATCCCTTACAAAATATGGTATCAAGATTTCTAAATATCCTTGTAACACTTTTCTGAATTATCTATCATTTCTCCACTAAAGTGTGAAACCTCAGTACTTGCCTCATTGTAGCACTATTCTCAAAAGAATATGACACTGTTTTTTATTAATTCCTAGTTACATGTTCTTCATTTTATCTTACACACTTCTTTTGAATGCTGAGATCTTTGGAGAACTCTCCACCCAACCCTTTATTTTTCTTACCTTGCTTTAAAATTTTCATTGTAATCATTTACAACTGTATGATCAGAATTACATTTTTAACATTTTCTATTCATCCCTTTTGAGTTGGCTTTTCAGTTAGCATTTCTGACCATTAGATAACAATAAAATATTCCTGTTTTATTATTTTTTCTCAAAAACCTGACTTGTCTGTCAGAATTCCATTCTTTCTCTAATGAACACTGGATGACAGAGCTACTATGACTTAAGGTTTCTGTCAAGATGACATTGCAAGTAAGCATTTTTGTGGAGGTCAGATTTAAGTTCAAAATAGCCATTTCTCTTGTAACTTCTAAGTAAGACAATTGTCTGCAAATTAGATTTTTATTGGAATTTATTGGATGCTCAGCATTAATGGAATAAAAATTATAAAAAGCATCCAAATAGATGCTGCTTCTGATCAGACCATATTTTGTATATTTTTATATTATAATTCGTGTTAGGAAAATGTCTTTTGCATCTTCTGGCTTGTTGGTAACTTCTAACATATTTCAGCAAACATATTACTTCTGTTTCTCTCTCTATTTATAAGCATTCAAAACTCTTCAACTCTCTAACTTACAGATTTATGCATAGGAATGTTCCTTCTTCACTGTCCCTCTTCACTGTATAGCAGAAAACAGTACTAACAATAAAATCACAAAATGAGATAAAATATATTGACTTCCTTGTTTTAAAAGAAAAAAATAAAGTAGGTATACATTATACTCACTTATTCCTAGTTTATAAAAAAAGTATTTTCTGGGGCGCCTGGGTGGCTCAGTAAGTTGAGCGGCTGACTCTTGATTTTGGCCTTGAGATTGTGATCTCAAGGTTGTGGGATCGAACCCCACATCGGGCTCCCATCTCAATGCAGAGTCTGCTTGAGATTCTCTCTCTCCTTCTCCCTCTGCCCCTGCCCCTGCTTGCACTTGCTCTCTCTCTCTAATAAATAAATATATCTTTAAAAAATTTTTTTAAATTATTTTCCACTCGCACCTACAAACACTACCCCAACCTTCATTCTCTGCAGTGTTTGTTTGCTTATGAACCAACTCCCTACTTTCTCAGTCTTTCCACAGAAGGCTTTTACCTTATTTTGCCTTAACTGAAAGCTGTAACTTGTAGAGACACACCTTTCTGTATATCCCTCTCTGTACCTAAAAAGATACTTTATGTTGTCCTTTACTCAACAGCCTTCAGTCTTAGTAGTTTTATCCTACACTTTATAAAGAAAATGAAGGCCACCCAGATGATGTCTCTAAGATAATATTTCCCACACATAAAACATATCTATATATACATAGATCCTTTTTTTTTCTAAAATATAAGAGGAAGAAATGTCTCTCTTCCTACTTAACACCAACCCCTCAACCTGTGCCTCAACCCTAACTCCATCTCCTCTAGAATCTTGTTTTAATAATGAACAGTTCTGGTTCCTGTATTTTCAACCTGTCCCCTCTAAGACATCCTTCTTCATAGCCTGTTAACATGCTCAATGCTTGCTCACTCTAACAACCCATCTCTGACTTATCATGCCTTCTTTTCTGGTTCCAGCTGATTTTTCTTCTCTCCTTGTTATTGAGAGTTCTTTAAACAGTAGTCTATTCTAGATCTTAACACTCTTTTTAATCACATTTGTGCTAGATATCTTACGTATGCCTCTCCAGATCCAGGCTGACCTGTATGGATTATATCAATGAACTACCTTGTTCTACAATGTCCAATTGAGTTTTGCCAGTATGAGGCACATGTAAAATCTTGGCAGAAGGAAAGTGAGATAAAAAATATCCATTTACTGTGGGAACTCTGGGTGAGTATCTTGACTGGAACTCTCACCTCTCTCAGGTGGTCTCTCTACAGAATTCTTTTTCTCTCAGTTCTGGCAACCTCTCCCACTTCATTATCCATAGGTTTGGAAGTGATAATGGAGCCCTACTTTTAGGTCCTAAGCTATTGTATTATCCTTTGTGGTTTTTCTATTTCCATTTATTATTTATTTATTTATTTATTTATTTATTTATTTATTTTTATTATTTTTTTTTAGAGAGGGGGTGGGCAGAGGGAGAGGGAGAATCTTTTTTTTTAAATTTTATTATGTTATGTTAATCACCATACATTACATCATTAGTTTTTGATGTAGTGTTCTATGATTCATTGTTTGCATATAACACCCAGTGGTCCATTCAATACACGCCCTCCTTAATACCCATCACCAGGCTAACCCATCCCCCCCCCAGAACCCTCAGTTTGTTTCTCAGAGTCCATAGTCTCTCATGGTTTGTCTCCCCCTCCAAAATCTTAAACAGGATCCAGGCCCAGTGCAGAGCCTGATGCAGGGCTTCATCTCACAACCCTGAGATCATGACCTGAGCCAAAATCAAGAGTCAGGCGCTTAACACACTGAACCACCCAGGCACCCCTACTCCCTATTATTTTTATAATTCACCCCTTCATAAAATTCCCCTCTAATTACCTTAATTTTAAGGATCCTTCCTGCAAGGATCTTAACTAATAAATACTATGTTCAGTTATCACCCAATGTCATCTGGCTTCTACCACATCTGTGTGGTAAAACTGTTCTTTCTAAGTGTTCTAAGTACTACCTAATTTCTATTCCCAGTTAGTCTTTTTCAATTCTTACTTTATTGACATCACCACTTCATACAGTGATAATCTCCTGATACGCTTTTCACAAATTCAGACATACAATAGTTTTCTTGTTTTCCTTTAGCTATCTCTTCTTCTTTGACTCTTTTTTTTTTTTTATCTAATATCTCCTCAGAATATTGTTGCTCAAGGTGATTCCAGCTCAGCCCATTGTTATTTGTATTCTGCACCTTCAGATTTGTGGGGTTGATCAATAGACAGAGTTTCAGCAACCACATATAGACTGATATATTCCAAATCTTTATTTGTACCTACATCTCTTCCCTGAGATTCAGATTTTAATACTAAGCCACCTGTTAGGCATCACCCTGGCAGTCCTTGTCCAAAGTGTACCCATCAACTCTACCCTTTTGGAAGGGTCTTTACCCTGCATTTTTAAAATTATTATTCTTTGATAGCAAGTTCATCCAACCAGACTCCCATGCTAAGAATCCTGAGAGTCATATCTAATCCTCCATAACCTCTAACATCTAATCAAGGCTTATTACTGATTATATCTCCTAAATATCTCTTGGAATTTATGCCCTCCTATCTGTCTCTACTGTAGTGCTTTTATATTAATCATTGAGATAATAATTTCTTCCACTCAGGGTTATTGTGAGGAGTCAGTGGGTTGATACATGTGAAGCTTTTCTAACAGTGTCTGCCAAAAAATTTAAGTGCACAAAAATGGTGCTTTAATATGATGTTAAAATTTAAGTTTCCAGCAAGAAGTCAAGGTATAATAGATATCAAGTTATAAAATCAGATCAGGATATGAAGGATTTACAAAGGAAATAGTCAAAAACCATATCCATGATATTTGAAACTTCGCTCTTGCTATGAGACTATAAAAAAGATCAAGAGAGCAATTTGAGAAATATTTTTCATAAAGATCTTGTGAAATCCATCCTCTTTCCCAAGAGAAGATAGAATGTAGGTTGCTCTCTTTTTCATCTCAAACACACAGACATTGCACTTCAGGGAGACAACTCAGAGAGTTTGATGTTTTACCTACACTTTTGAGACATATTGTTCTCACCCATAAATCTAGAAATCACTATATGGGGTGACAGACTGGTTTGGGGGAGAAGTTAGGTGAGAGCAGGGTTTCACTTCCCATCTCAGATGCAAAGGATGCATCTCTGTTTCAGAGGGAGCAAATGTAAGATCTAGGGACAGAAAAAAGGAGTCAGTAGGTTTTTAAGTCCTGTTCAAGAGGAGCTTCTGGTAGTTTATGTATGGAGCTCTCACCTGTTAAACTCACTGGAAAGGAGTGGCCAACAGGGAAATAAAACACTTCACCTACATAGCATGCAGAAATGCAGCCTGAGAATATTATGGCATTCACAGCATTGGGAACATTCAAAGAACCTGTGAAAACACCCCAACAGAGAAGGGGTCAGCCAGGTTACCTCTTTTCCCTATCATCCTTCTTTAAAATCTGGATGGGAGTTAAACAGCAACTAGACTTTGAGGAAGTGTGGGGCTTAGTGGAGAAAGGAAAACTGAACATACCTCGTTTTCAACATAAGTTGTAGACTGAGGTAGGGAGAGAAGAGAAAAGTTTTACCTTAAAAGATTGACTTGTGGGGTGCCTGGGTGGCTCAGTCAGTTGAGCTCCGACTCTTGACTCTCAGTTTCCACTGGAGTCCTGATCTCAGGTTGTGAGGTCAGGCCCCCTGTCAGCCCCACATGGGACTGGGTGCTCAGTGGGGAGTCTGCTTCTCTCTCTCTCTTCCTCTCCCACTCCTTCTGCCCCTCCCCCGTGTGTGTGTGCTCTCTCTCTCTAAAATAAATAAATAATCTTAAAAAAAAAGATTGACTTGTGATTAATGTGATTAATACTTTTGTCTGAATACTTTTAATTACCAGGTGAATGAGCCTGTGAAAAACTAGGACTGCATACTATCTAGGATTGAGCAGCAAAGTCAGAAGACTGCTCAAGTTTTCTTGCAGTGCAAGAAACACTACACTTATTGAATTCATTTTAAAAGAATAGTGGAACACAAAATAAAGTCAGGTTTTGGTTATGTCATAAACTGAGTACTCCAACCATAAAGGTACATTAGCTCCTATTATTATTTCTATTATTATTACTAATGATGGTAATAGTGATGGTTACTTAAGGTTCCTATCTTCTCTTTTGTAAAACTGTAACACCCTCCTAACTTTTTACTGATTCTACTTAGATTCCTTTTAAGTTCATTTTCCATAAAATTACTAGAAGAATCCTTTTAAAACACAAATCAATTAAGTCCTATATAGTCCTACATAAAACCCTTCAGCGGACACTATTTCTATAAACTTCTGTGCCATACAGTACCCACCACAATGCTGTGCCTGCTCATCTCTCTTGTGGTACAGAAGATATTTGAGATGAAAATCTGAATCAAGGCAACAAACAAACAAAAACATGGTGAATGAGGAATGGCAAGTTTCTCATATCTGACTTTAATTTGGCTGGCCTAGAGAAGCAAGACAGTAAACCAAAGAGGTGATGAAGGTCAATATCATGGTTTCTTTCTTTAAACTGGGATTTATGTGAAAACCAAATTCTGTGTGTGTGTGCGTGCACGCGCGCACACGTGTACGTGTGAAATATAGTCTTTTCCTTCAAGAAATGAGACTGAGAAAACGTGTACCTTAGTGTGGTTGTAGGCTGATGAGTGTGTATGTTTGTGTGAGTTTGTGTGTTGGGGGGGTGTTTTGGGAAACACGTAGAAACTAGAGCTCAAATACATCTTACTGAAAAGTTAACCTCCATCATATTCTTTAATATAGACAACAACAATCATGATTTCTACTTATAATACATCTCTCTTTGAAAGCTCTGTCCTGACCCAAACCAATATGTTTCAGTAAAAATCAGCTTCAATAAAGTCAATGATACACAGTTTGTTACACTATGGAAAATTAATTTCAGCTTTATATATATATGCAATCAAATGGAAAATTGGCTACCCAAAAAAGTTGAAAGGGAAATAGAGTTTTATTATTCTAGAATTAGAGCAAAGAATGTTAGAAGTAAAGCACTCTATATTACATTCGATAATATGAATGGAAAATCATAAATAGTAATTTTTAAGACTAAAAACATGACTTCAATGGTAATGTCAGTGTTGCCTAAGTGACACTTTTATAAAAAGGAATAAGCCTAATAGATATTATTTAAGAAAATGGTTTAGTGTATAAGAGATTTTTGTAGAATTTACACAATTTTCATCAATAAAGTCATATGGAGTAAGTATATACCTTGGGTAAACATGTCTTTAGAAATATATGCAGGACTAGTAAGCTTGAAAGTAAATAAACCTAAATTCAAGCACCACTTTAAATTATGTCCCTGTATACTAAATTCTAGTTCATCTAGTGACAAATAGACACCACAGGATATGTGAACTCTAAAAATGTAATGTCTATTATTCATGTGATAGCAGGCCAATAGTATTTTTATGGAATAATTCTCCTTTGATTGTTGCCATTGTGTAGAACAAATAACAGAGATGGTAACTTACTAATGAGTTTAAATTCTCTCTGAAAATTAAACTGTCAGAAACTTTCAATAATATTCTTCAATTTTAAGTCTGTATTTGAGTGTACATTTTGTTCTTCATGTTTATGAGATAAATACTGTCAGTAAATAACCTATATTTGCCTCATCAAAGTCATTCATTCTCCAAATAAGAGTACTGGGCTAAGGGGCGCCTGGGTGGCTCAGTCGGTAAAGCATCTGCCTTCAGTAAAGCATCTGCCTTCGGCTCAGGTCATGATCCCAGGGTCCTGGGATGGATCCCTTCATCGGGCTCCCTGCTCAGTGCGGAGCCTCCTTCTCCTTCGCTTTGTGTGGCATTCTCCTAGAGAATTAAAGATGCTGAGTTCTGTTAGTAAAGATAATAATTTTCAGCCAGGGCATCATTCTCAGGGCATTTCAGAAGCCAGGTCTCTTCCTTCTAGCTATCTAATCAGTCTACTTACCCAAAGATTCAGATGACAAGATTAGACTGGGTCCCCTGCTTCTTTTCTTTTTTCTGGGGATGTCCTCAATAAAGGGAGAAAATACATCATAGGTGAGCTGTTCTAAATCCTCTTTTTCCAGGTACTATATTCTATAAAATACTTCATATAAATGTGTAATTCTTCTTTAAAGGAATTTATATTTTTAGAGGATTTTTTTTAAAGTGGTATACTTAGTGGTATATTTTGTTTTGAAGGAAAACTTAAGAATACCATTGGACAAGGTTACTAATTTACCCACAATTACATATTTGGCACAAAATGACTGAAAACATGCTTTTAAACATAGCTAATGAAAGCTAGGTAGGTGATGAATCTTCCCTTAGCACAAGTTATTTGACAACCACATTGTTGATAAGGAAGGATCCAAGAGAAATGGTAGGCGAGAACAAGAATTGGGCTAGTTACATGAATATTTAGACCAAGAAAACAAAAAAGAAAAGAAAAAAAAAAGAAAGAAAAAATAGTTTTGAAGAGAGAGCTACACAGAAAGAAAAGAAGTATTCTCTCAAAAATAATTATCACCTGGGCGCCTGGGTGGCTCAGTTGGTTAAGCAACTGCCTTCGGCTCAGGTCATGATCCTGGAGTCCCGGGATCGGGTCCCGCATCGGGCTCTCTGCTCGGCAGGGAGTCTGCTTCTCCCTCTCCCACTCCCCGTTTGT
>NC_138370.1:92264944-92296880 GCF_054177405.1 Leptonychotes weddellii
AAAAAATGAGTTTTAGAAGATCCAAGTTTTCATATTCTCATATTTTTTATTTTCTATTGTATTGAGTGAAACATTTTGAGTAAGCATGGGCAATAAATCTAATAATTTCATAAGCACTTTATTAGCTCCACAATTTATTTTTAAAATATTCTGAATTTTGCACTCTTAAAAAAATAAAATAATACACATCTGCCACATATACCACTTAATTTTAGTTACTGGTATTTATGCAAAACTCTGCATAGGGTACTAATTGATAATGGAAGATCTATAGTTCATCTTGAAATAACTGACAAATCACTTATTTAAATAGAATAATTATAGAAACACACTCTAGGGGCACCTGGGTGGCTCAGTTGGTTAAGCGACTGCCTTCAGCTCAGGTCATGATCCTGGAGTCCCGGGATGGAGTCCCGCATCGGGCTCCCTGCTCAGCAGGGAGTCTGCTTCTCCCTCTGACCCTCCCTCTCTCATGCTCTCTCTTTCTCATTGTCTCTCTCAAATAAATAAATAAAATCTTTAAAAAAAAAAAGAAACACACTCTAATAATTTTATTGCATTTCTTAATTTTTACCCATTTGTGAAAAAATAATTTAAAGTCAAAATAAGGCTGCTGAGATTGCTTACAAAGAAAAGACTATCAATTTAAAAGTATATAGTTAAAAACTCTTAAGTATATCAGCCCCCATATTGTTTATGTACAAAAGGAATTCCATAAACAAAATCTAAATTAATGTATTTCCATATTGTCCTGAGGATTTTAACTCTGTCTTCTACTAAGAAATCTGTCTGCTACACATCATACTAGTTAATGTGGCAAAATTTCTGCTGTACATATGCAAATATTGCAAGTTAGGCTAGACACTTAGAAATCAGTACATCAGGAGTAGAGTTGGTCATTGGTCTCAATGACTCATTTTTTTAAAGATTTATTTATTTATTTTAGAGACAGTGAGAGAGAGCCCCTGTGTGAGTGCTCACACACGCAAGGGGCAGGGAGCAGAGGGAGAGAGAGAGAATCTCAAACAGACTCCCGGCTGAGCTCAGAGGCTGAGGACTTGGGGTTCAATCTCACAGCCCTGAGATGATGAGCTGAGTTGAAATCAAGAGTCCCACACTTAACAACTGACCTACCCAGGCACCCCCATGACTATCATTTTTTTATTTTTAAAAGTAAATTATTAGTTTAATTTCATTTATAATTACTAATTAAAATATTTTGAGTACAGATATGTTTAGTGGCCTATGCCTGCTTCAACAGCATTTTAACTAAAAAAATAAAAAACAAAAAAATCTAGATCTTGAGAAAAATGTTTATTGTGGTTCAAACCACAACCATACCCTATTACTAACTCATAATGTCATACTTTTATTAATACAGTAGATATGTATTAAATTTTTCTTTTCCAATTTTTTTGTGGAAAAAGACCTCTAATATTCATACCCTATTACTAACCCATAATGTCATACCTTTATTAATATAGTAGATATGTATTAATTTTTTTCCAATTTTTTTTGTGGAAAAAGACCACTAATTGCTATAACCAAACAAATATGTCCTACCCTACACTCCCCTCTGTGCCCCCTAAATTAAGAATGGGCTATGAATTTGGGCACGAGGAGCCTTTACTTTGCTTATGGATCAAAGTTCAAAGAGTTCAAAGAATTTGAGAAGCACTGCTCTAGATAATACTTTTTTAAATGATTGCTTTATTATTCCTAACTATCAAGACATTCCATGGTAAAGCTAGGTAATTTTTACACTGGATTCACCACTTGTCATCTGAATGTTTTACTATGCATTCCTTTAGAAAATAAAATGGCGTCCTTTCAAGGGAATGAATTAGGTGGCAAGGGAAAATCAATCCTACACCTGATGTTGCCCCGACTAACCTGCTGGTTGTTTAAGTATCCACCACCTAAATGCAGGAAAATGATACTGAGAATTGAAGTGTGTTTAGGGAAAGAAAGAACAGCTAAAGAAAGAGTACCCTGGAGAAAAGGGTATTGTACATAGAAATGTTTCATGAAGAAAGAATATTATATGGCTCTTTATCTGGGTGATGTGTTTTGTGAGTAAAACAAAGAAGAAAAATATATGTGTTGAATAAAAATGGCTATGAAATATAATTGAACTCTATAGAACTTGAAAGTGTCATAAAAAAAGAAAATACTTAGTAATCCATCCTTTCTTTTTCTGTAATAGTATGCTGAAGTTTTAAAAAGCCAATTTTGTTTATTAAATAGTACGTTCTCCCTTAATAACAATTAGCAATGTTTGACCGCTTTTATGTGTTTGTTATATTTGAGTGACTTAATTATAATTAAAACAAATTTATAATTAAAAATCAAGTAACTAATTGAACAATAAAATTTACTTTTACAGCACAGTAAATCCCTAGCTTCTGTTAAAGAAAAACTATTTCCTAATTTTAAGATCTCTCAGTTGTTTTTTAATTGTTCTGAAGTCTGATGCTGATAGTTAACAATTCTTTATTGTATATTTGCAAGTTGCTAAGAAAGTAGATCTTAAAAATTATCACAAGTGGGGCCACCTGGGTGGCTCAGTCAATTAAGCATCTGCCTTCAGCTCAGGTCATGAACCTGGGATCCTGGGATCAAGCCCCGCATCAGGCTCCCTGCTCAGTGGGGAGTCTGCTTCTCCCTCTCCCTCTCCCTCTGCCTGTTGCTTCTCCTGCTTGTGCTCTCTGTCTAATAAATAAATCAAATCTTTAAAAAAAATTATCACAAGAAAAAAGTGTGTAATTGCATGAGGTGATGGATGTTAAGTAAACTTACTATGGTAATCATTTCACGGTAAAAACATACATCAAATCATTATATCAACCCAATATAGTTATATATTCAGGGTTCTCCAGAGAAACAGAACCAATAAGATAGATAGATATAGATTGATTTATAAATAGATATAGATATAGATATTGTAAGAACAAAAGAAATAACTATGAAACTTGGGGATTCTTCTAAGTTGAGGGAATATATATATACATAGAGAGAGAGAGAGAGAGATAAGGAATTGGGTCACATGATTATGAAGGCTGTGAAGTCCTATTATCTGGATACCCAGGAAGGCTGATGGTGTACATCTCATTCTGAAAGCTGGCAGGCTTAAAACCCAGAAAGTGTTGATTTTTCATTTTGAGTCTGTAAGCAGGAAAAGACTGATATCCCAGCTCAAATAGTCAGGCAGGAGGAGTTCCCTCTTAGTCTTTTTTTTCAAGTCTTCAACTGATTGGATGAGGCCCACTCATATTAGGGAAGGCAGTCTACCAAGACTATCAACTCAAATATTAATCTCATCCAGAAACAACCTCACAGACATACCAGAATAATGTTTGAGCAAATGTGTGGGTACCCATGACCCAATCAACTTGACAAATAAAAGTAACACAATGAATTTCAGTTAATTGAGCTACTCATTCAATAAATATTTGAGGCCCCACACTAAGTATGATGGCAGATACAAATATTATGGGCTAGTCTTAAATCTAACCGGAAATATAATGCATCAATAATATGCTCATGGCAAATGTTATCAAGAGGTATAAAAACTGTACTCAAGGTAGATTGTGTTTAAACACAGTCCACATGACAATGCCATTATTTCAAGCTTGTCGGTTAGGGAGGCAAGAGTGGCATCACTTCGACTCACAGGAGAAGACAGTATTGCTCTAGGTCTTGAATTATAGATTCAACTTGAATATGTGAATATGAAACATAAACAGAATGTCATTCTTCAAAGAGGATATGACATAGATGATGTCCATAGAAAATTTTTCTCATTTGAACTTCATTTAAAATGATTTGGACTTGGGTTGCATAAAGAAAAACCCTGAGAGGTAGGCCAGGAAAATAATGTGTGAGACATCTATTGGAGGATTGTGTATGTCAGATAATAGCATTTGAATAACTTTTGATAGATAATATGTAGCCATGGAATATTTTTGAATGGGTTAGCACTGACAAAGAGCTAGTATTGGGCTGATAAGAGTCCAAAGTAGTTAGAGACGATGAAAATATAAAGAAATGGGGGGCCTGGGTGGCTCAGTCGTTAAGCGTCTGCCTTCGGCTCAGGTCATGATCCCGGGGTCCTGGGATCGAGTCCCGCATCGGGCTCCCTGCTCCGCAGGGAGCCTGCTTCTCCCTCTCCCACTCCCCCTGCTTGTGTTCCCTCTCTGGCTGTGTTTCTCTCTGTCAAATAAATAAAACCTTTAAAAAAAAAAAAGAAAATATAAAGAAATGGATCGTGGATAAAACTCTTGAAGACATAGTAAGTAGATATTAGGAGAGTGGAGCATGCTCTTCAGCTTTTTAGACTGAGTAAAGCACTAGAAATGATTGTACCATTAGAAGAAAAGGGATAACTGGAAGGAGTGCTGATTTTGAGATGGAGATGAATTAAAGTTTAGATTGTATTAAACTTGAGGTGAAGAAAGTCATTTGACTTGAGAGGTTCATTAGGCAACTGAAAAGTGGACTGTGACTCAGGAAAGAGTTCCAAGTTGGATGTGTATTCAATGGACAAATACAATATGGTGGTAGTTAAAATACATTTTTTTAAAGTAAGTGAATTTTATAGGAGTGAAAGAAATGAGTATGGAGCTTGGGAATTCTACATTGAAAGATAAGGAGAGCCCCTGCAATAGAAAAAAATAAAGTAATAGAAGGAAACCTACTCTATTCAATACCATGCAAAAATGAAGAGAAAATTTTTAAAATGTGATCAAAGAAAATGAAAAATGGGAAAAAGATATATTCTACAACTAGGTTTTATTAATAGAATGGTGTTGAATTTCTGATAGTGCTAGCTAAATATTGGAGGGAAAGCTGTAAAGATAGCCTATTTTTTAAAAAACTGATAGTTAAAAGACAGAATAGTACTCTGAGAGTGCAGCAAGTTCTATTGTCAGGTTTTTGTTTTTGTTTTGTTTTTTTTTTCAGGAGAAAAAATTATTTGTATTCTTTATACATTTAAGTATAGTTTTTAAAAAGACAAAAAAAAAAAAAAGCCCCACCATTTAGAGGTAGGAAATTCAGTTATTTGAGAGAGATACAATAATTCATGAAGTGCTTGATAATTTAACAAAACTAATATAGTCAGCCAAATTATGGTATTAAAATATATTTGGATCAACCTTTATATTAAGAATCATGGGGCAAGGGGCGCCTGGGTGGCTCAGTCGGTTAAGCGTCTGCCTTCGGCTCAGGTCATGATCCCAGGGTCCTGGGATCGAGCCCCGCATCGGGCTCCCTGCTCAGCGGGAAGCCCGCTTCTCCCTCTCCCACTCCCCCTTGCTTGTGTTCCCTCTCTCGCTGTGTCTCTCTCTGTCAAATAAATAAATAAAATCATTAAAAAAAAAAAAAAAGAATCATGGGGCAAGCATATACCAATATACAATGTTTCTTTTACTTAATTTGGGTGAAAAAAATGCAGAAAGAAAAGAGAACAAATGAAGTCACTTAAACTCTGGTGTTGGGATGATAGTTGTGTTTTGTAGCCATCAAGTAATAACACCTTTGATTTAGAGTGACATTGAGCCATAACATCAGGTAGTGAAAATTTAAAATGCTGGTTCAATTTCCCATCAGATAACCCAGCCATTTATAAGTGAAAGCTCCCATATATCAGTGATAACTGTAAAAACAAAAAGTTTTGGTGGTTGTAAAAAATGGTCTCAGGAAAACTGGGCTTTGATAGGCATAATATCTAGATTATAAATTGATAAATTGTCATTTGTTTTATGATGATGTCATTGGTGGTTGAAATCAATTATGGCTTATTAGTTTTTATTTTGTTTTTTATTTTGTTTTCTGAAATAATGGATTAGCTCTAAGCCTCTAGCACTCATTCTAGGTGGTCATTAAATTCCCTTTCACTTTATCCACTTCATTCTTGTCCCTCCCCCCACACACACAAGGACTTTTTCTCTCTTTTTCATTTTGTTATGTATGTATCCTATTGTAAATTATTGTATGAATTATTAAAATTCTTCTACTAAAATTAATAAACTATATGTGTTTATTGTAAACAGGAGAAATTAACACTGGTCTATGTATCTGCAACACTATTCATGTAGAACCATGTAACTATCATAAGCTAAATAATGTTATTTCTTATTACTGTTCTTAGTGGTTGGATTCCATGTGAAATAAAGTTCTTTTACCTTAGGAAGATATATTGGAATATAAAATAAAATAAGTTATATAGTTTTTCATAGAGATAAAATATTTTTTAGTATTTTTAATGGAGACTATATTATGATTCTGAAATGAGTGGAACTTGAAAAAAATAGTTTTTTATTGTTTATTATTAACTGGAATTGCTATTTTCTAACACATGAAATTCTTCACTTACAAAAGATAGTGTCTAAGTTGACAGCAGTAGTCCTTACAAGAAATGTCAGTTTATAAAACTATCAATCATTTTAGAAAAGCAAGTATACATGGGGATTGTAGCATGAAAAAAAAATGATGCCTTAATGTTTTTCTGAAACTGTTGTAAAAGTAGGAGGTTTGATGGTGCATGAAGTATAATGAAAGGTTAAGAAATAGACTTGAATGGAGTATCTGAAGAGATAAGTAATAAGACTTTTTTCAGACTGTAGAAATATAGATAGATAACTACCAGAATGGCATGACAGCTGTGAAGTGTGAAGTGAGGTTAAGGTAACTGTTTAGGGTGCCAGTAGACATGTAATATAGGGATGAATAGAAACTATTCAAAAGACAAGGAAGTCATAGAATGGGATATGATAAACACATTATATCTGACTACTAAACTTCTGAAGGCAAACTGAATGAAAATAGTATGGATGATTCTGTCATTTTCCTTTTTTTTTTTTTTTTCATTTTTCAGTTGCCAGTTGCCCAGTACTGTGGTGATTGTGGAAAAAGAAAAGCTATGTAATTAGATTATATAAAAAAAATCAAATTATGATCAACATGAAAAAAGAACCCTGAAACATAGGCTTCATTGATTATCATTTTTTTAATTGTTTAGTTCTAAATTAGTGATAAACTTCAACTTTATATTTAATCAAATAGTTGCAGAATAGTTGTAAATTTTCCTAAGCAAGGATTCATTTCTTGTCTATAAGCAAAGCACCTAACAGCTTCACTTTTAGAAACAGTTTAGAAGTTAGATTGTGTTTGAAAAAATGAAGAGTTTAAAAAAATACTACCAATATTACACAAATTTTTAGAAAACAGAGGGAGATAAATTTCCAACTTGTTTTATGAAGAATGCAAAAACTTGATGTGAACTTGACAAGGACACGATAAAAAAAATAGAATATCATATGATATCTCGCATGAACATAGATGCAATTCTTCTTAACTAAATATTAGCAAATTGAGGTCAGTCATATAAAAATGATAATAAATCATGACCAAATGAGGTTTATTCCAAGCTTGCAATGTTTATTTTATAAAAGAAAATCAGTGTAAAACACCACATGAAGAGAATTAAAGAAAAAAAATGGGATCATCTCAACAGACGCAGAAGTATTTGATGAAATTCAACAATGATTCATGATCTAAAAAAAAAAAAAAAAGAAACCTCAGCCCTCTAGAAATAAAGGAACATTTCATTAATCTGGTAAAAAGCACTTTAAAATACCTATAGTTACCATCATATCTAATGTAAAACATTAAACCCTTTTCTCTTGTGATCAGGAAAAAAGTAATGATGTTTGCTCTACTTCAATTCAACATTTACTAGATATCTTAATCATGGAAATAAGGCAACAAATAGAAATTAAAGGCATAAAGCTCAGAAGAGAGCTAAAAAACTGAAGATCATGACATGAAAAGTTTTCCAGGTCATCTATCTATCTATCTATCTATCTATCTATCTATCTATCTATGCATATATATATCTTAAAGTGCATTGAATTTTAAATTTATACTGTAACTCCTTAAATTCTAATTCTCTCCTATCCTTTATCTCTTACTTCATCAGTAAATCATGTACTTTCTTTTGTTTTATATAGTATGTAAATTTAAATATATACAAATTTAAAAAGTTATTTTCCCTTTATATGTGTCCATTTCTTAACAGTTTTTTTTTTTAAGATTATTTATTTGAGAGAGAGAGTTCGAGCAGGGGGAGGGGAGAGAGAGGGAATCTCAAGCAGACTCCCCACTGAGCATGGAGCAGACTCAGGACTCTAACCCATGACCATGAGATCATGACCTGAGCCAAAATCAAGAGTTAGACACTTAACTGACTGAGCCACCCTTTTCTTAATATGTATATATTGCTTGTTGTTATTTGTAAGAATTAGGAAGCTGGGACTTCATATCTTACATTTACATTAAAAGTGAAAAAAAATCCCTTATACCCTCAATGAGCCTATTTATTAAATTAAAAAATAACCAGATAATATTACTTTATATAAAAAATATAATGGAATAGTGTGGCATAAAATAATAAGTTGTCATCTTGCAAGGTGATAAGAAGCAGACAGGAGAAGGTACAATAGGATTACGTCTTGAAGAGTTAATACTAGTCTGATCTCCATACAAATATTTTAATAAATGATTTTGAAGATGACAGTCCAGCTGCATGTCTTCCCCTAATTCAATTCTCTCTCTTGTTTAATTATCTGTTTTTGTGAAATAATTCTCAAAATTTTAAAGAGAACACAGCATATTAACAACACTGTCAAATATATCAATGACTCATTTGTCCAGAATAGATAGTTTAGGAGCAAGTGAGTGGTTAATTCGGTAAGTTTTATGAGGAGTTTTTCCCCTAGGAATCCTTACCACAAGGTTACTCTAGTAAATTATTTAGTAAAGCACTGAAAGATCAAGGAAATTGCTGTGACCTCATCTCAAAACATTTGAAGTTCTGAAATTTATGGGAGGGCTAATAGGCAAATTACATCAGCCTCAAAAAACACAGTATACCAGCTGACATCCATATGTGGGAGTACCAGTGTATGTAATTCCTTGAGGCAAGAGTAATGGCAATCTACTGTGTTAACTATATGCGTGTGATATTTTTGTTGGTCCAACATTATAAAGTAAGCTGTTTGTAAACCCTATAAAGCTGTGCCCTACGTCTTCCAATCACATGACGTGACTGTCATTTACTATCGCCAAATAAATATAGAAGGTAAATTAAGTAGAGGCAAATGCAACAACTTCTAGTCAAAATTACCATCTAAAATTTTAGTTGAAATCTGGAAGAATTCTTAAGTAAATTATGAGTGTAGGTAAAAGGAAAATTTTCTAAAATATTAAATTTATGGGAACATCTTGGTGGCTCAGTCAGTTAAGTGTCTGCTTTTGTCTCAGGTCATGATCCCAGGGGCCTGGGATTGAGCCTTACATTAGGCTCCCTGCTCAGTGGAAATTTGTATTTAAAAAACATGGGATCATCTCAACAGACGCAGAAGTATTTCTGCTTCTCTCTTTCTGCCCCTCTCCCTGCTCGTGCTCCCTCCCTCTCTCTCTCTCAAATAAATAAATAAAATCTTAAAAAAAGAAATAAAATATTAAATTTATGGACCCACTCTTAGATGGTCAATGAATTTACTCATTGAAGAACCACAAAATCGTCTTGTCAACACAGGCTATGAATATATGTCATTGGTAACCCCATGGAAATAAAGGAAAGAAGAATGGTATATTTATGATATAATAGTTTTTTATTATGCCCTCTTGAAATAGGTTACATTTGAGGTGTGTATGATGAAAATTATGATAAAAAATGCCTGAAAAGACAAAATTTTAATTCCCCCCAACTTATCTTGTCCATCCAGAAAGATCTATCAGAGGTTCTCATATCTCTGGAGTTAGTTTTGAGGTCAACTCAGAAATTCCCTTCTGGGTCAGTAACCTAAGAAAAACCCACTAAGCTCTAGGTCATTCCCTAGGTTTCTAATTAGATTGAAAAGAAAATAAACAAATTTAATAACCATCCTGTGATGGGTTTAGAAGTTAATTTTATTTTAGTATCCTCTGAACCCCTTGAATCCCAAGGCTAACCGAAACACAGAGCGAGCTTTTATTCAGGCCCAGCTCCTTACAGGAGTGATACAAAACAGAGGCCAGATAGGAACCAGGCAAGATGGTCTTTGCCATATCACATTTATCTCTAGAGAAATAAGGGGAAATGCTTGGATGTACTGGATGTATCCTGGACAGTCTTCCTGTTGTCCTGATTATCTGAGGAGATGTCAGTCAATGAGGTTTTCTGCTTTGGTTTGGTTTGGTTTGGTTTGGTTTGGTTTGGTTTGGTTTGGTTTGGTTTTGCACGGTAAATTATTACCTATGTTTTATATACCACCTCTCCCAACCTTCTCTGATACTTTACTCTATCAATCCTTCCATTTCTTTCTTGTATCTTCATTCCCTTTTTCTTTTTCTTTTTAAATAAATCTTTTTTAAAGATTTTATTTATTTATTTGAGAGAGAGAGACAGAGAGAAAGCACGAGTGGGGTGAAGGGCGGAGGGAGAAGCAGACTCCCTGCTGAGCAGGGAGCCCAATGCAGGACTCCATCCCAGTACCCTGGAATCATTGACCCTAGCCGAAGGCAGACAGTTAACCGACTGAGCCACCCAGGCGCCCCCATCATTCCCTTTTTCTGCTGGAATTTTCAACTCACCTTACTTTCCTCTTAAACAAACAAAAACAAACAAAATCATTGTTTAAATCCACATATATCTCTAGTTCCTGATTCGTCAATTTTCATCTTTTCACTGCCACACTTCACAAAATTGCTGCCTTTCTTTGCTTCCCACTTAACTCTTTAATGCCATATAATCTGCACCCATGCCCCTATCATTCCATTGAAATTGTTCTTGTTATTCCCCAGTCATATCGATTGTGAAAGTAAAAGCACATGTTTCTATCACCATTTCACAAAAACAGCAATAAACATTTGGAATGTGGAGCCAGACAGCCTATACACTTTGCTAGTTCCGTAACCATGCGCAAGTTTACTTAAACTTGCTGTGCCTCAATTACCATATAAGTAAAATGGAGTGATAATAGAACTTTCCAAAGTGTGATTGTGAAAATTAAATTATTTAGTCTATTTAAGATCATAACAACAGTGTCCAACTCAACAAGTTTAATTACTAGTATTTCTATTTTCTGAGATGTAAAATGGGAGAGTGTAATAGTTCATTTCATGCAGAGTGTCTGTGGGGCTAAATACCTTAACCAGTGTAAAGTGCATTAATAAATATTCAAAAAAACCTAAGTATTTTAAAACTCTCAAATTGTAAGGCTTGATTACTCCTCCCCTCCATCATCATCATCTCTTGTTGTTTCTGGTTACCAGTCTCCTTTGCGGCCTCTTTTCCTCCATTCATGCCATAACCGTAAATATTCCCAGGGTGCTCTAGTTGGAATTTTGCTTTACTAATTCCATATATTCTGCCTGTAAACCTTATTCAAACTTATGGTTTCAACTTCACCAGATAAGTGACAACTTCAGACTTTCTGCTTATGTAGCTCTTATATATACCATTTTTGGGTATCTCAACTTGAATGTCCCTCAAGGACCTCAAATTCATCATATCTCAAAATAATGCCATCATCCATTCCCACAAACTTCTTCCACTGCCTATGAATGTCATTCCTACTCCTTCACATGTTCAAAGCAGAAACTTGGGAGTTAAATTTGCAATCTCCTTCTGACTCCCCCAACCATCTATCTAATCTGTATCTAGTACCTGTATATTATACTAACTTGATGACTCTCCTATTTATTTCTTCTTTCCCAGTTCAGGTTTATCCTAGATTATAGCCATAGGCTTCTAACTGCTTATGGATGGACTGGCTTAACGTCAGTCTATCTGCAATAAATGTTATCTGAATGTTCATTATTCCCCTGATTAAGAACTTCGATAGCACTCTCTAGCTTTTAGAATAAACTACAAATCCTTCAGTTTTAACATAAGACATCATCATCTCCTAGTCAACTATTCCTTAGTCATATAGAATTTCTTGTGGTTTCGCGAATATATTTTTGTGTCCTCTCTCTCCAAGACTTTCATATTCTCTTCTTCCTCTCCTTTCCAGATTTCCTCATCCTCTCATCTCAACCTTCAGATCGCACTAATTTCTTGGTCACCTTCTTTAGGAAGATCCCAGTCTCTTACAGAAGCCCCATTCACACCTAAGATTACTCTGAATATAGCAAATCCTGTACTGTACTTGAAATATCAATACTCTTGTCTTTTTTCCCACTGGACTATGAATTTAATAGGGACAAGGGCTTATCTCCCACTACTCTACCTCTTTCTCCCTCTACCCCAGTTATACTGGCCTCCTAGCTGGTTCCTAACCACCTTTGCCATTTTGTTCTACAAGGATATAAGCACTGCTCGTTTCTTCTGCCAAATATACCCATGGGTCACTACCTTCCCTCTTTCAAAGATTTGCCCAAATCTCATTACCTTAGTGACAACTGCTGTGACCACACAATTTAAAGTGAAAACCTCACCCAAAAGGCTCAAACACATTATCTTATTAACCTCTATGACACTATGTAACTTATTCATTTGGTTTATAGTCTCCTCCATCAAAATGTAATCATGAAAGATGATCATTTGTTTATATTATTCTCAATTGCATTCCTAGAACTTATTTGTATTGTTCTCTATTACATCCCTAGTGCCTAGGACAAAATACACAAAGTACACAAGTCAACACAAATCATGAATAGATGGGATAATAAATGAATTATTCTTCCTTTTAGAGTATATAGCATCAAACACATAATAGGTATTCAATGACTGTTCATAGAGTTAATGACAAAAATTCAAAACTTTGAACTATTTGATTTTAATAATTAAATATAAGCAACTAAAAAAAATTAAGTTCTTGTTAAAATTAGAGGAAAAATTCCCCCTTTATGGTAAGATTGAAAAATAGTCAACCTTGTAAATTCAGCTATATTCCAATTTGATCACCTGAAAATTAAATTGATTGCAGTTTAATTTTCCTGTGAAAGAGGTTAAACTATTTCCCACTTTTTCTCCTATTACCAATTTAGAGAGAATCCACTGAACCTTTTGCCCAATTATCCCTGAAAAGGATAAAATATTAAGTGCTGAGGAAAAACCATACAGGTCATGTACAACTCACCAAACTAATACATCTGTTATAGTAGAATAACTTTCCATCGTATGTTCAAATAGTACTGTAATTTAGGGTTGACCGAGATGGGGTGGTTAGTGTGACAAGCAGCAAGATGAAGATACATTTATACCAATTCCGTGCTCGAGGGCAGGTTTACCTGCAAAGTGGTAAATAGATATGCGTTTTGTCCGTCGCCGTCCGGAATGCCTATTGCATTAGTCGCACACGGTGCACTCACAGCTCAGGGGTTGGGGAATTAAGTGTTAACAAGTGCCAGCTGCAAAAGCAGTCTGCAGAATTTCCTCACTTTGCAAAGGGATGAAAACTGAATTGTACCGTTTAGAAGACTATACCTTTTCTAGATCTCCACTGAAGAGTCTTATATATCTACTATTTTATAACTAGTAATACAAATTTTGAAGCCAAAGTATGTATTAATGTTGAAGGGTGATCAGGATTAAAAAAAAAAAAAAACCTTCTGGTTTTTTTGTTTGTTTTAGTGGGCTATGGCATTGTATTCGTATAAATCATTGATTTTTCAAGTGTTTATATTTTTGTTATTATTTTATTTTAGCTCCTTAATTAAAATAAATAAAAGCTTAGGAGATTAAGTCCATAGAGATAGGCAAAGGGCAGGACATGTATTTAACTTCTAGAAGTAAAGGTGGCCACGTATCAATAAGTAAGGACAGAGTAGAGCCTTGCTATAGTGATACAGAGACCCAAGACTTCTCCCCACCCAGCCACTTACTTCCTGACTACCTGAAGAGGCAAAATCCATTTAAACATTTTGGGCCTCATTGTCTTTATTTATAAGATGATTATAAATAATTAACATTTATTTAATCTTAGTACCAATTTTATAATACTTCTTTTATATCATCACATTGGAGCCTCACAACTTTAAGGTAGAAGTTATCCATTTCTTCTTTAATAAAAGAGGAGTCAGACTATATAAACATTGCATAACATGCCCCAGTTGACAGAGCTCCTAAGTGGTAGAGCAGGGTTCAAACCTCGGGCTGCTCATGCTCTTTCCAGTTTGTAATGCTGCCTTCAGGCACGATGATAACATCTGCCCTGGAAAGTGTACACAGTGGATATGGAAATAAGTTCATTTTATGAAGTAAATTGAAAACTCTAAATTGTTATTGAAACTGGCAATCATTTTAACAATTACTTATTAAGCAATTATTTATTAAGCAACTGCCCAGTTGAGGGATGCCTTGAAAATAAAGTATCCTACTTGTTTCAACCCTGAAGGAATTTGTAATTTACTATACACACAAGATTAATACATCAAGAAAAAAAATTAGTGAAAGCACTTATAAATATGTAACTCAAGTCTAAATATAGGACTTCTATAAAATTACCTAATATACACAACTATTGTTCTTTGTCAATCAAACAGGATTAGACTCTGGTTATCCATTTTTTTAAGATTTATTTATTTATTTTAGGGGGGGAGGGGCAGAGGGAGAGAATCTTCAAGCCGAGTCACTGCTCAGCCCAGAGACCAGAGGGACATGGGGCTCGATCATACAACCCCTGACATCATGACCTGAGCCAAAACCAAGTCAGATGCTCAACCAACTGAGCCACCTAGGCACCCCAAGACTCTGGTTATCTTAAGCCAAATCGATTCTTTGGAAAGTATACGATAGTTCATATATTTGTATTGAAAACCTGGAGGGGAAATTAAAAAGACAGGTTTCAGAACGGAGAGAAAGACACCTCTGATAGTCTAGACCATACTCTCTAGAGCATCATTTTGATGGGTCAATCTGCTTTAACTATTCTGTCTATGGGTTGCTCCACTGAATAATCATTCCTGGAATAAAGAGTCTGGTTGAATGCATGCCCATCCCTTGGATAAGGCAGGGCCAGCATTAAGAGTCCCAGTAAGACCTCATGCAATGGAGGAAAATTAAGGTGCAGTTACCAGTACAAGGAAAGTGAATGATTGGCAGGGAAAATTAAAATGACCACTCTAAGCAGAAGAATCAAAGATTATTATAGGTGTAAGACTGCTGAAGGCTTCAGGAAAGATGTAGATCTTGAAAGACAGGATTTGAACACTTGGGTGCAAAAAACTCTTGCAGAAGGAAAGGAATTTTTGTGTAAAAATTAGTGTCATACCAAGACTATGGACAATGAAGACAAATCTCTAAGTTTCTACCTAGGGAGTTTGGGGCTTGTTTTGTTTTACTTTGCTTTATTCTTAAAAGGATTGTCAAGTCAATCTACTTTGAACTATGTTTCAACAAAGTCGTCACTATATATATGGAAAGGCGTTTAAAACATCTTAAAATCTTTTGTATCATGAGTTGATTAATGGAGATACTTGATTTCTTAGCAGACTTCTAAGAAGCAGATATTCTCATGAGACAATATAAAAGAGAAATGAAAGATTAAATTCCTGGGAAATCAGGTAAAATGTTAAAATTGCGTTACTTGATTTTCCCACATTATAATTTATGTCAATTAATTTTACTTTCATTTTATCAACCTTTTGACTTGGCATAATAGTCAAATCAACTCCCATTTAATGTCAGATGATCTAACTGCTATGGTATTTTAGAAGTGAATTCGATTAATAAAATATAGTTTTTAAGCAATTACAAAATTTAATATTTTAGAACATATTCTTTTACATTATGTTGTTGCATCATAACATAGAATAATAGGTGTTCATGACTGCTGATTTAAAAAATCAGAAGTATATACTTAATTACTGATTTTGAATGTATTCTAGAGAGTAATGTTGCCACTTAAACTAAGATTGGTGAACTGAGGATTGATAAGTATAGGTCTTTTCATTGAACACCTCCACCAAGGACCTTCCAAATAGTATATACTTCCTAACAGTCCTTACTATAATGATTCTTTCTCTACTGCAGCCCATATTTCAAAATAATCTTCCTGGAAAATCTCTGATTGCCCATTGTCTAAAAAATAACTTCCAACTTTTTAGCTAGAAATTGAAAGAAAGAACTCTCAGAATATTTCGCTATTTCGTGAACATGCTATACTTACGATAACTGTCCTTTTGCATGCATTTATGATGCTTCAAATCTCCATTTGGCAAAATAGGGTATCCAGTTAGGTTTCTTTAAATGAATGCACATCCAGGTAACAATTATAATATGTTTTTAAATTTATCATGATAATATTAATAACTTATTTTTATTGAGCACTTTCTGTACACCAGAAAATAATTCAAACACCTTCTCTGTGTAGCATCTCAATTATTCCTCATAAGAAACCATTCGGTAGATGCAAATATTAGTCCCATTTTACAGATGATAGAATTGAGAGGTAAGTGAAAATCCAAATTGTCACATGGCTAGTAGTTAGCAAACCAAGATTCAAATCCAGAGATCCTGAAAGGGCTCTGATGTAAGATCACCTATGATTAAAGCCAAACTTTGCCCCATACCAGCTGTTTTACCCTGGGCA
The DNA here is from genome assembly GCF_054177405.1 of Leptonychotes weddellii. NCBI lineage: Eukaryota > Metazoa > Chordata > Mammalia > Carnivora > Phocidae > Leptonychotes > Leptonychotes weddellii. The sequence goes on from NC_138370.1 coordinate 92,281,528, forward strand.
ATATACTTAACTTCTGTAAGCCTCAGTTTCTTCATCAGTAAAATGAAGTACTAACATAGTAATAGTAAAGTGAATGAGTTAATATGTATATAGTGCTTAAAACAGTGCTTAATAATTACTCAATAGAGGTTAGTTTTTTATTACCTATTAATTGCTATGGAAGTAAAACCTATACGTATATTTGCAAAAATGAGCAGGTGATTAAATATCTTGATAAAACACATAAATCAAAGATACTGATGTGTTGATCTATCCATTCATTTGTGCACATGCACTGAGTACATGGTACAAACCAAGAACTGTGCTTGGCATTGGTGATATAACAGTAAACAAAATATACATTGACTCTGCCTTCATGAAACTTATCCTCTCAATCTTTTGTGATTATAATAGGAGATGAGCAAGATACATTCTCAGCTTAATCCAGTTTTATCTCATTAGGGAAGGTATAGCAAATCATGCCTTGTTATGAGGCATGGTGGTTGAGGTGACTCCTCTAAGAAGGGAAAGCCAAATTTAAATCCAAGGCCTAAAAGAGATCTTTCTTTGCCAGCCAGAATCCCTCAACCAAAGGGGAAAGTATATGACATGAGGCATTTTCCTAGGCAAATAGAGTGAAGACCATAAAATACTGTTGATGAAATCTAGGGGTAAGCTAAAAAAAAAAAAAAAAAAAAAGCTCTGATTGCAAAACTATAGTCAGACCACAAAATTTCCTCTATCAGCAATGTCACTTTGATGATATATCTGAAAGCAATGAGGCTTAAAAGCCTGAATTCTAGCACTTATGTTATGAGACTGCTTTTAATTCATGCCCAGAACCTGCTTTCTTTTAGAAACAATGTTTCCCTAAGGCCTTCATCAAGAGGCTGAGGTATGTGCTCCTCCAGAATATCTGCTATCCAGGGAATAGTTAATGGAGTTGCCCAACAGGAGCCATGACCTCTAGGTCTCTGCACTTTGGGGAATCCATTTTCAACTTAGATTCTAAGCTGGAAGTGATTCTTTCCATTAAAAGAGTTTTTAAAAAGCCTCTCTCATAACCACAGCATGCAAGAAAAAGTTGATCTCTAGAAGAGGCTGTAGACGCAGGATGTTCACTTTAGAAACAAAGAAAGTTCCAGTGTGAAGCAGCCATTCTTGCATTCAGCAAAGCAAACACTAAGTTTTGTAGACAGCTGGAAGAATTCTGAGACTAGAAGACATGATAGGAAAGCAGGCAAGGGATAAAAGTTGCTGGTGGAAATGATTAATCCCCAGGTCCTCTAAGTACAGAAATCCAGTCCAAAGCAGAATGATTCCATCAGCCACACTACTTAAGTTATCATCAGCAGAGGAAAACCAGAGATGACTATCACAACATATTGTAGATGCCTATGTATCATAGACCACATATAATTTCCAATAGAATGCCATTTCCAACAAATCCTTTAATCCTCTTCAAAAAGATACAAGTTTAAAACCCCTAGCACCAGGGAGATATTACTACTCCTCTATTGAAATCAGAATTTTGGGGCGCCTGGGTGGCTCAGTCGTTAAGCGTCTGCCTTCGGCTCGGGTCATGATCCCAGGATCCTGGGATCGAGCCCCGCATCGGGCTCCCTGCTCCGCGGGAAGCCTGCTTCTCCTTCTCCCGCTCCCCCTGCTTGTGCTCCCTCTCTCGCGCTCTCTCTCTCTCTGTCAAATGGATAAATAAAATCTTAAAAAAAAAAAAAAAAAGAAATCAGAATTTTGATGGTTGAAGTGGGTGAAAAAGAACATCACTTACATAATTCTTTCATAATGAGTCATATCTCTCTCTAGGAATATTAAGAAAGCTAATGGAGTATTTGAATCAAATAATTCAATCGAATACCTGCTGGGTCTGGATTATGGATAAGGTACTGTATTTGTTTATATAAGAAATATAAAGGCAAATAAGATTCAGTTTCTTCTCTCTGAGTCCTTGCTATCATGCAGGAAGTTAAGATCATGCAGGCCCACAAAAACTACCGTACAAGATTAAATTCATAGACACAACTTTCCTCAGATGTAATGTTATGCTTACACATTCAGGTTACTTGTACATGGGGGTAGACATTATTTTCTACCTTACTAAAAAAAAAATCTGTCACTGAACAATCAGAACAGTAACATGTTTCATACTTTTAAGAGCTGATTTTATGAATTTTTTATAATATTATCACCTATTTGACGGATATGATTTTCCTTTAGGAACTTGGAGTGTGCATCTCCATTTTTGTTTCTCATTTTATCTCCTTCATATATATTGATGCTAAATATGCTAGATAAGGAAAGGAAAAAAATAGAAAGAAAGTAGTATGGAAAAAGAAATTATCTCCTAATGAGGAATCAGGAAAGTCATCATGAAGGGTTTGCATTTACAAGTGGATTTGGAGGGAGAAAAATTTTTTAATAGATAGAGCTAAGGAAGTGAAAAGTATCCTACATAAACAAAATGTCAGAAGTTGGAAAATGAAGCATATTTGCTAACCAACAAGTCATATCATCAGCCTGGATAATAGGGGCAAAGTGAAGAAATGAAAAAGGTATTATACAAGACTCCCTCCGGGGTCCCTATATTTAACCAACTAAGTAAAGCATAGCCAGATTAGGTAGCTGCTTCATGGATACCTGAAGCGTCTGTTCAGCAGAACACCTTGAAGCATCATTGATTTTTAGGAATGCGCTGAAGTAAAAACAAGTAGTTATTTATTCTAAACATGACTTTTTTTTTTTTTCCATTTTGGTCTGTGAGGCCACCTATGAAGACATGGAAGGAATTCTCCAGGGTCATTTTCTAATCTAGCCCAAATGAAGAGATGCACATTGGCAAGTAATTTGAGTTCTTGATTTAACTAGTGGAGGGAGGCATACTGAATGAAAATTGGATTTTTAATACTGGCCTTGTTTGAATAACCTAAGGAGTTTGTCCTAATAAAAATGATGGATATTTATCCAATTCTAGGCTGATCACCTTTCTGACAGGTACCAGGTGCCAGGGGTGGGGTAGGCAGGCAGACTTGCTGCAAAAAGCGAGTACCTCCAGAACACTGAGGCAGGACTTCGGAAACAGAGATGAGAGAGGAAGATTCAGCCCTCAGAATGCTTCTTATTGTTACTATTATGTAAATATGTTCTCATCGTAAAAATGTGTTCTCTGACAGGACAATTTGGAGTTAGACGTGAATAATAGCAGTATGGCATAATAGAAAAAAGAGGAATCCAAAATCTGAATCCCAATCTCCACATAAAATGAACTTCCCATGGGAATTTAAGCAATCATATGATCATTCCAGTTTTCTACTCTTTATACATAAAAAATTATATGCACAAGGCAGACTTTTATGATTTATCTCATGTATATCTCATTGATTTTTTGCAGTAGGTTTTTTATTCCCATTTTAAGGGTAGCAAAAACAAAGTCTAGAAAACTCACTCTGTCAATAGACAACCCAAGTTTCTACTTTACATCTTTACTGCATTATCATTTTAATGCATCGCGAAACCAGTAGAAGTTTTTTTGCATGGTAACAAGAGATTATAAAAGATTGTTATCATAGAGAAATTTTAAACGATATTTGTAAAAATCAAACACAATATAGGAAAGAAATAAAACCAAAGGCATTCCAATTAAAATTAATGGGAATACAAGTTTGGAGAATTCAAATAAAATTCACACAAAAATGTTAGGATCACTTAACATCATTTAGTCTCTGATCATATTGGTGGCCTAGAAGAAATGCATTGGGAAATACAAAATGACTGCACTCATGTGTCTAATGTAGATGCTTATTCAAATTAACGTTGTACTTCAATGTCAGAATTTCAGCACTACCTAAAAGAGATGTCTAAATACTTTCACCTTTCATTACTGCTGGATGAAAATAGCAGAAGTATCTGTTTAGTGGAAATTAATCAGTATAGATTATTGTGAATCTATCTAATCTCTTTTTAATTTAAATTAAAATACATGTCAACATATCATTGTAAATGTTTTATGTACCAATTCCATGTTCACAATTCCTTTAACAGTAATGAGATAGCTTTGACTTCATCTGATTATACTGTTAAACAGACAATTCATAACTGCTTAACTTCCTGCCCAGTTTAGATGAAATTAGAAAAAAATTAGAAACAATAACTTAAATGCTTCTTTGAGATTCTAGAAGAAGAACTGTGTGAATTAGAACAGCCAGTTCAGCACACATTTTTGTCTCTAAATTTATACTTCTGGTACCACTTCAATGATCTGTAATAGTTACAAATCAGACAGACTTTCAGAGATTTCTTGAAGTGACCTATTCCAAGAAAAGCAGATAATTTATTCAGAGGTTTTTCTGCTGCTGCTCAAGAAATCTATAGAGATTTTTATAATTTTCTCCATTTAGCTTGGCATTTTCTGGTTAGTTAGTCATTAGTATCTGGTTAGTTCCACCTTCCTGATTAATTAATAGGAAAAATGAAAGTCATTAATTTTTTTTTTAACTCTAGGGGTTTATTTTTTACAAGATCAAAGTGTTCTTCAAGTTGTAATTTTATTGTGGTATCATCTGATTATCTAACACAACAGGCTCAAATATCCAGCTATATAAAATGGCTCAGTAACTAAGGGAAACATAGTGTATATTTGAACATGATTCCCTATTCATCTCAGTCAACTGACGGTAATTGCAGTTGCACTGGAAATGTCTTCACCCTGGGGCTATGAAATTTGAACACCTAGCTCCCTGTAATTGATTTCCATCAGTTCCAAATACTACCATCATTCATTCTGTGCCTATTTATTGAGCATTCTATGTTCCAGGTACTGTTTTAGCCTCATGGGATACATTAGAGTACAAAGCAGGAAAGATTCTCTATCCTCATTTGAGCATGTGTGTGGGCAGGAGGGGGGAAGATAATTAACATATAAAATAAATAAATAAATTATATGATACTTTGAAGGTGTTAAATCTTATGGAAAATGAAGAAAATGTAGAGCAAGTTAAGGGATACTGAGTGGAAGTTGGAGGAGGCTACATTATTAAACAGTGTGGTGGGGGTTGGCTTTTGGAGTAGGGGAGATTTGACGGATGAATTGAAGGAAGTGCCTGAATTATCAGTATTGCCTCAAAAAACCAAGGACCCTATTTTTTCATGTGAAAAACAAGAAAATCATTGCTAGCCAAGTACAAGCTATTCAAAATAAATAATTACATGAAATGAGGCAACATAATTCACATTACATTTGAAATGTAAATTATACTGAATCACTTACCAAGAGTTTCTTTTTTTTTTTTTAAGATTTTATTTATTTATTTGACAGAGAGAGACACGGCGAGAGAGGGAACACAAGCAGGGGGTAGTGGGAGAGGGAGAAGCAGGCTTTCCGCTGAGCCAGGAGCCCGATGTGGGGCTCAATCCCAGGACCCTGGGATCATGACCTGAGCCAAAGGCAGACGCTTAATGACTGAGCCACCCAGGCACCCCTTACCAAGAGTTTCTTTCCAAGAAAAAGAGATTGGGCCACAGTTGTTTTGTTTTTAAATAATAACTTCATCAGATTATTTTTAGTCTCTTCTATTTAGTAAATATTTTTAATATATTCTAGCACATATTGAAAATCAATGTTCTAGAAGAGAGGGAGGAGTCTGCTAATATATCACAAAAGGAACGGACACAGGGGTCCCCACACCTTCAAAGATATCATATTGAAGACTGACAAAAAGCAAGGAGGTTTGAGGTAAAGCCAAATAACTCAAGCATATATGTACATTTGCTTTGTGGAGCTAATATAATAATACATTCTGTAACCTGCATCAACTCAGATGATTCTTTGTTGCCACGTAACAACAGCAACAACAGTTTATAGTTACTGAAGGCTAATTATATACTACACTTTGTTCACATTCAGGAGCATTATATCTTTTTTTTAAATTTTATTTTATTATGTTATGTTAGTCACCATACATTACATCATTAGTTTTTGATGTAGTGTTCCATGATTCATTGTCTGCGTATAACACCCAGTGCTCAATTCAGTACGTGTCCTCCTTAATACCCATCACCGGGCTAACTCATCCCCCCACCCCCCTCCCCTCTAGAACCCTCAGTTTGTTTCTCAGAGTCAATATCTGGGAGGTAAGAAACAGAAGGCATAGAGGCTAAGTGGTGGAGTTCATTTTTGAACCCATGCATATTGGCTTCAGACCCTGAACTCTTAACTATAATGTGACATTGACTCCTATAGGAAGTTTCAACAAGCACTACTCCAACGCAAATAAAATACAAGGCAATGCATTATGATGTGTGTGGGGCGGAAGTATTAGGATATTGATTAATATTCATCTAAAAGTAAGAAAGATACTGACCTAAGATATTATTTTATAGAGATGAACCCCGATGCCCCACTAGGTCGAATCTCGGGCAGCCTTGTATCCCCGACCATATGCACAGTGTCCTTGGGGAAAAATGGGCATGTCACAGTGAACAGGACTGACAGTGGCACCTCACTGTTTTCTTCCTTTCCATTCTTTTGCTACATATTGGAGTTTGTGAAACAGTTTAAAGGCATTTACCGATTTTGGCTCTGTTTTGATTAAATTAACCTTCACAGATAAAGTTAGCATTTGAAAACTCTTCCTATGAAGAGATTGACTACTAAACACAATGCTGATAACTCAAACAGAAATGAGCAGCAGGAAAATGGCACAGGAACATTTCTTCCACTTCCTTAGTGCATGCATTGTCAGTCAAGTCACACTACTGATTTCAAACAAGGATGTCTGATCTGACCTATTCAAGTAACATTCCTTTACTTTAAGACATTATAATTTTGGTTCGCACCAACAAAGGTGCTATGCTTTTAATAAATGGAATAAAATATTTAAAATAGTGTTCATTTCATTTGATTATTTCCATTTTGCATATTTAATAAAGCAAATACATTATAAGAATGCAAGTATATAATTTATAAAACTAAATATTCATGTATTAAGAATGCATTCTCAAAATATTTGCTGGTATTTGTGAGGACACAGATCTAGATCATCACAACAATTACCATTACAAATGGAAATGGATTTTTATTTTAAAATTAACATCAATTTACTTCTGCAATTGACATACAAATTAATAGGAATTAAACATCATATGTATAACTTTTAAATAATGTCCCTAAATGTCTGAATGAATCTTACTGCTTTGAGCTTAGTTATAACTCTGATTTTTTTCTGTTCTTTTATAAAAGGTTATATTTGAAACATATGTGTGCATTTATGCACAAATATCATATGTTTAATTCATTTTCAGGTGATTTTAATTCAATTAAAATATGTAATATTGACTCTTCATTGATGCGCCATCCACACTAGTACTTTCCTTTAACTTCATTATCTTTCTGTCAATGGGCTCTGGTTATTCTCAGACAGTTAGGCTTAAAGCTTTCTCTATTTCCTCTCTATTTCTTGACATATAAGTGAACTGACAAATCATGTTTTCTTTTCCAAAAGGCGCTCTCATTTGTCTCTTCCTTTCCATTCATTGCTACGACCATCTAAGCTCTTAAAGTCCAAGTAGATACTATTTTAATAACTTCTTTTGTGTTAGTCTCCCCTGTCATGCCCAAACCCTACATAACAGCCAGAATTGATCTGTTCACAATTGCCAGATTATTCTAATTTAAAAGATTAAAGTTTTTTATTTTTATTTTTTAATTTTAATTTTAATTTTTCTGAAGAAATCATTATGAAGTAAATTCTCCCACATGACTCATGGACTCTCTGCCCCACCTGTTCTATCTTGCACTCTTTGGTCCACTCATTCTGTCTGTTGTCTGGTACAAGACAATAATGCCAAGGTCCTTTTGAACTTTTATTGCAGTTTGCTGATAAAATACTTAGGACATTTTTCCTGCTTATTATTATAATTACTCAGATACATGTTTTCCCTCGTATTGATTACCCTTGAGGATAGAGACTATGTTTTACACATTCTTTAAAAATATCTAGCAACTTCCAGCATATTTGCCTGCTCATAAGTACTCAAAATTAATATTTGATGAGTAAAAGTACTCTAAAATAAAGCAATATTTTCCTGTTTTTTTAGAATGGACCTTAACATGTTTGAGTCCCTTAGAGGCCCTAATATTCTCTACTTGTCATCCATCAGTGTATTTGAGAAAATGTCAGCGAATAGAAAGTTACTATATATGTAGAAACTACTTAGACACATCCCCAAAGAGGTTGAAGAAATTTGACAGTATGTCATGTTATGGGAAATGTGAAAATTAAGTATATTTTTACAGCCAGATTGTAGGATATTATTTAGCATAACCTGGTTTTCTCCAAAATCAGAAAAGAGAAAAGAAATACAATTTCTAAAAAAAAAAGAAAATTATAGTAAATAGTTCACCTTTGCATAATTTCTCTCTCACATTTCCCAGGATTATTTTCTTTTTCTTTTTTTACTCTAAGTCAAATATTACAGTTTCTTCAAAATCTGTTTAATCGTTTACTTACTGAAACCTTCTCTGATCAACACTACCCTTCCACTGTTTTCCTTAATTTGGATTCATTAAGCATTTGCAACGGCTCATTCCTCCTATATCATTCTACACTGCCTTTTATACAGTTTTATTTTGTTTGTTCAAAAGAAAATTGCTTATTTTAGATGTAGGAACAATTATTTTATTTATTTATTTTGGTTCCTACTAAGATCATGGAGTGGTTTCAAACATATACTAAGTACTCCACCAATACAACTTTTATAGACTGGGAATTAGAATATCATTTTTAACAGGTAGAACACTATATCAAAAAAGTCAGCACATTCTTTTTGAGATTGTACCAGGGTATCTTAATAAATTAGCATGGATTACTGGACCAAATAGCAGGGTCAAATATGGCTTTCAAAAATGGGATAGATGTAGGATCATACTTCTAACAATTTCTTTAAGATTTGCCAATAGACAGTGTCCATATAAAAGAAGATAAGCAATATAGTTCACCACTTATGAATCATGAATAAAAACAGAATTACTAATCTTTAAATCCTGAATTGAGGTGGTGCAACCAAAATTAGGGGAGCAATGTCTTTAAGGGGTTCACTTTAAGGACAAGATGTAACTTTTTTTTTTTTTTTTTTTTTTTAGAGAGGTGGGAGAAAGAGGGAAGGAGAGAGGGAGGGGCAGAGGGAGAGAGAGAATCTTAAGCAGGTTTCACTCCCAGTGTGGAGCCCAAAAGGGGCTTGACTTCACAACCCTGAGATCACGACCTGAGCTGAAATCAAGAGTCAGACGCTTAACCAACTGAGCCACCCAGGAGCCCCAAGATGTAACTTTAAATAGCTACAGAACTACTTAACAGAAGAGTTTGAGTGCACAGGTTTCAAGATTAATATAAACATATATAGACAGTTGCCTTCATCACTTGGTTTTGAAAACAGAACACAAATATAATTTTTTAAATTATCTTAAATTTCTCTGTCAAAAAGAGATGTGAAGAACACATTCTTTTTCAACAAAAACAGTATAAAAAACAGCAGAATATGTGTCCATTGGAAGGTATCATACCAAGTTGGAATTAATTCTGAGATAGCTACTTTCTATGTCTTATTCCTCTACTTACCCACTACCATATTTAAAACTAGTCTCATTTAAAACAGAAACAATAATGTTAAGGTTAGAAGGCAAAGAAACACCCAAATAAGTTTGTTACCTATCTTACTCCTATCAGATAATTAAAAACTCATGAAGAAATACGTTACTAAATCATACTATTGTCAAAATAAATGAGTCCTAAACTTTTTAAGTTGTTTTAAATCTTGGTTTTCTCCTCTGTGCATTGGGCAAAAGCCAAAGTGAAGAAATTGCCAAAGAGAAATTTTAAAAACCAATTTTACTGTCTCTCTTAACTGGATATTTTTGGCTTTGAGGCTAATCTATATTAATATTTATTGGATAACTCCCAAGTGTACAATTGACTATCTTTGATCTTATTTAAACATTTTTAAATGTTTAAGTTAAATAATTAATAAATTATTTATAAAATTTATTTATTTATAAGATAAATAAATATTTATTATTATATATAATATATATTTTATATATAAAATAAAATAATTAATAAAATAGTATTTAGAGAAATATCTAAAGGGTTTTTTTTTAAAACAATACAGTATTTTAAGCTCCTTAAAGACAAGAAATATTTCCTATATTGTCTCCTTCCCACCTCATTTTACTGTCATCCATATTGCAGTGCTATGTACATAAAAGATGCTCAGTAAAAACTGATCCGACTTCTTGTATTGAATTCATTTAGCAAATAAGTTTTATTCCAACCATGAGCCATGAAAGAAAAATTTAGTAAGTATGATTTAATTAAAATTTAAAACTTTTGCTTGGGGCACCTGGGTGGCTCAGATTGTTAAGCATCTGCCTTCGGCCCAGGTCATGATCCCACGGTCCTGGGATTGAACCCCACGTCTGGCTCCTGGCTCCCGGCTCATCAGGGAGCCTGCTTCTCCCTCTCTGTCTGCCTCTCCCCTGCTCATGCTCTCTCTCTCTCTGTATTTCTCTGTCTCAAATGAAAAAAATAAAATCTTCAAAAAAATAAATAAATAAAACTTTTGCTCAACGTAGAACACTGCTGGGAAAATGAAGAAACAAGCCTGACTGAGAGAAAATATTTATAAAGCACATCTGATAAAGGGCTCGCATCCAAATATATAAAGAGATTTTAAAATTCAGTAATAAGAAAATAGGCAACCCAATTAAAAAGTGGGGAAAAGATTGGAATGGATAACTCACCAAAGAAGACAAACAGATGGCAATAGCAAATAAAAAGATGCTCAACATCATATGTCATTAGGGAATTGCAAATTAAAGCAATGAGATACCACTACAGATCGGTTAGAATGGCCAAAGCCAAAACAATGACAACGCCAAATGTGGGGAGTACGTGGAACGACAGGAATTCGAATTCATTTCTCATGGGAATGCAAAATGGTACAGTCACTCTGGGAAACAGTTCAGTGGCTTCCCTCAGAACTAAACATACTTGTACCATAGCATCCAAGAATTGTACCCCTTGGTATCTACTCAAATGAGCCAAAAACTTACGTCTCCATAAAAACCTGAACATGAATTTTATAGCAGCTTTATTCATAATTGCCGAAATTTGGAAGTAACCAAGATGCTTTTTAATAGGTCAGTGAATAAATCATGGTAATCCAGATGATAGAATATGTAAACGACAAATATTCAACTGAATAAATTTAAAGGTCAAATTTGCTTTATTCAACAATTTATGAATTGGGCAGCATCCCATCTGGCAATAGAAAGAGCTCCATCAAGCTGTAAAAAAGCAAAGGTTTTTAAAGGTGGAAAGGGGGTAGTAAAAGGAAATTATGAGCAAAGGATGCAATGTTTTAGGCAAGGTTGCCCTCTTAAGGGAAACAAAAGGGGGTCTATCAAGAGGATTACCTCAAGAGTGTTGACCAGGTAATTTCAGGTTGACTGGTTAAAAGTTACATTCCTAGGAGACATTGAAGCTGCTATTAGGTTAGGTGTTAAGTCTTGGTTTGCTGGCATGACGTTTAGCACAAGTGACTCCATTTGGGGCCTGCTGTCTCCTTTGTAAGAAATATTATTCGGCATCAAAAACAAACGAACTATCAAGCCACACACACACACAACCCATAGAGGAATCTTAAATGTGTGTCACTAAGGAAGCGAAACAAATCCAAAGGACTACATACTGTATAAGCCCAACAAATGACATCCTAGAAAAGGCAAAACTATAGCAACAGTAAAAAGATTAGTGGTTGCCAGAAGGAAGGGGAAAGAATGAATAAGTGGAATGTATAGAGTTTTTAGGGCAGTGAAACTATTCTAGGTGAAACTATAATGGTGGTTATATGCCATTCTATTTTTCTCAAAACCCATAGACTTTACCACCCAAGGAGCAAACAGCAATGTAAACAATGGACTTTAGTTAATAATAATGTACCAGTATTTACTCACCAGTTGTAACAAATGGGCACTCTGTGGATACGGAGAAGAGTTATATGGTAACACTGTTCTTCCTAAGTTTTCCTATAAACCTGAAACTGCTCTGAAAAAAGAGTGTGAATCTAAAACCAAGAGGAGCCTAAGAAGATAACCAATTAAATGTAATGTGGTATCTTGATGGGATCCTGGAATAGAAAAAGAAAATTAGGGGAAAACTGAGAAAAATGAGAATATAGGATGGACTTTAGTTAATGACAATGTATCGATATTAGTTTATTAATTGTGACAAATGTACCAGAGTAACATAAGGTTCAGTGGTACTGGCATGTGGAAACTGCACTATCTGCAAATTTTCTGTAAATCTAAAAATACTCTAAAAAAGAAAAGGTTACTGAAATATTTATTGATCATATGCTCTAATCCAGGAACAAAGCTAGAAATATAAAAAGGTACGTAGATTTTACACATAAAGTTATTGAAGGTGTATGTTTAAATAAATAAAAGTATAGGGGCGCCTGGTGGCTCAGTTGCTGGGGCGTTTGACTTCAGCTCAGGTGGTGATCTCAGGGTCCTGGATCCAGCCTTGTGTCATCATCATCATCATTGTCGGGCTCCTCTCCCCCTCACTGCCTTTCTCCCCGCTCATGTTCTCTCTCTCAAAAAAGTAAAATCTTATAACTAAATAAATAAATGTATATTAATAAGTTATTAAAAATTTAAATTTTAAAGAGCAATGTACAAGACCAAACAATCCATATGTAGAATGTGTATGTCATCAGCGCAAAATGAAAATATTTTGGATTTTAATGTAACCACACTATTTGTTAAATGCAAATGTTCCATTTGATTGTTATGCTCAAATGTCTTGGTTCCATTTATATTAAAATTTACAGAAGTAGCAAGTTGTTCATAATATCTGCTGTGACAGAACTATATATCATTTAGGTTCACCTTTCTCCTGTGGTTAGAGATATGCATTGCCAGCCAATGCAAATAACACCTGACATCCCCAGAAATTTCTCTTGAGCAGCTAGTTTCCTCTGAAGATACATATTCTTTTACCTCACGCTAGGTCAACATTAGTCCCTAAAATATTGAGTTGCCTTTGCTTCACTTTCTGTGATAAAATAATTGAGATTAGTTTTTCTTGGCTCATTTAATATGGCATGTGTTCTCTGAACTCCATAACTCATTGGTCACGCGAAAGACGAATCTTGCTCCTGCAGCCGTATTGATCCATGTGGCCCTTTTGGTTAGGAGTAAAGCCTCTTTAATTACTTTGGCTGACTTTCATTTTTTACAAAGTCTTAGGCACATTAGCTATCATGCTGTAGTGTTCTCATTTGTCTTAAATTTAGATGCACCTCGGTCTCCTGAGATTGATTGACTGTCTATATTCTTGCGAAACCACCGCCTACCCCAGCCTACGCTAGCTCTGTTTAGTTTAGAAATCTGAAAGAGCTATCTCTCATCTTATCCCAGGGCTTGATAACCTCTTCCTTTTCCTTCACCAGAGGTGTTTTGACCTTTAATTAAAAGGAAAATTTGTTGTCTTCCTTTCAGAAGACAGCAAATAATGAACTCATTAAAATGAGGTTAGTGTTCAGGCCTTAGAGCAATAAGAGTTGAAGTCTCATTAGCAGCTAACAATGCAGAACACAGCACATAAATAAACCTAATATGGCACAGCCAAATGCCTCTGTGCATTAAATTTGAGCAGAATCAAATGTTTACCGTCAATGATGTCTAGGGCATGAAGTTTTAATGCACTTAATAAAGGAAAGCAAATTGCTTCCTATTAGCCATGAAATGTTACCACAGAAAACGCCCCCAAAAATGTAGTATGTAAATGTGGGATATGTTAGTAATTAACAAGGATATGTAGAAAAATATCTGCTTTGCTTAATAGATGCAGCAATTAAGAAGAATAAAGATGACTCAAAATCTCTAAAGGTAATTCTAGAGATTAATGTCAAATAATGCAGAATGTGAGAGTAAGATTTTTTTAAGAGACTTTATCTCATATGTGACCCAAGGTGAGAGATATTTGCAATGTCAAACTAGAGTCAGTTAATAAAATGAAACTTCCCTGTAGTTGATTAAATATGTTCTGGGAAAGAGATTCCTTAAGAACTTTAAATTTTAAAGAGCTACTATATTTCATTTACAGAAGCAAGAAGACTTTGTTTCAACAAATTCTAATGCTTTGTAAGTTATTTTATAATGCTAAATGACCCATAGTTAGTGAAATAATAAGTAGGAGTTTCATTTCAACAGTTCAGTGAGTGGGCTAAAAGTATAAATTCTTTATAACATCTAATATCTGTACCACAATATTTACATAAAAAGATTGGTAATGATATGTTCTTTATTCTTCATGTTTCACATTTCTTAAGTAAGGTTAGATAGTTGTTTCACTATTACATTTCCTCTGCATTTAACACATATGTAATATACTTCTTAAAAATTGTTAGAGCAGTATTTTTACCCTATAATTTGTTCCATCATTTTTTTTTCTCTAAAATGTTTTTTTAAAGATTTTATTTATTTATTTGACAGAGAGAGACACAGTAAGAGAAGGAACACAAGCAGGGGGAGTGGGAGAGGGAGAAGCAGGCTTCCCGCCAAGCAGGGAGCCCGACATGGGGCTCGATCCCAGGACCCTGGGATCATGACCTGAGCCAAAGGCAGATGCTTAACAACTGAACCACCCAGGTGCCCCTTTTCTCTAAAATATTTGAAAAAGCTTACCTTCATTCCATACTTCTTGAACTCTTATGAAAACCCAAGAAGAAGAAAAGCAAGCAAGAAGAAAATATTGTTTGAGCCAAAAATTTTAGTAGATTAGGGACACCTACTTTACATAGATGAGGCCAACTCACTCTGGGGGTTGAATGATATTGGGTAAATGATACTCTGGGAATTTTGAGATTATTTCACTTCTGGAGAGTAATTGCTACTTTCCAGTGTTCATCTAATAGCCCAAATCTGAACAAATCCCAGCGTCATTACACCCCACACCCAATTCTTTCACAACTTGCCTTCAATTCATCACTTGATATTTAGAGTCCCAGAACCTTTATCCTCAAACTATATCCCAAATTTGACCATTTTCCTCCTATTTCACCACCCACTCCAAGATACTCATTTCGCAATTAAGGTATTTGTTTCTCTCTCTCTCTTTTTTTTTTTTTTACTATGTTATGTTAATCACCATACATTACATCATTAGTTTCTGATGTAGTGTTCCATGATTCATTGTTTGCGTATAACACCCAGTGCTCCATGCAGAACGTGCCCTCTTTAATACCCATCACCAGGCTAACCCATCCCCCCAACCCCCTCTGCTCTGGAACCCTCA
>NC_138370.1:92296980-92303778 GCF_054177405.1 Leptonychotes weddellii
AGCAACCCTCAGTTTGTTCCTGAGATTAAGAGTTCCTCATATCAGTGAGGTCATATGATACATGTCTTTTCTGATTGACTTATTTCGCTCAGCATAACACCCTCCAGTTCCATCCATGTCGTTGCAAATGGCAAGATTTCATTCCTTTTGATGGCTGTATAATATTCCATTGTATATATATACCACATCTTCTTTATGTTTCTCTCTTCTAAATGCTTCCTTCCCTCTCCCATTTTTGTCTTCCCCTTACCTGGCCAATTCTTCATGCACTGGCCAAAGATTCAAAGTATGGTGAGCACTGTATCTCTCCAGTGGCTTGCCAGTACACTCTTCTTATTATACCATTATATTATTTGTTTATTGTATGTCTTACCCATTAGAAGATATACTCCTAAAGAAAGTACTTTTTTTGTTCAAAGCTGAATCTCTAATACCTAGAATGGCTGGAATATATTAGCTACTCAAATATATTTTGAGTAAGTAAATAAAGTAACAAATTTCATTTATTTGAGAATCTTTCTTAAAATTACAGCAAAATTCCTTTATTAAAAGTATGTGAAACTTGGGTAAGAGCAGTCACAGAACTCTAAAGGATACCATTTACATAGAAAATATTTTGAATATTGCCTTCTTTCTTTGGGAAATGAGAGCTGTGCTGGAAAATGTTACCATTAATACATTTTTGTTTTGTTGTTCTCCTTCACGAATATCTCACTAGTTTCCCTTCATCTTCAGGAAAGCAGAGTTAGTAGACTATCAGATGATGTCAAGCCTGTTTCATTATGAATGTGAATTATAATTAGGCTTTAAATAGGATTGAGCTTCAGGAGCTTTTTTTATTTTTGAAACCCTTAAGTCTTTGTCAGAGGGAGAGGTTTGCTAGAAAATGGTTTGTCTACTAAGTACAGGAAAAGCCCACCTTAAAATATTATATATACCATAAACTGTAATATATTTTGGTAATGATTTCTATAACCAAATCAAGGTTCTGTATAGATAATGATGTATGTTTTCATATTTATAATAAAACCTAAAGATCAGTGTATCTCTACCTTCCTAGCAGTGTAATGAGAAGATTCTATTACACTTAAGCTTAAACAATAAATAAGCTTTAATGCTTCAAATATGTATACATTGACTCATGATTTGATATTTAGTCTTTGGAAAAGATTTTTACACATTTAGAGATATATGTATCTGAATGTGTGTTTGCAAAATGTTTAACTATGTGTCATATGAAAAATTTTCAAATGTTTATAAAGTTGATCATGAAAATTATAAATAATGCAGATTTATTCAGATATGGTAAGATAGCATGAAAATAAAACACAGAAACATTTTCATATGCAGACTACAAATATGTATATATAACATATTTATATAATTTTTATATAAATATATTTATTTATATATATAATTTTAAAATGTGCACAATATATTAGCAGAGCCGAGGGCCTAGGAGACTACTTGGAAAGTAAAAGTGGCTCAGTAAATGCTTGCTGGAGTTGAGTTCCTTATGGAGACAAAGTTTTTGATGTTTACTTAAAGTGAACTTGGTAACTACAGGTAGTTGCATTTATTTACTTAGAATAAACTCATATTTGTTAAATACTGAATTTATTCTGTTACAATGTCTAAATGAAAAACCAGCAGTCATTATATTTTCAATTCTATTATCAGTAACAATTTTTTTTGTTTTTTCAAGTCATCAAGGGGATGTTTCTGATTTTTTAATTTGACACTTCTATCCTTTTATCCAAATATGTCAATATCCTGATACAAAGATACTTTTAAAGTTTAGACAATTAAGTTATTATGTATCATATCAATAGAGTAAACCCTGATAATATTTTGCTATTAGATATAGCCTGTTTGTTCATCTATTAGCCCAACTATGTATTTAAAAACACATACCCTTTTTATTCAGAAAGAAAACAGATATATTCATTGTGGGACATGAAACATATATTTATCAGCATGCCACCTATCCTACATGTGTTATGCAATATATCAGTACCCAACAAAGTCAATGACTTATCTTTGTTCAAATCACTTGAATCATTATTGCACACAACTGTTTTCACTATTATCAGCTTTTCTTATTTACTGTTGCTTGCTCTGCCCTGATGGTAAACTAGTTTGACAGAATTCAATCTATGAATATAGCAATGGAAGTAGAGCGAAGTTTTCATTCTTTTAAATTATTAACAAAAAGACAGTAGTAAAGTTAAAATGTATGGTTTATAATTTCACGCCTGGTCTAAATGAAATTAAAAGTTTGGCCACTGGAAAGGTCATACAGACTTTAACCTGATAGTCATTTACATTTAAGGTAAAGAGAAATTGTGACTGAAGCCACATAGAAGAAGGGAAGAAACTATACCTTTCCTAAGAAAAAGTAGATAAAAACCTACAGACATCCTCAGATACTCTCAGTAATATTTCCCTTGTTCGTGTGAGACAGGAATGATGGATATTGACAATTTTTTTCTTTTTAATATTGAATGAAATGGCTGTGGACATAAAATTTGAAATTAAAATCCTGAATACCTACCATCTACAGAATTCCCCTTTTATGGTTTCAGAGCATTTTTAGGAGAATTATTATAGGACCAACACATGGCTGCCAAGACTATGCCAAGCATCTCTGAAACTTGTCTTCAATACTCTAAAAATCTGATGCAGAGTTTAGGTGTCTCCAAGGTGCACTGACATATGAAAGGGGAGCTGTATAAAACTGGGAAGAGAAAGTATACTTCTCTGCGCTCAAGAAACATTGTGGAATTGTTACAACACAATATTTAATCAAATAATGATACAATATAGCTAATAAGTGAATATCTTAACGATGAAGAGATTCCTAACCAGTATGTGAGCAGGAAGTATTTCTAGAGATGAAGTTAGAGAAGTCGGTTACAATACCAGCCAACAATCATCAAGTACCTGTGTTGCATGAGTATGGCTGTAAGCCCACCCTGGACTCACACTGAGTGAAGAGAGGGTAGGGAATGAGAAATGGAAATTACAGCCATGAGCAAAGGAAGAAGCAGGAGTCCTAGGAAACAATGCCAATATGTGACCTTGATAAAGGAGATGGTTGCTTTGGAGGCCTGCATTTTTTAAGGCCTAAAAAATAAAATGATAATTATACTTAGAGATTTTCAATCTTTAAAGTAAAAAGTATTTTTGTTAATGAAACAACTTAACAGTTGTCTTTAATAATTTCTCAACAAGAATAAGATGCTCCAAGAAGTAATACCATATTCATCGAAAGTGTAATTGTTATTTCTGAATTTTTTCCACAATTTTGTAATATTAAGAAATTGATCTGAAGTTGTTTAGGGATATCTTGTAGTAATGGAAAAATACTTCTCTCTTTAGATCACTTACAAAGAGCTAAGTTATTACATGATTAAAGGCATGCAGAGAATCACATTTTATATAAAATCACAACCATTATATTCTGCAACTTGCATTGGACACCAAACAGGGAACTATAGCATGAATCCAGGAAACACTTCTACTTCCAAGGGATTAACCATCCACTAAGTGTTTTTTCCTAAGACAGTATGTATCAAATTTGGGCAAGTGGAAATGTGTGCTCCTAGCTAACAGTTCAGAGAAAAAGCTAAGGTAAATCATATACAAATTTTTTCCTACTAAAGAGCTCAGTACATTAATGTGAATTAAGAACCTCCCGAGAGGGGTATGATATAGTGTTACCCAAACATTTTGAACATGGAATTACATTTCATAGAATTGTTAAATTTCACCAACCTAGTGAACCAAGGATCAGGGTTTGGAAAACACTCCTCTGTAATCAGGAACTCTGTTTCACTGGTTATCCCCTCATATAGTAAAATCATCCATGCCCAAGCTTCCACACTCCAGAGATCCCAATGCAACTCTGAGGAGGGTGATTCTGTGTCTGTTTTGGAGCTTCCATGGCAGTACACAGCATTTCTATCAAGCTGGCTCCCCAACATAGGAGTCAGGATTATGCAGAGTGATTCAGTTTACATTTTACAAGTTCCAACCGAGCACACAGAGATTTCGGACCAAGTCAGTGCAGACTCTGACTGAGAATCCCTGGAAATATGTTGAATCATAAACTTCTTTCTGCCCACCCTCGCCCAATAAAGGTTTGACTTTGTGATTTTGCTTGTGTTGTGTGTATATGTGTATGTTTCTCTCAGCTATCTGATTCCTGATTATTCCTGGAACCATCTCTTAGTCACTGAGTTTACGATCACCATTTTCATTCCACATCCCCAAACAAGTCCTAATATAAGGTAGCTCTATCTCAATATTACTCTATCTACTTAAATACTTTAGCTTAGGAAAATAGACAGTCATTAAAAGCATGAAAGGCTTTCAAGGAAAACAATTAACAAACTATGAACTCTGAAGTTATATTTTTAACTTTTTATAACTCAAAAAAATTTGTAGGCCATGATAGAGACTTGGAGCAAAGCCTATAGGAAAAGTAAATTAAATAATATAATTAAAGACCAAGATTGGAGGCGACCTTTTAAAGGAGAATGCCAGTAGTTCAAATAATAAATGTATAAATTTATCAGTTATGTATAATTTATACATAATGTGGGGCACCTGGGTGGCTCAGTTGGTTGAATGTCTGCCTTCGGCTCAGGTCATGATCCCAGGGTGTCCTGGGGTCGAGCCCCGCATGGGGCTCCCTGCTCTGGGGGAGTCTGCTTTTCTTTCTGCTCCTCTCCCTCCTCCCCACTCATGTGCTCTCTCTCTCGCTCTCTCTCTCAAATAAATAAATAAAATCTTTTTAAAAAATTTATACATAAATGTATAAAACTATCTGTACAAATGTATAAATTATCTGAAGGACCTTATAGTTCATATTTGATTCAAATGTATTTAATTCAAAATTCCAATCAATTAGGTAGAACATGGAAAACATGGAAATAGAACAGAACCCACTCATAGTTTGAGATGATCTACACGGACTGAAAATGAGAATACAGTTGAAGAGAATTTGGGGCTGATAAGAACTGGGCAGTATTTTACCTTACTTAAGGAAATTTTCTGATCCCAGGGAGATCAGAAAGCAGAAGCAGAAGTTCATCTCACATACTTTCAGAATGAACTGAAGTAAAAATGGCTTAGAATTCCGTGAACACAAAGTTGCTCAGGACACTTTGCAGTAACAAAGTACAGGGCACAAGAAAAATCGCATCCACTGGGAAAGGAATCAAAGTCATATGGACTGTTTTGCTGATGCAATCAAATAAAATTTACAACACTGTAAATGCTCTTCAAATTTAATGATTTGTATAACCTTCATTGTGTTCTTTGATAATCAAGCAGAAAATGCAAACTCTTCACATACGTGACATGAGTTAATATTATTTTACAAGGTCAAACCAATTTTCAAATTTTCTCTTCTCTTTGCCAATATCTTTAATCAGCATCAATGTTTAACCTTCCAGTATGCAAAAAACACTCCTTACGCTATGAGGCTATTCCCCTTACCAATTCATACATTCCTTGTGCAGTTAGTTCCTGAAGTTTACCCTCCACTTATGGATAACACAAGTTTAAAAGCAATGATGTTCTAGGACTTTAAGCTCTGTCTTTCCTGTTAGGAGTGTTATAGAGGTTTCAACAACACAGTCATCCTGTTGTGAGAAAGAATGTTTAGTGTAGCAGTGCAAGTATTGATTTTTCCCAACTCTTCCCCCATCTCATTGAATGTCAGAAATCTGAAACATCAGTGAAATTACACCCCACCTCACTTCCCACAACAGTCCATCAACAATTATACCACTTCCTTCCTTCCATTCCCAGTACCCCCAGTAGAAGCCATGCCTTTATTTTGTTCTTACTGGAACTTCTGCAAAAGCCTCCTCAATGACTTTCCTGTTTTTGCTCCAGTTTGCTACAATTCCTTCTCAGCAAGTAGTCAGAGGAATCAATTTAAAATGTAAAAATCGTATCTTATGTAAGATGAAGTAGAGTGTGCTGTGTCAAGATACCAGGGTTCTTCCTGACACTGAGCCTTATTCTTACTGCCCTGTTTCCCCAGAGCACACTCCTCCAGAGCCCTGATTTGGCCTCTTATTTTTCATGCCTCGACTAAATTGCTACTTTTTCAGAGAGGCTGCATAGAGCACGTTGCCTATCCTGCTGAAATGTAGGTACTCTGTGTTTGTTTTAATAATAGCATATACTATAACACTATTTTTGGACCACTAATTACAATTTGCAATTAAATAATTATCTGATTGATTTTCCATGTGTGTCATCTGCGTGCCTAAACAGAACCTAAGTTCCACGAGAACAGCAAGCTTATCAGTTTGTCAGACATTTTCCAACTCCATAACCTTATGTAGCTTATTTAGTCTCTCTAAAGTAGGGTTAATTAGGGGATCACAGGGAGATTTAAAGAGATAATTCAAATAGAGTGCTTCTCAAAGTACCTAACACATAGTAAAAGCTCAATTATTATTAGCGTTCTTTCCTGTGTCCTTAGTACCTAGAAGAGTGCCTGAAACATAGCAGGTGTTCAGTTAATATTGTTTCAATGGATGGGTGAATTCATAATGGCACAAGGAGGAAGAGAGCCCAGAGGGTAAGTTTCATATCCCTGGTTTCCTGGAGGCTTCGGCAAGTTTGAGAGATGGGAGTGCAACACTTAAGTGATGGATGGAAAGACGAGAGGGTAATTGCTCTGAAATGCAGAAGTGTTTTTCTACTCAGCAAGTTGTTCTTCAAATTGAGTGTGATTTCTGCAGAAGGATCCCCAAACTTTTCTCCCCACAAAAG
>NC_138370.1:92303878-92320432 GCF_054177405.1 Leptonychotes weddellii
GCTCGGCAGGAGGCCTGCTTCTCCCTCTGCCTCTCTCTCTCTCTGTCTCTCATGAATAAATAAATAAAATCTTTAAAAAAATAAAATAAAATAAAAAGAGAGGGAGAGGGACGCCTGGGTGGCTCAGTCGGTTAAGCACCTGCCTTCGGCTCAGGTCATGATCCCAGGGTCCTGGGATCAAGTCCCACAGTGGGCACTTTGCTCAGTGGGGAGCCTGCTTCTCCCTCTGCCTGCAGCTTCCTCTGCTTGTGCACTCTCTCTCTCTCTGACAAATAAATAAATAAAATCTTTAAAAAGAGAGAGAGAGGGAGAGTAGATTTCTGAAAGAGTGAGGATTGCTTCTGAGTGGAAGGAGATGAACAAGAAGGGAGGCAGACTATCAAAGGCAAACTTCAAAAGCTTCATACATTCACCCTGGGTCAGCCCTATTCATCTTCATTTGTACATTGACAAATAGTGTGCCCAAAAGTTCATGGAATCCTGAGTCATTTCATCCAGGGTGGCCACACAGACTTACTGTAGTGAGACCTGAAGTTATTAAGGTTGGACCAAGTGTTAAGGCAAACATACTCAATTTTGGCCCTTTCCTTGTGTTATCTGGGTAGGCCATTTAAATTTTCCATGACGCGATTTTATCCACTTGGACAATATAGAGGTAACCTCTTTTGATTCCCACCTTGAGATCTTGTAAGATAAATAAGAATTTATGAATTCCTGTATATATTAAAAAAACTGTACAAGACAGTTAAAAGAACAAAAACTATCACCCTTATGTATTCAATTTGAAATTTTGAAAGTATAAGACTGTATCAATATATGTACATAGTCATGCATTATTAATTATGTATATTTAGGGAAAGGGTTAGTCTTATATTAAACTACCTGAATATCTGAGTGGATTAAAATTTATGTAATGTACTTTGAAATTAGATAAATAATGCACTAATTTAATATTTCCCAAAGTTCCTTGATGGTTATAATCTCCAATTTGAAGCTATAAGAATCATTGTTAAAATTACAGTTTCCTAGGTTCCATTTTTTATAATCTAATTCAGAATTCCCGGAGCATGGGTCTGAAAAGTTATTTTATAAGCATTCTGGCAATTCATCTCTTATGGGTAACTTGGAAACAATTGCTTTTGGCCGTTTTTATAACCAACTGGGGTCTATGATAAAATACACAAGCCTGGACCTTACCACATAAGACTAAATCAATAATTCTTCAAGTGGGCCCCAGAATTCACAATATTAACAGTCTCTTCTAGAAAATTTTGTGAACAATAAAGTTTGAAAGCCATTTCTTTAACATTTTGCAGTAGGGTAAGTTGGACTTGCTTTATTAAATACTGAGGAACTCATTATAAGAACATCAAGTGAATGTAAGTAATATTTATTAAAAGAATGAGTTATTGATTTTTCTTAAGTTATATATATTTATTCTCTTTAATATCTAATCAAGTAACTTAGTAAATTCTTCCTAAATAATGCAAGGGAACACATCAAAGCCGTTTATATTTTTTATGACATGTACTATTAAAGAAATAACTGAGATGTATTGTCCAAACATTAAATACATTTCATTTTACATTTATGTTCAAAAGTTAGTCAAACTTCCTCACAAATATTCAGATAAAAATAAACATATTTACAGCTACATGCTATTTCCTAAGCTTTACAACTTGATTTTTGTCTCTAATTGAGACATATTACTTCTACTTTATAAACAAGTTTTTCCAAAGTAAGTTTTCATTATATTTCATTTATTCATAATTTTGTATTTGTATTTTTCTTGTCTAACATTTCTTCTGACATTTTACGCTTTTCCTGTATTTCTATTCTTTATTTTTTTCTACATTTTTTCTTTAATTTTTTGTGGTTTAACACTTTTTATTTTAAACTTATTTCTGATTTTTATTTTAAAAATTAGACCTATTTTTGCACTCATTATTATTTGTGTCTTTTTTCCTCTACCATTGAAAGACCACAGAAATTTTCTTTCCCTGAATTTTGGAAATCAAAGAACATTTTTTTTATACTGAAGTAGACAGGCTTGGAACCTTTTAGGATTTGCTTTTTTAATCCATTTGTTTTATTTTGTTTTTACTTATAGAAATTGTCATTTTTACTCCCACATTAATCAAGATTACATGTTGGGAGAATATGACTAGACAACTTTATTTCTTTCAACAATGGAAAGGTCTGTCAAATTCTTCATAGAGTTAATTAACACCGGTGGAAAAATATTCATCTGTCCTCACTTCTTTGAGCTTATCTTACTAGGTAATCTATAAGATAAGATTATAAAACATCCATGATATAAATGTGCTGGTGAAATGTAACATCCTAGTCATATTGTTCTGATATCATTTAATGGTATGTTCCGTGAACCGTGTTTATCATTTTACCATCAGGAATATGTTACTAATAAAAATAAATGAAATTAATTCAATTGAATGCCTTCTACATATACAAAAAATATATCTAGCAATACAGAAAACATAAAAATAAGTAAGGTTTGATTGACCTGAAGGCACTTATAGACTAGAAGAAGTTAGATAAAAGGCGATGTAGTAAAGTGGAAAATAATGCAAGTCTTAAGAAAAATAATTTGGGAACTTACTTTGGGAGATGAGAAAAGGAAAAGGTTTGAGGCATCAGGACAGCTTCATACAAAAAGGGTGGCATTTGGACAGAGCTTTATTTTTTTTTTTAATTTATTTTATTTATTCATGAAAGACAGAGAGAGAGGCAGAGGGAGAAGGAGGCTCCCCGCTCCGCTAGTCCCATGCGGGACTAGATCCCAGGAGGCCAGGATCATGACCTCAGCGGAAGGCAGATGCATAACTGACTGAGCCACCCAGGCACCAGAGCTTTAAAGAATGGATGGGTTTGGGGAATGTGATGGGGAGCAGCTGGAGGCTAGCTAGGCAAAGGGAACAGAGTGAACAAAGGCATGGAGAAATGTAGGCAATGGGGATAGTCCTTCAGTTGCAGTTGAAGAATTGGCAGAAGGACAAGGTGATTTGGGGGAAATAGCAATGCATGTAGCTTAATTGGAAATGAGGAGGCACCAACAATACCTAGTTGGTTGGGAGAGAATGACATATTGAGTGCTCATTAACAGCATCTGTTGAGTTCCTACTGTGTGCCAGGGACTTAGCTGAGCACTTCGTATGCCTTATGCAATATAATCCTCACAATAATAGTGTGAAACAGGTGTTAAGCATTATCCCATTTACAGATAAAGGAAAGGATTAGAGAAGTGAAATGACCAACAAGGCTGTCATTAATTGAACAGACTCCCTGACCCCAAGGGTGAAGTGCATTTACTGCCTTTGGGGTGTTAGCATGATTTCAGAATATAAGGCAGAGTAGAGGAAGATAAAACTGAAGGGGGGGAACAGGTTAGCGGACCACAGGGTTTTAAAAGCCCAAGAAAAAGACAATGAGGGAGTTCCTAAAGTCGTGGCAAGTTGATTAAGGGAAAAATAGATTGTTTGATGTTTATTTGATTGTCCCTAAGAAAACATCAAAAGTGTGGGCCCACTCCCTCCGTATAAATTAAAATCCTTTACTGCATCTCTCACAGCATGCTCTAGAACTTATGAGCTGTAATTACACATTTGTTTGACTATTTAAAATCTCTCTCCCTTTCTAGGCATTGACATCCTAGAAAAGGACTATGCTTGTTACACTCAACACTGTATGCAACTACAATACGTACTTAGTGGATTTAAGGATGGACAGTGGAGAAGTAAATACAGAATAATGACTTCAAGAACTCAGAGCTAGAGAGTTGGAAGGGGGTTGGAGTGATAAGGAATACAGGGGAAGGGAGAAATGCTTTTAAAAAACTCTTTCAGATATGGAGGCCCAAGGATTGTGCATTGAATAAAATGAGAAAGCCAGAAAAAGGAACTAAGATAAAAAGATGCGTGATGTTTTCTATTTAAGGCTGTATTCCACAGGATTTACCAATATGCCCAACTAGTTCAATAGACTTTATTTTTACTCCAACTTCTTTTTAACATTTAGTTGGTTCTTTTTGAGAACTTTAAAAATATATTTCATACAACTGACTTAAACTAATTTATTTTTTTTCCTTTTTCTGTTTAATTCATAATATTTAAACAAAATTGGCCAAGATTACACTCAATGTAACTAACTGTAACCTTGGATAAACACTGATTATATAGTTACCAACCTTTTAGTTATTCTCTTTTCTTTTATTTAATTAAACTAAGTTGCAGGAGTCCTCTTAATCCTGGGGGAGTAAATAGTTTTACAAATTTTTAAAGCAAATGCTTAGCCACTGTGACTAATACTCAGAAGAATTGTCTAAATTTCTGACTCTTTATTCACCTTAACATACAGATAGCAGTAACCAAAAATAGTTTGAAATAAGTTTCTCATTTTCATCAGAATAAAGTAAGTCCCCTTTAAAAATTTATTTAAAAACAGGAAAATCATTCTAATCAATAAGCAAACTAAAAAACCCAAGGATATGAGAGTTCTGAATTACGCTACATATGTTGGTATAGGAATAATTGCAGTTGAAGGACTGGCAGAAAATTTACAGGACTAAGTATGACTCTAAGATTACTCTTCATGTGTTCTTATCCTGTCTACAAATAAGAAATTAACATAGAATAATTTCAAATACAGAAAATAGGGACATTTTGCCACAGTTGGAAAATTTTTCTTTATGAAATTGGCTATGTATTTCCTATCTGTCCTTGCCTTATTCATATCTCAACATTTGCAATCAACACCCTTTAAATTATACATTTCTCTTTAGTTTGTATAGTAAAAACCCAAGCCTTAAACTCAATGATTATGCTTTTAAAAAACGATAGGGAAGGAACCACAGTTAAATAAATACTAAATTGCAACTCAAACAAATGTTACCTTTCTATTCCTTACCAACAAATGCAAAACTTGCCTACATTCAACAACTCTGAAAAATTTCCCCCAAGGAAAAAAAGTGTAATAATCTGAAATCAAGAAATGTCTCACATGGAAATGAAAAATGACTTCAGTGCTGTGTGGTTAGAGAATTGCCTCTCAGCAACTTATAATGTGCTTAGGACTTAACTGCTTCATAATTTGGTGAACTTCAAAAAAAATAACAATAGTGATTATAATACCCGAAATATGAATAGCAAATAACAGTACCCATCAAAAACCCAAAAAGCAAGAAAGCCCATATTATTTTGTTTCACTCATGCATACACATTTGAAAGAGGCATCCCAAAGCTTCATATTTATTTTTCTAAAATCATGTTAATTTCTTATTTATTTCAGGCATTACTAGAGACTCAAAATTTACTGCGCACTCAGGTTGCAAATTTTACCTTCAACCTTGGATTTTCAGGGAAGTTTTACCACACAGGTAAGAAGGAGCTTTGTGTTCTCAGGCAGCTACATATAAATAGGAGCGAGGATTTTAAATGTTTCATAAGTAGGAGGAATAGAATATCCGGACTGATTATGGGAAAAACTCGGGTGCATTATATGAGTAGCCAAATCCAAAATCAATGAGCTTGTTTACTTTGGCAAATACTGTTAGAATCAAGGACAAAGAAGGAAGACAATTGACTTTTTCAACTCAGTAAAAAAAGAAACCATGATCATTGTTCTGTGACTATGCATCTTGTCTCTCAGCATAGTCCAAGTAGAAAGCAAAGTGATTGTGATGATGATGATGATGATGATGTTGATGATGGCAATGACATTCCAATAATAATAATAGTGGGCAGTGTTTTTAAAATGTCAGATACTCAAGGTGACAGACATTTTTGTATATATTATTCCTTTGGAAAACATCTGGTGATCAGAGAGGAATTTTATAGCCTCAAAGAAAATTAATAGAGGGTCATCTTGCTTAACTTACCTTCCCTTGCAGGATTTTTCCCTAAAAATATTACAATTTGGCCCAACATGCATTAAAGCAATCGTAATAAGGCTTGTATTTCTTTCCATCTCTATCCAGCCACAGTTGAACTTCTTTTCAGTGTCGGCTTCTCAACAAATTCTTAAAATGTGATTGGTGTTCATGCACTACTCTATGTTCTGATATTTCTCACCTCTTTACCCATCTTCACCTCCAAAATATGACTTTTATTTTATGGGTATCAGCATTCTAATGTCTGGCATTCGTATGGAGAAAAATATGTGCAGAGAAGTGACTATCTTATAATAATGACAAAAATAACACAAAATGATGTGTTAGAGCCTGTAGGCAATACCTAGTATCTGCTCCTATTTCTGCATTTGTGGTATAAACCAAATACTTTATGACTTTGCACTGTTGTTACTTCATAGTTTCTTAGTGAAAACATTCCATGGGATTCTCTGTGCATGCATGCATGTTATTGACATTTAAAATATCCCATGCAAAGGTAGTCTTTAATTATCATAAATGCAGTTCATTTACCCAAAGAAGCTTTTTAATGTTTAACCAAGGAGGCTCAGCATGGTTTATTAGAATATTGAAGCAGTGATGTCTTATTGGCTTTTCTTTAATGCCTTTTCCCTCCTGCTTTGAAACATGTAAATCTGTTTAAAATAATAGAAGGAAAATTAGTATTTAGACCATTTGATAAATCAAATGATTGCATATTTTAAAAGGACATTTTGCAGAAAGAGATTTGGGTCATCGTATCTGCACAGGCAAAGTAATTCCAGCTTACAATTTTGAAAATAGACATGGTTTTTTAAATCTTCTTCAAAAGCCCCCTCAAGAAATGAGTTCAGGCCTAAGAAGCTCTGACTCTGAAGTTATAAAGCAGATAACTAAAAGCTATATCTACTCACGCAGGGGAAAAAATTATGGGATTATCTGGAGTTCACACACAAACAATACTGTTTTGTCTTAAATAGCCATATAGTGCAAGTAAAGCCATTCTTTTGGTTGAAATATATCTGGATAACTGCCTCATCTCTTTTATTCTCTTTTCCTATTCAGAACTATTAAAGCTGCCAGACATTCACAGAGTTAATGTTGATAGCAGGTTATAACACTTCTCATTTCTTCTTTATGATCCTGAACTTGTACACAGTACACATCCACCAGGAAATGAACAACACACTAGTTGATATCACAGGGATAGTTGTTGGAGGAAGATACCAAAAAAAAAAAAAAAAAAATCATTTTAATTTTATTTTTAAGAAGACCTTATTGACTCTTTTGACTCTTTATGTTGGTACTAACCTAACAAAAATAATGGAAGAAACACTTTATTCTGTTATGCTGTGGTGATAGTTCACTTTAGAGATCAAGCAATGTATATAAATTTGTAAATCCCGGAAGCTGACTTTCCTTCACATAGGATGAGACTTCCACTGACTTGATACTTTAAGTGTAGAATCACTGAAAGGCATCCATACTGTATTTCAAAGGTGCAATCATATTATATTGAGTACTTACTAATTTACTCAAGAGATGTCAAGTTTTCTCCTAGAGTGGAGTTAACATTGGTGATGTCCACTCTAGGGAGGGCATACTTCTGTCTTGTCTAGTTACATTCTTATACGCAAGCTTAACTATATGGAACAAAGTTTGCAAATCAGGGAAGTGCTTTCCTTATACTTGCACTCCGCTGTGATATGTAACTATTAGAAGATGGCCTTGTCACAATGACTGTCTCAGCTCTCTCCCAGGATGTTCTGATTTCCCAATGCATGAGGATGCTGATTGATGAGCCTCATTGTTTTGAAGACATTTAATCACATATGCCCAGTGTAATAGTGATAGATTCTTCATTTCTTAGACTGCTCCACTTATTTGTATTTCCCGTGTATTCTTTCCTGTTTGGCTTCTCTGCCCTTCACATGCTAAAAACAATCTCACCCAAAAGGACATATCCCTAAGCTTTCCCTCGCAGTCAGCCACTCACAGGTGCCAAATTGAAAAAGGAAGGACATACTGTTGATTAAAAGGAAAAAAATAAAAGTATGGAGTTTGAAACAAAATGTTTTAGTCTGAAAATATGTAAAGCTTGATTAGAATTGCACAATGAAAACTCAGAGAATGAACACATTAGAGTGTTAAGATGTCTTCTAGGGGTAAAGTGTTACAAATACTATTTTTGTAGGGCATAATTTCTAGTGACAATCATTGCCACTCTTTGTAATTAATAATAAATTGAATATGACTCAATCAATTACTTCATGGATATTTACAAATTGTATTAATATTGTTTTTTCATGAGAGTTCATTTGACAAAATATAGGCCCTTTATATAAAACTATTAACTTTTAAACATGAAATTTTTTTTAAAAGTATTACATTCATTTACCTTTGTTTGCTTTTTGTTTTTTATTTTCTGTGGAAATTACCAGTTCAGAGTAGGTATTAGAAACAGACTGCTTTTGGGGCACCGCCTGGGTGGCTCAGTTGGTTAAGCGACTGCCTTCGGCTCAGGTCATGATCCCAGGGTCCTGGGATCGAGCCCCGCATCGGGCTCCCTGCTCAGTGGGAAGCCTGCTTCTCCCTCTCCCACTCCCCCTGCTTGTGTTCCCTCTCTCGCTGTGTGTGTGTCTCTCTCTCTCTGTCAATTAAACAAATAAATAAATAAAATCTTAAAAAAAAAAAAAGGAAAAGAAACAGACTGCTTTTGTTCAAATCCAGACTGACATTTACTAGGTTTGTGAACATAAACAGGTTACTTAAACTTTCCGTGCCTCAGTTTCTTCATCTCTAAATGAGAATCATATCTCCCTCATCTAGAACAATGCATAGCATGTTCTAAGTGCTATGTGTTTATTATTATTACTTTAAAAAGTATTTTTGTATAAGACTGATTTTATCAAAAAAGTAAACTGAATAACGCACATCACTTTATTTTCTAATTTTGAAATTGTAGGTTACATACATACATTTATTTATTTCTGTATTTATTTTTTTGCCTTTAAAGAGAGTTTGCACTGCAGTGGGGGGAACACAATCATTAATTGAAATAACACTGCTCTTATTCACATACAAAAGTAACATTCTTAGAAACAACTTTCATGTATGTGCCTTACAAGTTATTCAGTGAAACAACGCATAATAAACATATGTATACAATGGAAAGATAAACTATACTTATCGATACAAGTAACATTCTTAGAAATATGTTTCCCACGCGTCTTTGAAGGTTTTACATGCATTGCAATGTACTGAACACATTTTCTGAAGTTAATTTTTAAAAATTTTTAATTAAAGTATCATTGACATATGTATGATATTAGTTTCAGGTGTACAACATAGGGATTTGAAAACCATATCCAGGGGCACCTGGGTGGCTCAGTTGGTTAAGCATCCCACTCTTGATTTCCACTCAGGTCATGATCTCAGGGTGTGGGATCGAGCCCTGTGTTGGGCTCCACACTCAGCATGGGGTCTGCTTGTCCCTCTCCCTCTTCTCCTCTCCCTTGCTCATGAAAGAGAGAGACCTCTCTTTCAAATAAATAAATAAAATCTTCTTAAAAATTAGAAAAATTGATGGGCACCTGGGTGGCTCAGTTGGTTAAGTGACTGCCTTCGGCTCAGGTCATGATCCTGAAGTCCTGGAATTGAGTCCAGCATGGGGCTCCCTGCTGAGCAGGGTGTCTGCTTCTCCCTCTCACCTCTCCCCTCCCCCTCTCATGTGCTCTCTCTCTCCTTCTCTCTCTCTCAAATAAATAAATAAAATCTTTTTAAAAAATTAGAAAAAAAGAAAGTCATATGCATTACAATATGCTCACCATGGTAAGTGTAGTTTCCATCTGTCTCCAAAGTTATTACACTGTTATTAACTATATTCCCTATGCTATACTTTTCATCCTGGTGATCTATTTATTTTATAACTGGGAGATTATACCTCTTAATACCCTTCACCCTGTTTCACCCATCTCCCACTCTCCTCCCTTTAGCAACCACTAGTTTGTCCTCTCAATATATGAGTTTTTTTTCTCCTTTGTGTTATATTATTTGTTTTGTTTTTTAGATTTCACATTTAAGTGAAATCATAGGATTTTGTCTTTCTCTGACTTATTTCATTTAGCATCATACCTATCCATGTTGTCCCAAATGGTAAGATTTCATTCCTTTTTATAGCTGAGTAATATTCCATTGTGTATATATACCACATCTTTATCCATTCATCTATGGATGGACATGGGTTGCTTCCGTATCTTGGCTCTTATAAATAAGGCTGCAGTAAACATAGGTGTTCATATATCTTTTCCAATTAGTGTTTTTGTTTTCCTTGGGTAAATACCCAGAAGTGGAATTATTGGATTGGATGGTAATTCTATTTTTAGTTGTTGGAGGAACCTTCGAACTGTGTTCTCCAGTGGCTGCACCAGCTTACATTCCTGCCAACAGTGCACAAAGGTTCTCTTTACTCCACATTCTCGCCAACACTTCCTAGTTCTTTATATTTTGGGTACTGACCATTCTGACTAGTGTTAGGTGATGTCATTGTGGTTCTGATTTGTATTTTTCTCCTGATGATTAGTGATATGAGTATCTTTTCACATGTCTTTGGGCCATCTGTATGTCTTCTCTGGGAAAATGTTTATTCAATACCTCTGCCCATTTTAATTGGATTATTTGTGGATTTTTTTTTGATGTTGAGTTGTATGAATTCTTTATCAGATGTATCATTTGCAAATATCTTCTCCCTTTCAGTAGGTTGCCTTTTTGTTTTGTTGTTGGTTTCCTTTGCTGTGCAAAAGCATTTTAGTGTGATGTAGCCCCAATAATTTATTTTTGCTTTTGTTTTTCTTGACTGGAGAAACACATCCAGAAAATTATTGCTGAGGTTGATGTCCACAGATTACTGCCTATGTTTTCTTTTAAGAGTTTTATTGTTTCAGGTCTTATATTTAGATCTTTAGTCCTTTTTGAGTTTATTTGTGTGTATGGTGTCCAGTTTCATTCTTTTGCATATAGTTGTCTAATTTTTCCAACACCATTTATTGAAGAGACTATTTTCCCCCCTAGTATATTCTTCCTTCCTTTGTCATAGATTAATTGACCACATAAGTGTGGGTTTCTGTCTGGGCTCTCTATTCTGTTCTATTGATCTATGTAGCCTTTTATTGTGTTGTTCTATACTGTTTTGATTACAATAGCTTTGCAGTACAGTTTGAAATCTGGGAGTGTGGACCCCCAGTTTTGTTCTTCTTCCTCAAGATGGCTTTGGCTGTTTGTGATCTTTTGTGGTTTCATACAAATTTTAGGATTATTTGTTCTTGTTCTGTGAAAAATACTATTGATATTTTGATATGGATTGCACTGAACCTATAGATTGCTTGGATAGTTTGGATATTTTAATATTTGTTCTTCCAATTCATCAGCGTGGCATATCTTTCTTTCCACTTGTTTGGAATTTCTTCATCTCCTATTTCTTTCATCAATGTCTTATAGTCTTTAGAGTACTGTTGTTATACTTCCTTGGTTAGGTTTATTCCTAAGTATTTTATTATTTTTGGTGCAATTGTAAATGGGATTTTCTTAATTTCTCTTTCTGCTCTTTTGTTAGTAGTGCATAGAAATGCAACAGATTTCTGTATATTGATTTTTGAACTCTGCAGCTCTGTTGAATTTATCAGTTCTAGAACTAATAGGTAACCATAGGTAACTTTTAATCGATTTTCATCACCACACAGTTCTTTTATTTATTGTAATGTTTAAAATTAGTTTAGTGCATACCTACCTATATGGAACCATGCCAGATTCAATATACAAAGAAAATACAAACATCTTCTTACCATTCAAGAATTACAATATTTCATACATAATGAGCAAATATAAAGCAGACATTTGTACAAAAGCAATAATGCAGACACTGGAATTTTATAAATTGCATTTTAACATTGCCTTATGGGAATTAACCTCTAGCCCAGATCTTGCTAAAATTATCCTTATATTGGCAGACTTAAAGAACTTTTAGAAGGATGCTATTATTTCATAACAAGATCATCTACATGTGGTAACAAAAAAGTAAATTCTTCAATATTTTACTTCTGAATTTAAAAACTTCCTATTTATTGAGAATTTAGAGAGGTAAGAGGGAAAAACTATTAAGTTAGAACAAAAAATACTACATTTTTAATTAATAATGATGTAGATTTGGGGGCGCCTGGGTGGCTCTGTTGGTTAAGCGGCTGCCTTTGGCTCATGCCATAATCCTAGGGTCCTGAGATTGAGCCCACTGTTGGGCTCCCTGCTCAGCAGAGAGCCTGCTTCTCCCTCTTCCTCTGCCTGCCGCTCTGCCTGCTTGTGCTCTCTGTTAAATAAATAAATAAATAAATCTTTAAAAAAAATAATAATGATGTTGTAGATTTGAACCTAGATCAGATTAGACGTAAAAGGCTAAATATGAACACAAATTCTTTTAATGGATTGTAACTTGTGTTAAATATGGTGATGTATGAACTACAAATTATATCCTCACATATTAAATTAGGTATAGAAAAATATGTGTTAATAGTATAGAAAAATATGTGTTAATAGTATAGAAAAATATGTGTTTATAGTGATTTGAAAATTTAATATTTTCATTTAGTTGGATTTTAAAACATTTGAAATTCTGCATTGGTCCCTCAGCATGACTTGGTATCATATTTTTCTTTTTTTTTTTTTCTTGGTATCATATTTTTCATTAAGCTATTTCTAGTGTCACAAGCTTGCCTCACATGGCTTTGAATTATAAGACCTATATAAAGTAAGAGAAAGGCTGATGGGAAATTAATCTAGGAGGTGAAAAAATAGTTTTAAATATCACTCTCAACCTTGTGAGGAGTGTTTATAAATTAACTCAATCTCTAGTATAAAAATTATTAATATTTTATGATCAGTCATGTATCTATTTATATCAATAGTCTACAAATTTCATTTAAGTTGATTAATTGACCTCCTTCCTGGTCAAGTATGTGTTTTGTGATTCCTGCTACTTTCAATAACGATCAGTGAAGTTTAAAGTGAATGGAAGCATTTCTCAAACATTCTGTATTCAAAGCACAACAGAAGGGTGGGAGAACTGTCAATTCATTCATTGCATGTGGCACAAAGTAACTCTAATCTGTGCTTCAGTGGGCTAAATTATGGCCATAAGAAACATGGTCTAAACACTTCATGCTTAAAATCCATCTGAGGAAATGATAAACTTTTCTCTATTTGGATTTCAACGTTTGAAATTCTCTATATTAACAAAGTCAATGAATTGCAAGTCTGTCTTATAACAATTGTAGCTAAAGTTAACAAAAATTAAGGATTCTGTCTGCTCAACTGATTCATAAGACTTTATCACATTCAAAACTTCTATTTCTTTACCCTTTGTATAGTAGCAATTATTACAAGTAGTATGGTGCCAAAACTCTAATTAAACCTGATGGTCCTTACACCCTCTAAGAACTATGCATTATGAACTGTACCATAGAAATAATTCATATACATAAATACACACAAAAGTTTCCATGCACTTCGGCGGACATATGAAAGCTCTGAAGTTCACTGACATTATATTAATATGGATTGAATTAAATTATTCACCTACTCACTGCTCTGGGGAAGTGGCATAATACTGTGCAAGTTAAAGGAATCCAATCTCTGACTTCAAGAAATTAATAATCTAGGCAAGCAATGTTTTCAAGAATTTGTAAAAATATATAAATTTAGAACACTGTAAGTATAAACCTGTAGATATTATTTTTAAGAAGAAAGAGATCCTGATATTTATGAAGTGCTTGCTATCTGAAAGTCCTGATATTAAGTGCTTTAATAAATCAATCTCATTCACTTTTCACAAAGACCCAATGAGATAGGTATTTATATCCCCATTTTAAACCAGGAAACTGAGATTCAAAGAAGTTGACTTGTCCAGGATCACATAGTAAAGCAAATGGCAGAAGTAGAGACACTACTTTTGTATTTATTGATATCAAATATACACTTTAACCATTTCACAGCACTCTTTACTGCATGATCAGTGAAATCTTTATTATGAGACACATAAATGAAACATTTGGAGAGGATTCTTTAAAAAAAAAACTTTAATATTTATTTGCTTAGTATTAAATTAAGCAGCCATCTGTAAAACATATTATATTGTGGAAAAATAAACCAAATAAATACACCTCACTCTAAGACAGAATCTGTTATTTTACTTCACTTATTTAGTTAAGTATCTAGAGACCAAATAGGAATCAATTCTTATATTACTGATCCAGAACGTTTTAAAATTAGACTGCATATTGTAAAATTGTGCAAAAATTGTATGATTTCATACAGTGAAAATATTTGTTGGTATCTGCAATGAAGAGAATTCCCTGGGAATTAAGTTGTTATTTCGTTCTTTCTTTTTTTTTCACTTGTGGCATGACAAAGGGTTTTTACTATGCCTTGAACACAAATTTTCTTAAGAGAAGATGAGAACTTTAAAGTTCCCAAGCCAAGGTTCTATTGTGTTAATAACTTCATTGTTTAAGTTTTAAGAAATATTGGTATCAAAATAGGAAATGTGTATGTTCGTAATATTTATGTTAAAAATGTAAGGATACAAAAGTAATTATACAGTGTTAGCTCAACTTTTAAAAAAGCAGAAAAAGATTTAAAAGAAAATATCAAAATACCAAAATGTTAGCTCTAAATGATGATCTTTGTTTTTGTTTTGTTTTGTTTTGTTTTTGAGATTCATATATCACTAGTCTGTGCTTTTTTTTCACTTATTCAATAAGCATATATTATTTTTCTAATCAGAAAAAAATTAACAAACTTCATCACTTAAATCTTAAGCTCAATTTTAGACTCATATGCAAGAATATTTTTAAGAATAAAAAAAAATCATCTCTGATCAGGTTTCCCCTGTGCATTCAAGAGGAAAAGAATTATCAGCTAATAACTTTAAAACAAAAATAAATTTTCTCAAATGAAGTTTGTTTATTCATTTCTCACCATACGCTAGCAATCCTGAACAGTGTCAGTGACAAAATACCCCTAAGTTCTAAACTAAACAACTATCTGCACTCCAACTCATCACAACCCCCAGCCACATTGCCTTCGGTGTAATTTAGACTATGGTCATTTCTTTTTATTATTATTAAAACAATGCAAAATAGGATTTATGTATCAGTAGTAAGAAGAATAACAAAAATCTGACAAACATCATCTTTAAGCCAATACGAAATATTCATTCAAACCATTTTTAACCTCATGTTTTACAGGGACTGAAGAGGAAGATGAAGGAGATGACCTTTTGCTTAGGTCTGTGGATGAGTTCTGGTGGTTTCCTCATATGTGGAGCCATATGCAACCCCACCTCTTCCACAATGAGTCATCTTTAGTTGAACAGATGATTCTCAACAAGGAATTTGCACTGGTGAGCATATTTTATTGCAGTATTTTTCAAACTCCAAGTTGTAATGTATAAGTGGATTGCAAAATCAATTTACTGGGGTGAATACAACAGAAATAGAACAGACAATATCAGAAAGTGCCTCACACGTATTAGGGTACATATTCCTTTGTGTTATTTTGTTCCAGGCATGTGTGTGTATATGGATAGGGCCATGATATACTATAAAATGTATTTCAAAAAGTAGGTCATTGTCAGAAAGTTACCATCTTTTGTTTTATGGAAGAATTATTCTTGCACCTATGAGGAGGAAATCTAGTACTTTATCCACTGTATTCCTGATACATTATAATTACATCTCAAAAAGCATTTATTGTAAGGAGAAATGAATGGATGGGTGAACTGAATCATCGAGAACCAGTGGTTCTCAAACTGCAGCATGTATCCTTTTCACCTAAGAGACTTTTTAAAACACAGACTGCTGGGTCCAATTCTGAAGTTTCTGATTCCAAAGATTTTCAGAGAGGCCTGAGAACTTGCATTTCTAACAAATTATCAGATGGCCCATGGGCCAAATTTGGCCTGCTGCTTGCTTTTTCTTGTCCCTGAGCTAAGATATTTTTCATCTTGGGGTGGGTTTTGTTTGTTTGTCTTTTACATTTTTAAATGATTGGCTAACAGTCAAAGGCACAATAATACTTTGTGACATAGATGTTATATAAAATTCAAATTTTAATGAACATAAATACAATGTTGTTGGAACACTGCCACGCTTACCTTTATACCTCTATAGCTGCTTTTGCACTACAATAGAGGTGAATAGTTGCAAAAGAAACCGCATATGGCCCCCAAAGCCTAAAATATTTACCTTTACTGAAAAAGTTTGCCCACCCTGCTCTATATTAGGTAAACCATATATCCCTCTAACAATCTAAGGAAAAACATTTTTTTTCCCAGAAAAATACTCAGATGCCCGTTCTCACATCTTCACACAGAGGGAACAGATAGTCCAAGGGGTATGTGGATCACCCAAAGACCCTGGGCCTCAGTTAAACCTATCTTAAAATAAGCAGTTTTCATTTAAAATAAACGACGTGCATGGAACTGGAGGGTATCATGCTGAGCGAAATAAGTCAATCAGAGAAAGACATGTATCATATGACCTCACTGATATGAGGAATTCTTAATCTCAGGAAACAAACTGAGGGTTGCTGGAGTGGTGGGGGGT
>NC_138370.1:92320932-92337762 GCF_054177405.1 Leptonychotes weddellii
TTTATCTTTATATTTACCCAGGAGTGGAATTGTTGGGTCATATGGTATCTCTATGCTTAACATTTTGAAAAACTGCCAGACTGTTTCTAAATTTTTTGCACCACTTTACATTCCCACCAACAGTGCATGAGGATTCTAATTACTCCACATCCTTGTCAATCCTTGTTATTAACTGTCTTTTCTATTGTAGCCATCTTAGTGGGGGCAAAGTGGTATCAAATTATGTTGTGATTTGCATTTCCCTAATGGTAATGATGTTGAGCATTTCTTTTTCATATGCCTCTCAGCTGTCATATGTCTTAATTGGAGAAATGTCTATGCAGAC
Source organism: Leptonychotes weddellii (assembly GCF_054177405.1). Lineage (NCBI taxonomy): Eukaryota > Metazoa > Chordata > Mammalia > Carnivora > Phocidae > Leptonychotes > Leptonychotes weddellii. Next base: position 92,321,258 of record NC_138370.1, read on the forward strand.
CTTTTTCCACCTTTTAGTTGAGTTAGTGGCCTTTTGTTATTTACTTGCAAGAAATCTTCGTGTATTCTTTATACAAGTACTTTATCAGACCTATGATTTGCAAAAATTTTCTCCATATGTGGATTGTTTTTCACTTTCTGAACTGTGTCTTTTGAAACATAAAAGTTTTTAACTTTTACAAAGTCCAATTTATCTGTTTTTGTTTTTATATTGTTTTTTTCTCTTGTACTTTTTGTGTCAACCTTAAAAAGGCTTTGCCTAACCCAGGTCATAAAAGTGTAATCCTATATTTGCTTCTACGAGTTGTATAGTATGACTCTTATGTGTAGTTCTGTGATGCATTTAGTTAATTCTTTTGTGAAGTACAAGTTCATTCTTTCACATGTAGATACCAGGTTGTACCTGCATTATTTGTTGAAAACACTATTCTTTCCCCCACCAAATTGTCTTGGTACTTCTGTCAAAAATAAATTGACTTAAATGTAAAGAAGTATTTCTAGACTCTCAGTTCTGTTATTTATCTCTATGCCTGTCTTTGTGCTAGATCTCATCATCTTGATTACTATATATTCACAATAAGTTTTGATATTGGGAATTGTGAGTCCTCCAACTTTGTTTTTCTCTTTCAAAATTGTTTTGTCTATTCTGGGTCTTTTGCAATTTCATATGAATTTTAGAATCAGCTTATCAATTTCTGCACAATGGCTAGGTGGGATTTTGACAGGACAGCATTGAATCCACAGATCAATTTGGGAAATGCTCCCATCTTAACAATATTAAGTATTCTGATCTATGTACGTGAGCAGTTTTTCCATTTATTTATGTCTTCCTTAGTTTTTTTTAACAATATTTTCTAATTTTCAGAGTCTGTGCTTTACACTTTTATTAAATACATTCGTAAGTATTGTATTCTTTTTGATGCTATTATAAATGGAATTGTTACTTAATTTCACTTTCACATTGTTTATTTTTATAGAGAGAAGTACAATTGGTTTTTGTATATAAAGCTTGTAACCTTCAAATTTGCTGAATTCATTTACTAATTCTAGAGTTATTTAAGTGGATTCTTCAGGATAGTTTATATATAAAATCTTATCATTTGTAAATAGAGATAGTTTCATTTCTTTTCTAATCTGGATGCATTTTATATCATTTTCTTGTCCAATTTCCCTGGTGAGAACCTCCCCTATAATGTTGAATAGAAATGGCAAGCACAAAAATCCTTGTCTTATTCCTGATCTTAGGAGGGAAGCATCCAGTCTTTCACCATTAAGCATGATTCTAGTTATAGGCTTTTCATAGATACCCACTATCAAGTTGAAGTTCCGAGGTCTATTCCTACTCAGTTGAGTATTTTTATTATTAAAGAATGTTGGCATGTTCATACATTTTGAGGGAGGTCTATTCAGTTGGTTATGTTTTTCCCTTTGTCTTATTGATATGATGTATTACACTAATTGGTTTTTAGATGTTAAACTAACCTTACATTCCTGTGATAAATCTCAATCCTGGTGTATAATGTTTTTTATATGTTGCTGAATTTAATTGCTAGTACTTTGCTGAAGATTTTGCATGTGCATTCATAAAATATTGGTTTGTGGTTTTCTTTTATTATGATATCTTTTTCTGGTTTTGGTGGTAGGTTAATACTAGCCTCATAGAATTAGTTGAGAAATGCTCTCCCCTCTTCTGTGTTTTGAAAGAATCTGTCCATGATTGGTATTAATTCTTCACATGTTTGGTAGAACTCACCAGTGAAACCTGGCCTGGTTCTTCCATGTGGAAAGCTTTTAAATTATTAAATCAATCTCTACTTGTTATAAGTCTATTCAGATTTTCTATTTCCACTTGAATCAGTTTTAGTACTTCATGTGTTTCTATGAATTTATCCATTTCACCTAAGTTAGCTAATTTTTTTGGCATAGAGTGTTCATAATATCCCTTATGGCTATTTTGATTTTTATAAAGTTAGTAGTGTTGTCTTCTTTTGTTCCTGATTTTACCAGTTTGAAACTCCACTAATTACCAGCAGCATGCTCTACGGTTTTCAATGCCTTAAGGTGCAGACTTTACCATAGTCTGAATCAATAAAGTGCATTCCTTTTCTACAGAAAGTAGTCTTTGAGGTAGGTCTATGAGACTTTTTCCAACCACAGGAGTGTTCTTAGCTGTCCCTTTCCTTGGTTCTCTCTAATAAACTTCTTGTTTGGTCTATTATTAGCTTGTTGTGAATTTTAATTAAAATAACAACAGCTTCCTCTAAATTGCTAACCATCAAAATCTCCATTGTTTTCAAGGGTGACCTTAGGCTTGAACTTTTCCATACTCCGTCCCAAATAAAGTAACTTCCTTTGGAGAGAATTTAGGAGCTCTCTCTTTCTATGAACTACATCTCCTCCTAGGCAAAATCTGTGCATCCACTGCTCCGAAGCTGAAGTGGGGACAATGACCTCCTTCTCTCAAAGTGACACCCAGATTTATGAGCAGGGTGCTAGGTTGGGATGGTAGTCTCTGGGCTTCTCAATTTGGCTCTCCCGGCTTAGAACCACCACCCTACAACTGAGCTGGAGCAAGGACAAATCATGGTTTCAGTATTTTTGGTTTCTGCCATCTAAGATACAAATGAGGAAGAGAGCTCTAGATCGCTCAACTGTTCTTGCCTAGAGTAGAACTTCTGTGCACAGAGCTAGGAGAATGAGAAATTCTCATGGCCTGACACTCCCAGGGAGAATCACAGCTTTAGACTGGAATCTAAAGAAAGAGAAAAACCTCTGTGTTCCTGGCTGCACCTTCCTGGGGTAGGAATTTTGTCATTCTAAACTGAGGCAAGTGGGGAAGAGTGGGGGTACATGGCTCAATTGACATATGCTTTCACTGTTCTTTCCAATCTTCATAGATTTTCTTGAGTAATATTCCTTCATTTGCTGTACATCCTTAGTTCATTTCCCAGAGATTTTAAATGGTTGAGGTTTTTTTTTTTAAGATTTTATTTAGTTATTTGAGCAAGAGAGAGAGCACGAGTGGGGGGAGGGGCGGAGGGAGAGGGAGAAGCAGACTTCCCACTGAGCAGAGATTCAGGACAACTCAGGGCTTGATCCCTGGACCCCGAGATCATGACCTGAGCTGAAGGCAGATGCTTAACCAACTCAGCCACCCAGGTACCCCTAAATGGTTGTTTTTTAAATAATTTCTATAAGTTATGGTTGTCAGAATTCTCCAGAAGTCAGAATTCTACCATGATATCTTGACTAACTTAAAACAGCACCCTACTGGTGTCCAGTTCCACTCTTGGCCCTCTTGAATCTATTCCCATCAAAGAAGCTATAGTGACCCTGTTAACTTCTAATTCAGATCCTGTTACATTTTATCTCAAAGCCCTCCAAACTACCTTAAAATAGCCCGTATGGCCTTTGCATCTGACCCCTTGTTTCCCATGCCCCATGTTCCCATCTGATATTTTAATGGCTGGTACTTGAAAGTCTCCAGTAATTTTCCCTGATGTGCTAGAATTTCTAGACTGGGTTTTCAAATAAAACCCACAATGTTTTGAAATAATTTGTTTGTTAAATCTGCCGTGTCTATTTTTTTTTTGTATTAGTACTTTAAATCCTAAAGCAGGGTAGGCCGAAAATATTTTTGAGTTTGAAAAAGCATTAAATAATGAAATCAAATATTAATGGCATTTCCTTGGAAGACAGAGCAGTAAAAATTTGCTAAATGTTTCATAAATGGACTATTCATATGATCCTGAATATATTTAATAATACTTATTGGAAACCTATGATGAGTGAAATGGTCTTAGGAAGGAAGAAAATAATAAAATCACAGTGGGAAGATTATAGAATAGCAATAGAAAACTTGAAGCTCACTTATATGAGCACTTAAATGATTTTGTACTGAATACAGAGCATTTATTTATAAATGGCATTTTATAACAATTTAAAAGTATTTCCATATATACACCATATGGTCAGTAGAGATCTCTCTTCATCATTATAACTATTAATTATTTTTTCTCTTTATGTTAAATATGCATACATTTCTCATATATTGTTCAAAAATATCATTTATAGACACAATTTATTTATCACCATGTTCCTTTACCATGACAATATTTTGTCCATCATAATTCTTTATACCTTCCTATTAATACTTGTGTGTTTTATCTGGGATACTCAAAATTACACACCTATAGATTCAATCTTTAATATATGCTGTATCAAGATGGAATATTTGTATTACAATATGTGATTTATCCATTTGTCACTGAAAAGCTTTAGCATCTGGGTGATTTATTGTTTTAACCATTTCAGAGAGTAACTTTCTGAAATACATAACTTACTGCTTTTAAATTAATAAATGCATACTAAGCATCATGTCTCATTTTTCACAAGGACTAAAGGTTTTCACTGTTAATACAAATGATTTTACTGTGTTCTCAGAGTCTGCTGAGAATATGTAGACTATTTGCTCCTCAACTGTGTTCTTAAAATATTTGAATTTTTGCATCTACTTTTTCAAGTTTTCCAATTTATGGTTTATAAGATTGTTAACTTTCTCTTCTAGCTATTGTCATGTTATCTGAGTATAGCAGCCAGATTCCCATTTTATTAAAATGAAGTGGTCAAACTAAATAACCATTGAGGTCCATGATATCTCTAAAATTCTATAAATCTGAGTTGCTCTGAGCTTGGAAATCAGATACAGCAAGCTTCTTAAGCTTGTTTCCAAAGAGATAGTTAAAGCATTCAATTTCACAAATGAGAAAACAACTCATGTGTAAATGGTCACACTGAGAACCCATACTCTGCTTTGTGGTTCCTAATCCAGTGACCTCTGCAAAGCTGAAAAATTGTTGAAGAACATAGACCTTTCTTTCTGTATTGAAAGAAATAGATGTTATTGCATACAAATTTTAAAAGTTAATATGGAAAATTGAAGTGTGTAAGTGGTATAATGATCAGAGTATTGCATAATAAGTGAAAATATTTTTCTTTTTCTTTCAGCTACCCATTGCCAAGAGATTTTTTACCCTTTTTACAAGTAGAATGATATTGTTTCATAAAGTTATTAGCTAGCTTATTCAAGCAGCCTCTAAGGTTTTCATCAATTCCTATTTTCACCAAACCTACAACATGAAGAATAGCATGAACTTTTTGCCTAAAAATTAGAATTGGTATTTCATTAGCTATTAATATTCATACTGCTTAGCAATGGATTTAGAGGGGGAAAATGGCTTTTGTTGTCATGTGTTGTATCATGGTAAGTCTTTGACTTGCTGGTCTGATATTGGCAAGTAGATGAGAGAATTTCCCTTAGACAGAAAATCTCTACAATACATATTTATCTATTTGATTTTCCTAGCAGAGGGCAACATCAGACCCACCTATCCCCCAAATTGCTATTTTAGTTGCAGCATCTTTTTTCTGTCAAGGAGCTATTTTATTTCTGAACATGTTTAACCTCAAAGGAATAAATGCCACCTACAAAATTAACTTTAATAATGGGCAACAATAATTGAAGGAAATAAATATTTATATCATTCAAAATATTTTAAGAGTAAATCTATCAAGGTTTGCACCTATCTCTTCTGAATACTTTATTGTCATTACTTTTGGTAAATGTAAAGCCTTGAAAGTCATTCCTTCTGCTTTATGGTTTTTATGCATTTAAATAATCTTTTAAGATTAACTAGAGGAGCTCTAATTCTTTTCAAGTGTTGATACATGAAACAGTTGAAGCAGAGGATTTCCCCCTAGGAGATAAGCTGATAACTGCTTAAAGTAGTTGTTAATATTTAATTTACTTGCTTTAAGGCAAATAAATATTTCCTCTAAATATTAAGTTTTGTTTATATTATACAAAACAGTAAACTATGCACAAAATACAAAAGACAAAGTTATGTTGCTCTGAAAAAAACAAAACCTTAGCTATTTTTACACATAAAAATCTTTTGTGACATGAGTTTACCCTGTGCAGGCCTTTGCCTAATTGTTCAGTGTATTAGTTAAGACCAGGCACTGGACTTCAGACCTATCTTAATTCAGATTCCATCTTTGCCAATTACTAAATGGGTGACCTTAGCAAGCAACTTAAAATTCTTGTGCTTTTTATTTTCAAATATGTAAAATGGGGATGATAGTAGTTCATACCTCATAGGTTTTTATGAGGATTACGTGATGTATGTACATGTTTGTATATGTATAATGCTTAGCAAAGTGTTTGGCACATAAGTGTTTCAAAAAATATTTGTCATCATCATGATCATCGTCATGGCTACCATCATTTTCACCATATTTTTTCAAGAAACATATGATCATTCCTTTTGAAATAAGAGGTTGGTGGTGACAATAATACCACCAAATGACTTTTTCAAAGTTATGTAATATGCAAGTTGGGGACAGATACAACATATTCTCATTTACCTTGCCGTTCTCTCTCTATCCATAATTCAATACTGAATATGATCACTAATTTTTAATAATTAAAAGAAACTAGTATCTTACCAAACATTCCAAGAAAAAAGAACATGGATGATAGAAGTTGGGTTTGTTTTTTTTTTTTTAATATTTTATTTATTTATTTATTTGTCAGAGAGAGAGAGAACACAAGCAGGGGGAGTGTCAGGCAGAGGGAGAGGGAGAAACAGGCTCCCTGCTAAGCAGGGAGCCCGATGCGGGGCTCAATCCCAGGACGCCGGGATCATGACCTGAGCAGAAGGCAGACGCTTAACCGACTGAGCCACCCAGACGCCTCTGATAGTAGTTGTATTTTTAAAGAAATAAGTAAAAAAATTAGAAAGGGTTGATTTATGTACATGTGAACTCTTAACTCTGAAATTATTGTTTTCCAATTATGTCCAAAAATGTTCAGATATTTCTTCAGTGTGAAAAAGTAACTCTCTCCTTTCCTTCACACATTTGTTCCTTCCTTTCTTCCTTCCTTTTTCTTTTTTGCGAAGAACACAGAAATACTAATTCTTCTTTCCCGTCTTTCTTCCTCTTTTCCTTCGTTCTTCCCTTTCCTCAATAGACAATTAATGAATATCTATTATCTGCTAAGCATTTACTTGATATTAAGGATGCAGAAATGAATGAGATGCTGCTTATTCTCAGGGTTTTTATTTAAGTGTAATAACAGTATTTTAGGTTTTTGAGAGAAATATGCAGTTTAGAGCCACAAAGGAGACACTGGTTAGTTAAAAGGGGGAGTAAAAATTTTAAAAAACAGGACAGACCACTGAGATAACACGAGTGAAAAATGAATAAGTGTGCTTGAGGGAGAAGACAGGAGAGAAGAACTAGGCAGAGAGAGCAGCATTCAAAAGAGCACAAGATAATGCCCGAATAACATGTTCCACTCTTCTGGTAAAATATATATTGCTTCAGCACTGACCTATCAGTGACTCTGGAAACACTGCTTGTGGGATTTGGCCTGTAGTCTGTTTTTATAGGGCTGGTGTATTAAGGATTGGTTTTATATTTTTATTTTTTTATTTTTATTTATTTTTTTTTTAAAGATTTTATTTATTTATTTGACAGAGAGAGACACAGCGAGAGAGGGAACACAAGCAGGTGGAGTGGGAGAGGGAGAAGCAGGCTTCCCGCGGAGCAGGGAGCCCGATGCGGGGCTCGATCCCAGGACCCCGGGATCATGACCCGAGCCGAAGGCAGACGCTTAATGACTGAGCCACCCAGGCGCCCCGGCTTTATATTTTTAAAGGATTGTAAAAAACAAACAAAGAACAATGTATGACAGAGGCATTATGGTGCTGGCAAGGTCTAAAATATTTACTACATAGCTCTTCAGAGTAAAAGTTTGTCAAACTGTGACCCACACACCTAATGATCCAAAGGAAAGTATATCAAATTGCAATCATAATGATGAACAGTATTCCATGAATCCATAATTAATCTATCCATCAGTGATTATTGATAACCTCCTGTGTCCTTAGAAGGATGAAATTTGTAGAATATAAAATAAATTTCTGATAATTCTTACCTTTACGAATCTCCAAAAGGAGCATAAAATGTTGAGGAAAGGAAGAAGAAATTGATTTGGTGTCAGAGAAAGCTTTGAGTTGGGAATTAGGAGATGAGCCTGAGCAGCTCATGTGGGGCCAGAATATGCAGGAAATTTATACTCTAGGCCTCAGGGCCTCAGGGACCTAAATCCAACCGTACTGATCACCTTTGCATAGAACTCTGTCTACCATTTGAAATACTAATTCTCCAGATTCTTCTATCATCTCCCAACGTTCGTAATTATTCATCCTAATTATTCATCCAATAATTCATTGCTCTTCTATAACCTTCCAGATCATTATTCTTGTCTTTTGTATGTAAGATTAGGAAGTGAACTGCTTAGCAGTAGGGCATGGGAATTCTCATTTCTGCATTCTCATTTCAGGGAATAGATGTCTTTCGTCCTTGGTTGTCACTTCTTTTTTTTTTTTTTTTAAAGATTTTATTTATTTATTCATGAGAGACAGAGAGAGAGAGAAAGAGGCAGAGGGAGAAGCAGGCTCCCAAGGAGCAGGGAGCCCGATGTGGGACTCAATCCCAGGACCCTGGGATCATGACCTGAGCCGAAGGCAGACACTTAACCATCTGAGCCACCCAGGCGCCCTTGGTTGTCACTTCTAAATGCATACTTAGTATCCATTGTTTACATTCTTCCTTACTGAATGAACCCAAAGTTTGCTTGTGGAGCCAAGTGTCTGGCTAAAGGACTGATTTTTCACCTTTTATTTCAGGTAGGAAACCATTAACATGTTTCTGGCCATTTAGATATAAGCCTAAGGTGTGGTATGAGGCTCCAGGAAAGCAGGTTAGATACAGCTGATGCTTGCCCTTCTACCCTTTGCCTTTGCTCCTTTGTTTTGCCTTGCATTTGGTCCTATTGGCTGGAACTAAGGTAGCATCTTAAAACTATGAAGGAAAGGCTGAGAGAATAAGAGACCTCACGTCTGGCATTCTTGAACCTCTGAGCCAACTGCTTGTCTCCCAAACTCCCATTACTTAAGTAAGCTCCTTTCTTTTTTAAGCCAAAGGACTTAAAAAAGAGTTCTTTGTTTTCATTTTTGTCTTTCTGGTACAGAGTTTGAACCCATTCCCTACACAATGTTTTTACATTGCATTTTTCTTCAGCTGTTTTGACATTTGCCTACATTCAAATTGCCCCAGTGTTTAAAATTTGTAGACCATCCAAAGGAATATTTATATAGAATACCCTGAAGATAATGGCCCAAAACTTTTTAAGAAGTGTTGGTAGCAGACTTTACAGTTATTTATCAATCAAGACAGTAGTTTTGTGAGTAGATTCTTAGAATGGTCAATAATAGCATAATTAACTTTCACTGACAGATTTTAATTTAACTGCTTCATTGACCAAAATTGTTTTTAATTATTAAATGACTGTGAAATAATCAAGAGCCAAGATTTTCAAGAATTTCTTTTTTTTACTTAACTCCTACTGTACCAAGTAAACTCTATTCAAATTGGATAATCCATCAAAGGTGTTTGTTACCACATATTTTTCTTTTCTTTTTTCTCTTTTGCCTTTTTCAACTTGAAAAATTCTTTCAGCTTGATAGTTTCTTTCATACTTTATCTATAGTGGCTGAACATTTTCCTCATTCCATGATTACCTCTTTATAGTTGACATTTCAGTCCCCTACAGTCATATCTGCAGTAACTTGAACAATATGGGAATATGAAAAATTGTTTCCAAGCATGTTGACAGTGGAGAGAGGTAAAACTGATTGATAATACAGGAGAATTAGCGGGCTTGAAGTCAGGTTGTTTGAGATGAGAATTGTATCAATGCTGTGATTTCCAAATATGATACCTCTTTAATATGATGATAACAAAATGGAAATATAATATTTTGGTATGATTTTAATCTGAAACATGTCAACATATCTACAGAAAAGTATAATAATGTAATCATCTGTATAGGCAGTTACTTAAGTGGTAGTAATTTAAGGGATTTTTTATTAATATATAGGTACCATTTAATAACATAACTTACTTTTTGTCTAATGAAATTTAACCTATTTTAAATGGAGTAAAGGTTCCCCAATATTGGAAACAATCACAGATATGAATATTTTAACTCTTAGAGAAGGCACAGGATGTCACAGAGGGATTTTAAAATGCAATAAGACCCTGTATTTTGGGGGTAGGGGAGGGAATTGACAACCTAAGGGATGGCACATGCCTATACCAAATGTTTAACGCATTTTTCCATAAATGCATTAAGATGACATTACAGGGAAAAAATGACTCCTAAGAGAAATCTCAGCTGTACTCAAAAATAATATTAGAAATGTGTTCCATTGCTCAGAGAAAGTAATAGTTTATGCAAATCTGTATCTGCAAAGTAATGTGTTTAAATTACTGATTCCAACCCATCAGTTACATAATTGTGTAAGCACCCAATAGGTTTGGAAATGTGTTCAAAATCAGAAAATCAAGGGCATTCTAGCCAGCCTTAAAAAGGGCAAGTTGCTCTCTTCGACATTTCTACTTCACACACACACACACACACACACACGCACGCACGCACGCACCCTAGCCATCCCACCTAAAATAGTGCTTTATTCCATGAACATAGGCAATCAGAGAATTAAATAATAATAATAATAAAATTTTTAAAATAGCAAATGTATAGTGTGTATAAATTCTTGAGGTACTAAGAATGGAGAGAAGATATGGCAAGATAAATTGAGAATATTATTTAGTTGAGATAAAATTACAAATGAAACAGTGTGAAGATAGTGTAATTTGTATTAATCAAAATTATTTTGAGTACCTTCTTTTCGCATGTGTCTGCTTACAGTAACTATAGAAATGGTGTTATAATGGGATGGGTAGTACTATGCTTGTTTCTATCTGACTCTGAACACATCTAAGAGTCTTTAATGTTATCATTTCTTTCAGGTTAAGGGCATTGTGAGAAGCTCTAAATACTTAATATCTGGTACTGTTTCTCTTGTTACTAAATTAAATCTAGAACTGAATCTTTCCATGTAGCAGAGGCAACAATGAAGGGAAAAAGGTACTGAAATGCAGTCTGGCGTTTCATGAGATATTCTCATACCACATCTCTGCCACCCTTCACTCTTCTCAGGTTCTTGCTTTCCTCCTTATTCTGCTTATTTCAAGAGCCAATCAGCATAAGCGTTCTCTTGAATACACTCTGAACTCCTTTGCACTTCTTTGTTCATCATACTGCAAAGCCTCAACCTTGTTTGGATCCAAATCTCCACCTAATCTATGCCTGTACCCCTGAAACAATGTTTGACTGGGGCCAACATTTGATTTTTCTCACTTTAAAGTCATGAACACACACCTCAAGTAGACCCTCAAAACTTCCCAGAAGTTACGCTGCAAGTCCTCACTTTGTTCATCATCTTATTCTCCTAGGCCACTGTTGCATCGTCTCTGCAAACTGCTTCACATCTCCCCCATCCTCATTCTCAGCTGATGATCTTATTTCACTGAAAAAAAAAATCAATAAATTAGAAGGAAACTTACAGGGGTGCCTGCGTGGCTCAGTCGGTTAAGCATCTGCCTTTGGCTGAGATCATGATCCCAGTATTCTGGGATCAAGCCCCATATCAGGCTCCCTGTTCACTGGGGAGTCCGCTTGTCCCTCTTCCTCTGCGCCTCCCCCCTGCTCGTGCACTCTTTCTCTCACTTGCGTTCTGTCTCTCTCTCTCTCAAAACAAATAAGTAAAATCTTTAAAAAAAAAAAAGGGAATTTCCACATGCTCCCATTACTACAACTAGCCCTTCAACATGATGATAACAAAATGAAAATATAATAATAGGTATGATTTAACGTAGTCACAGAAAAAATATATAATTATAATAATCTTTACAGACAATTACTCCGTGGCCATTACTATTTAATAAAAGCTTGTGGAATATATTGTTATTAACATAAGCTGTGTTAATAATAACATAAATATAAATTGTGGACTGGCATCCCATGAGGGAAGCACACAATCTTGGCTTCTGCCTTAAAACGATGAATAAAAGAACTAGAAACACAAAGGCCAAATTCTCCACTTTTGTGCTCAATCCCACCCCATTCCAACTGTTCAAGAGCATTATTCCAGCAATTCTCCCCTCTCTCCTAAATCATTTCCCTCTCTGTACAAACATACTACTATTACTCCCATCTTCAGGTAACCTTGCGCTTAGGTTTGCTGCTCCCTCCAGCTACGGCACCATTTCTAGACTCTCCATTTTAGCAAAACTTCTTGAAATAGTTATTAATACTCACTGTCTCCATTGCAGGTCCTCCCATTCTCTCTTAAATTCATTCTGATGTGCTTTCCCTTCACCTGTCCGTCTGAACTCTTATCCACTCCACCAGTGCATGTCCAATAGTAAAACCAATGGGCAATTCTTAGTTTCTCATTTAATTTCATCTATTAACAGCACTTGACATTCAGACTCTTTTATCAAACACTTCTTCAGTTGGCTCTCATTTTGTTGTGGGTTCCTAGTATTCCTCCAGTCTCACTTGATACTCTCTTTCTCAGTATATTTCCTGGATTTCTTCTCTTCTCCCTGACTTTGTAATGTTAAATGCCCCAAAGATCTATCCTTAGACTTCTTCTCTATTTATGCATTCATTCTGTTAATGATCTTAATGAGTCTTATGACTCTAAATAAAATTTATGTATTGATAACTCACCAAATTTAGATCTCCAGCTGAACTCTCTCCTCTGAATCCTAAACTTGTTTATTTGACTTCCTATCTGACATACCCAGTTGGATGTCTAATGTCAAACATATGTCCTATCTTTCTCCCCCAAACCTGTTTTAACTTCCCAGTCTCACTTGATGGAAACCCTATCCTGTTAGTTGAGCATTTCTCTCATGTTTTCTAGTCAATCAATCATCCAATCCTGTGGCTCCACAATATATCCAGGACCTAAATGATCCACACCTATTCCTTCTCTGCAGTGATGCTGCATTATAGAGCTTCCATGAAAACATGATCAATGTGAATAGTGCCCCTTGGAGTTGTTCAGTAAATAACTTGTAAGGTTATTTGCAGGAACCCTGACTCTTGACATCACCTCTTATGACTCTCCCCCTTTACTAATTCCACTCCAAAAAACAATTGAATTCTTATTCGTCCTAAAAAGTACCTGAGGAGCTTTTAACTCAGAGTGATGTATGTACTGTCACCTCTTCCCCCAAGTTATCTGTATGGCTTAATTCCTCACAACTTCAGATCTTGATTCAAAATATTAGCTGCCCTAGGAAGCCCTCCTGAATAACCTATTTAATATTGCAACCCATATCCCTTCAAACCTCCCCTTTTCTCTGCTTTATTTCTCTCTGTAGCTCTTAGCATCTTCTAATATATTGTACAACTTAACTACTTATTTTGTGTAATCTTGGTCTCATCCCATTAAAATATATGCTTCCTGATGGCAAAGATCTCTGTCTGTTTTGTTGATTGATATATTTTCAGCACCTAGAATGGTTTATAATACATCATGTATATAATAAATATGTATTGAATAAAGGAAATTAATGAACCAAAGTGTATTGAACATTTTGATTATCAATAAAGTAAGAATTCTAACCACAAAAATTAACAATGTAAATGCCTGATCAACTACATTTCATACAGTGTGAATGAAGATTTAAGTTTTTCTGTTAGTTCCATTTAGGCAACAAAGTAGATCTTCAGCAGGATCAAGAATATTAAAGGGATGAGTCTCAATTGCTCAAAATGGCTCTACTTAGGATCGGAAAGTTCACACTAAACAAGCAACACCATTGTTATGCTATTTCTTTTTCAAAAGAAAAATCCATTTGTAACACAGAGCTCTCCAGAGATTTGTCACCATATACTAGGCTTCAGTCCAAAAAGTGTCAGGATTGACCCAGCCAATTTCCAGGGTCACACAGTCATTGCTTTTATCACTTATGAAAACAGAAGACAATTTCAGTTCCCAAAACACAGTGGAAAATCAATAATCCTAGGGTCATCCTCAAAGTTGACAATATGATTCCAAGTCCTTATTAAAAGGAAAAATAGATAATAAGATCTATTTTCTTTAGCACTAGTGCTGTTCCCTAGAAGTTGTGTATATGGGTGTATAAATCAATACTTCAAGTTCAACAGGATATTGTTTAATGCATTATATTGTTACTGAAGAAAATGAAGTATATTCATATATGCAGTCATTATTTTACATATTTTCCTTTTATAGTCATTCATTAAATATCTATGATTAATTTATTTAATAACTTTTTTTACTTATCACTTCCTTTAAAAATATTTATTAAATACCAACAATGTACCAGGCATGTTGCTAAGTGCTGGGGATATAAAACTATCCTAAATGTATTGTGGGCTGTTTTTACAAACAATATCTCCTGAAATGCAAACATAAGGACATAATAATAGGAAAAATACCATTTGTCTGGTTCTTCATCATTCCTGTATCAAGACCTCCATCTACTCTTCAGGTTTCTGTCCAACTGTTTGTGGGAGATCTGGGGATCTCCTATATGGCCATGAGCCTATTTTTCTCCTTTTTATCTCTGGCTCCCTATGGTGTATCAGGTCTTCTAAAAAATATCTACAGTGACTGACCACAAAATGCAACTAAAAGTGCTGCTCATGTTCAACCTATGGGCCTCTCTACATTTGCATGTGATACCTACAAATCCCTTTGACTATTTGTTGGTATGTGGTTATCATTTTGAAGAAATATTGCAATGCATGTTGGCACAGAGGCACTTGTGGTCATCCAGATTAATCCACTGGAGCAACGTTCCTTCAATAGAATTTGTCCCCCTTCTTTATATTACCTTCATTATGTGGTTTCACCACATGTTGGTCTATGTTAAATACCTGTGGTATTTATTATTTAAGTAAACTGGTCTCATATTTATTTTCTCTGTACGTTACCCCTGGCTGACCAGTACATAAAATTAAACAGTCATACATATTACATTATTACATGAAAGTATCCAACTAGACAAATAGGTGTTTGCCATATATCAATGAGTTTTCTTGAAGAAATATTGAACAGAGCTTTAGCAAACTCTTCCTCTGTTTTCCTAGAATTCAAACCACTGACACCTGTATGAATCCTTTAAACCTTTCATACTTATTACAAAGGGGCAAAAACTACCTGGATCAGTCAGGATTCTGTGGTAGAGGCAGAAGCCACTTGGAGTTATTTGAAGCAGGGGGAGTTTCTTTTTTTTCTTTTTTATTATGTTATGTTAATCACCATACATTACATCATTACTTCTTGATGTAGTGTTCCATGATTCATTGTTTGCTTAACACCCAGTGCTCCATGCAGAACATGCCCTCTTTAATACCCATCACGAGGCTAATCCATTCCCCCACCCCCTCCCCTTAGAACCCTCAGTTTGTTTCTCAGAGTCCATAGTCTCTCATGGTTCGTCTCCCCCTCCAATTCCCCCCTTCATTTTTCCCTTCCTACTATCTTTTTCTTTTTTCTTTAACATATAATGTATTATTTGTTTCAGAGGTACAGGTCTGTGATTCAACAGTCTTACACAATTCACAGCGCTCACCATAGCACATACCCTCCCCAATGTCTATCACCCAGCCACCCCATCCCTCCCACCCCCCACCACTCCAGCAACTCTCAGTTTGTTTCCTGAGATTAAGAATTCCTCATAACAGTGAGATCATATGATACATGTCTTTTTCTGATTGACTTATTTAACTCAGCATAATACCCTCCAGTTCCATCCACGTCGTTGCAAATGGCAAGATTTCACTCTTTTTGATGGCTGCATAATATTCCATTGTATATATATATACCACCTCTTCTTTATCCATTCATCTGTCGGTGGGCATCTTGGCCATAGTTTGGCTATTGTGGACATTGCTGCTATAAACATCGGGGTGCATGTACCCCTTTGGATCAGTACATTTGTATCTTTGGGGTAAATACCCAGTAGTGCAATTGCTGGGGCTTATGGTAGAGCAATCTACACATTTAATGCAATCCCTATCAAAATATCATCCACTTTTTTTAAAGAAATGGAACAAATAATCCTAAAATTTGTATGGAACCAGAAAAGACCCCGAATAGCCAGAGGAATGTTGAAAAAGAAAATCAAAGCTGGCAGCATCACAATTCCGGACTTCCAGCTCTATTACAAAGCTGTCATCATCAAGACAGTATGGTACTGGCACAAAAACAGACAGGTAGATCAGTGGAACAGAATAGAGAGCTCAGAAATAGAACCTCAACTCTATGGTCAACTAATCTTCAACAAAGCAGGAAAGAATGTCCAATGGAAAAAAGACAGTCTCTTCAACAAATGGTGTTGGGAAAATTGGATAGCCACATGCAGAAGAATGAAACTGGACCATTTCCTTACACCACACACAAAAATAGACTCCAAATGGTTGAAAGACCTCAATGTGAGACAGAAGTCCATCAAAATCCTAAAGGAGAATACAGGCAGCAACCT
>NC_138370.1:92337862-92343107 GCF_054177405.1 Leptonychotes weddellii
GAAATGGGCAGAAGACATGAACAGATATTTCTGCAAAGAAGACATCCCAATGGCCAACAGATACATGAAAAAGTGCTCAACATTGCTCGGCATCAGGGAAATCCAAATCAAAACCTCAATGAGATACCACCTCACACCAATCAGAATGATTAAAATTAACAAGACAGGAAACAACAAATGTTGGTGAAGATGTGGAGAAAGGGGAACCCTCCTACACTGTTGATGGGAATGCAAACTGGTGCAGCCACTCGGGAAAACAGTATGGAGGTTCCTCAGAAAGTTGAAAATAGAGCAGGGGGAGTTTTTATTCAGCAATTTAAGCACCTTCAAAAACTTTAGAAGGGCTGATGGAGCAGATTCTAGGCTGTATTTCTCAGGGGACTCACAAAGCCAGACAGAACTGGTTCCCTAGGAGGACGGCGGGGACACCACTTCAAAAGCTGCCACTGGGGCTCGGGCAGAAGCAATAAGTTTCCACTGCCACCTTGCAGTGGGGCACCAAATACTGCTCCAGGAAACCTTCCTGTTTTCACGACCTCACGTGTCAACAACAGGGGCCAGGAGCTGCCATGCTTTAGCATTTGCACACCTACTGCCTTCTGAAATATGTCCTGAGTACATCTAATTGGCTGAATTGTGTTTCCATAAAAAACGATAGCTGCAGAGAAGTTTGGGAAATGTAGAATTTCTCCAAGTAAAAACCAGTCCAAGTGGATAGGATTTCCAGTTCAGAAATACATACTGAAGTCAATTCTCTTTGTAAAGTGCTTCCAATCATTAACTGGGGTTGGGTTGGGCGGGGATCACAGTAGCAGCAACTTAGTAGAAAAGCAAATGAAAAACCTATGAATTTAGAAGACTTGGTTATAATTTTAGCTCTGACATTTAGGAATGTGAGCAAGTCATTTGCCTTCCCTGTGCCTCAGTTTCCACATTTGATAATAATATCCGGACCACCTCACAGGGTAATTATGAGGATCTCGTTAGACATAAATGTGAAAACACTTCATGAATATTAGATACTCAGCAACTGCAAGCAGATACGATCAATAAGAATGATTAAACAAAAATAAAATGAGATCATTTCAGTTACTATTAGATGTTTAGTGTTAAATGCCTTTTATTTTATTCTAGGTCTTGAAAAATGGCAACCCTATTTATATATAGTCTGTAAATTACCACATTATCTCATTTCCTAGTCAACTGAGACCGTAATGTAACTGGGAAGATTTAATCAAGTTAAACTAAATATTTGTGGTGTCATACCATAATATCATAGAAATCTTGGGTCCTATAAGGGACGTTGTTTTAATAAATAATAAATACCATGTTGGAGTTAGTTTATTCTGTCACTTTATGTCTATTCTTATAGTTTCAAATGCTTCCTTTATTCACGTTAGCAAGTCTTTTAAATTTTGTAATTTTTGTGATCTTGTATAGATATAATGTTTAGTTCACTTTTTAGTTGACCAAATCTCTGTGAAGGGTGTTTTAAGCTCTGGACAGTAAAGAATGAAGGTTTCTAGTTCAGCAAGCTTTTTGATAACAGAAAAAGAGTTTCTGGGGAATTACTTTTCATTTTGTGTTATCATTTAGATTGAAAAAACATAAACTCATAATTACCTAGTGTGATTTACTGTTTTGATTGAGCTCTGGTTGTCAGTGTGATAAGATGACCTTATGAGCAGTATAACATTGAGCCCCCAGAAATCAATAAATATAATAAAATCCTTTTACTGCCCCTTCCTTCCTACTCACTAAATCAATTGCTTTTTACCTTCTGGTTTTTCATGAAAGTTCTACAATTCATTTTACTACCTGTCAAAATTGAAATGTCTTTTTTTTTTTTTCCTGAGGAGATACAGTTGTTTGATATTTCAATTCTGTTCATGATTTCATTTTTCATCCCTTTGTTTCTAGGACATTTACATACTTACCTTAATGTTCTAGGTCCCAAATTTGGAATAACATATTATACAGGGATAGAAAATGAGGACTAGGATAGTGATCAGTATAGATTATTAGGATTCATACACTGTTATTTTGCAAATCATGGAACAAGATGATTACAAAACTCCATATGAATCATAACAAAGTAATGAGAGTGTAACAGATTGTTTTTCCTTTCTTGCAAATCAGGAGTACTTCTCTAAATAGTCACGTGAGTTCTATTTACCACATAGAAGGCTTTGAACACCCTCAACCCTATTATTTCTCCCATGAGGAAGTTCATCTGTATCTCATACCCAGTGCACCCACACTGGCTACCTGATGATACCGCTCCTCAGAACACTTTGTGATGATGATTCACTGGGCAATATGGAACTAAGCTAAGAAAACTAAGGCTTTTCCCAGTACGTGTCCCCCAGTGATGTGTCAAAATAACAATAGCTGCCTGCCCTGCTGGCAGCTTCCAAGTAGTTTCGTTATGGAACTTTCCCAACCTTGCCTTGTATTGAAAATATAAGCTGGGAAAAGTATTTTTCTTCTGCACACACCAAGAAATGAATTTTCCCCAGTGCCTAGCGAAAGACTCCAGCTCATTTTATAGCATTGATTTCATAATACAGTCTTTCTACAGAGTCATTTATTGTAATAGATGTTAGAAAACACATCGTCTTGGTGAAAGAGAGGTAAATTTGGCTAAACGATGAGAGTCATTCCATGAAAGGAAAAATGATGGAGCCTTGCAAAATATTTAGGGCCCATCTTCTGAGCTGAGTGTGGCATGTGACTTAGGCACTGCAGATATTTGATCCATTCACCATTTGCTTATTATGCCAGACTGAATTCTTTTCCTATGCTGTGTGCCATATAATGGAAAATATAAATGGCAATTGTCAACACTTTTGTGTTCTGTTTATTGATTCAATCAACTTTCATATAATACTGTACACTATCATTTATAACCTCACTGATGAGATTCAATCCTAGAAGGAGTCTTATAAAGCAGATAAGCATTTAAACGGAGAGAAATAAAAAAGGAGGAGTTAGAAAACTGCAGATCTGTATCATGTACCTTGCAATATAATATCATTCTTCAACATTTTTTTTCCATTTTCTTATTTTAAATTTGTTTTCCTTTAGACTCAACTGTTTATCCAAGGCAAGCATCTCATAGTAAAGTGTATGTTTCATAATAAGTAAATTGAATTGGTATGAACCAAAACCAAAGGAAGAACCTTAATTTTGCTTTTCCTACCCTCTGTAACCAAAACATCACTGGGTGTCATATGACATTTGTCCCCTGGCTTTTAATTGGATCACCAATAATCAGTCTAGTCTGGGTACCCGTGTTCCCTCTACTCTGCACCATTTTACAGTAACTTCTAATGCCCAGCCTTACTTAATTCATTTCCTCCCCACTTTTAGTTCATCTTAACGTGTTGTCACTAGGTCCTTCTTCCAAAAACATAGAGCAGATCATGTCTCTCCATGCTCAGAGAGCTTCCTTATCTACACTATCTAAGTGGAATTCATTCCAAATCCCTTAGTTAACAGTAAAAGCTCATTACTTTATAGTTCATACTTACCTTTCTGGTCATCTTCAATGTTACACACACACACACACACACACACAGCATGCTCTTCCATCTCTCATATTTGGCACTTGCTCAAGTGACACTGCTTTTCTTTTTTTTTTTTTAAGATTTTATTTATTTTTTTTATTTATTTATTTGAGAGAGAGAATGAGAGACAGCACAAGAGGGAAGAGGGTCAGAGGGAGAAGCAGACCCCCCGCCGAGCAGGGAGCCCGACACGGGACTCGATCCCGGGACTCCAGGATCATGACCTGAGCCGAAGGCAGTCGCTTAACCAACTGAGCCACCCAGGCGCCCCGACACTGCTTTTCTATCTGGAGAAAGTCCATGTTCTATTCCTATCTTCTTCCAAAACTTCCTGTACTCAAATTTCAGAATTAAACTCACCCACATACCACATGTCAAAGTATTTACTATGTCTATGATACCATGAGTTCTGTAAGATTATGAGCTGTTGAAAGACAAAAGTTCTGTCTTAGGTTTTGGATTTCTTGTACCTAGTATAGAATTCAACATATACCAAATAATGCTTATGGAAACAGTTTTAATTGGATTCAATTGCCCACGCTCCATGTGATGTTCTTGCTTTCTTTTAGGAACATGGAATACCTATCAACATGGGTTATGCAGTGGCACCACATCACTCAGGGGTCTACCCAGTCCATATTCAGTTGTATGAAGCTTGGAAGAAGGTCTGGAGCATTCAGGTCACCAGCACTGAAGAATATCCACATTTGAAACCTGCACGGTACCGAAAGGGCTTCATTCACAGTAACATCATGGTGAGCATATACTGCTGTGTGTAATGAAGGCTCTCAATACCTGTATGTGGAATAAATACGAGACATGACATCAGAGCTCTCTAACAGAACATCGTAAGTTCCTAACATACCACGGTGGTAACTGGTCACACATTAACACATTGTTTGGCTAGTAGCTTGCTTCATAAGCTGTGGGTGGTTTTGCCAAATCTAAGACAAGCTCAAAATCCTGAAAATGAATTTCAAATAAATCATCCATGCAGTTTCTCAATTAAAGTTTCGTCTGGAGACCTTATACTTCTGAGAGTTTCTCCTTGTCTTTTGGAGTTTTCCAGGCAAAATGTCAGTCCATAGATCAAGAAAATAGCTCCCAAATCACTACACTATCAACAGACAGAATCAAACAAATAGCATCTGAAAACTAAACTTATCTACTCAGGTTATTTTGGTTTTCAGACACTTAGAGTATCTTAGGATATTTTTTCTTATTCTTCTATCGTTTCCTTGCATTCTCTAAAAATGGAGGTAGATATATCTTTTTTCAGATATATTGATTGAAAAAAATAATAATAATCTGATGCAACAATGGTGTATCAGTTGCTATAAATGAGAATAGAATCAAATGAGTTTTACCTGGTAATTTATAAGTACTCATTGGAATGAAAAAAAATATGGTATTCTTCACTTTGAAATAAAATAGCCCATCTTAAAACGTCCATCTCTAATTCCAGTGCCTGAGGTCATGTTCTCATTATCAGTTGCCTAGATCATAGCGAGGGTCTACAAACTGTTCTCCTACTTTAAATATTTACATCTTCCCAATCCATTGTTCAGATTGCTATTAGATCATCATCTATCTAATTACTATCTAAAACCAAAGAAAAGGCACTAACACACATGCTTAGCCACAGCCAGTACTAGAAGACCTTAAAAAGCCTCAGA
>NC_138370.1:92343207-92355923 GCF_054177405.1 Leptonychotes weddellii
GGCGCCTGGGTGGCTCAGTTGGTTAAGCGACTGCCTTCGGCTCAGGTCATGATCCTGGAGTCCCGGGATCGAGTCCCGCATCGGGCTCCCTGCTCGGCAGGGAGTCTGCTTCTCCCTCTGACCCTCCTCCCTCTCATGCTCTCTGTCTCTCATTCTCTCTCTCTCAAATAAATAAATAAAAAATCTTTAAAAAAAAAAAGCCTCAGATTTAAATGGAGCTACTCATTATGCAAATAATGGTATTGACATTCGTAAAAATCCAGGAGGTATGGAAAGAATTGCTCTTATATAATTTTGAATTAGAGTGAAAATACCATTTCCCTTTATTGAGTTACATGAACATTTGACTATTATAAAATAAAACATTCATTTTAACCAATATTACATGCATCCACTTAGTTTGAATTTAATACAACTATTATAGACATAAAGCAAAGAATAGATAAAATTATACTCTGTTCAATTGGATGCATTTTTCCATTAGATTATAAACAGTTTACTATTCAAAATCAACTTTTGGAATAAAATTCCCCATTTGCTTCCTCTGTTGAACATTCAAATTTATAACAGAATTAACCACAGAATGTACCAGAAGCAGTCATTAGATGGTTTGACTACTACTGTGACTAAAATTTAAAATCAGAGTGTAGTAAAAACAAAATTTATAAAAGTGGAAGAAGTGATGAAAGTTTTGAATCTTAGAAACTGAGTACCATGAAAGATTGTATTTCAGAAGCAAGCAGAGTAATGGCCCAATACCATGAAAAATGTAACTTTGGAGAATCTCTACATTTAAATTAAATTAATCCTAAGAAGACTTTTATTTTTTGGCAGTCCTTTAACATAACTCAGCTGGTGGGTGAGATTTATAGCACTTCGTGAAAATGCTTTAGCCTATATGTCCTATAGCTTTGATTTGGCAACTCCTTAGTATTTACGTACTTACACCAACACCGGGTCTTGATTTCAGTAAGATTTGACTTTAGCAGCCAAGGAGAAACTCCAATAGGAAATGATAATTTGCAGACTCTGAGGTCATGAGACAGTGGGGGAGCTCTTAATTAAGTAATGCATATGCTGCTTTCCCCCCTTTTCCTCAGGTCCTCCCTCGACAGACATGCGGATTGTTCACCCACACTATTTTCTACAAAGAATATCCAGGAGGACCCCAAGAATTGGATAAAAGTATCAGAGGAGGTGAACTTTTCCTCACGATCCTTCTAAACCCGGTATGTATTCTATTTATGCTTTTTATAATAACGTGAGAATGTTCAAATACATGTTTCGTTTTGTTTCTATTGCCGATCCTTTCACAAGAATAGTTGGTAAATACTAGCCCTACTAGAAGGAAATTAGACTACATCTCCAAGTTATTCCAATTTGATTTTTAATTTTTATGATCTTCAATCAAGAAAAACACAGATTTGTTAAGAAGCGTATGTTGAATTTAACAACTAAATGTAATATAACATCTCAGTGCTGACTTCTATTCTTGAATTGTAGTAAAGACATAATATGCAGCTCTCTAGCCCAAAATTAATATTCACAATGTCATCAGTGAATGCATATTTTGTCCATAAGTTGAGTTTGCTTCTGGCTCAAGATCTCAGTAGGCATACAATTCAGTCTCTAAAAATAATCACCATGTAAAATCACATTGAAAATATGTAACTAGGTATTATCTTTGTATACCAGGGCCCTCTGAGGCCTATTTTAAAAATCTCCACTAATTTTATTTGGAATCAAAATGGAAAATTTGACCCTTTTTTCTTTAATTGTGTCCCTTTATCTGTCAAAGTTTTACAGTTTTATTTCCTTTTATGTGTGTAAAAGTATATCAAGGTAGGGATATGGTATAATTAGATAATGTTGAAATTATTTCAGCTTTCTGATTTTTCTCCCATAAATGTTCCATTTCTGAGGTTTTACAAAAGCATCTCCTCTTTTACATCTTAGTGTGCCTCAAAAATATGAAGTAGCGGGTAGTATGCTATGCCCACTTTGTTTAATGTAACAAATTTTCATACTCAGAGAAAAAGATTCATGCATTAAACAAAATGACAGCTCAGTTGTCTGTGGTGAAGGTGTGTTTAAAATGAATTATTTAGATAATTTTTCTATGGTATTTTAAATTCCTGAAGAAGTCAAATAAAAACCTACATTGTGTAAAAAATGAAAACTTGCAAAATGGATTAAAGGTTTAGGGGAGTGGGGGTTAAAATGCTTTAAGTATGAATAAATATGAATAATCAAAAAACCTTTCCCTCAAATGGCATAGTTATTGAAAACAAAACAAAATTTAAACAAGGTATGTTGTGTGGCGTGGCACTATTCTAGCGAAGAGCTTGAACGCTCTATGATCTTTTACAAGAAACCATTTCTCAGAGCTTGCTTGCTCTTCTGTAAAACAAGCTAGTTGAGCTAAATAATCTTCAGCATGCCTCAAAGGTATCCCTTATGGACATAAATCTGAGATATTCCAATGTTTTGTGTATAATTCAAACTCATTGACACTTAAAAGATATCAGGATATTCTGTAAGTATTTTTTTGGAAATTGAGGTGTGCATGTAAATGTTAATGAAAGCAAATGTGGAAAATCTTTCTGTTTACCCCTTTCCCCACTAGTTGAGATTTTGATCTCCACAAAGGCAAGGGTCATTTTTTCATACCTTTTTCATTCCACGGCTACACTCTTGACCCCAAATCTGCTCTACCATTTCCTAAGGGGAAGTGGATAAGCATCAGAACACTGATGATTGCCTCCCCTAAAACTCTTTACCCCAGATCTGATTGTTGTTGCTATAAATTATCTGAATACCTGTCTACTTGTCATTAAAGAGATGGATTTAAAACTTTTTTTTTTTTTAATTTTGAATTCAGTACCATTCCCCTCATAAAGGGTCGTTCAGGGACTCATAGTTGGTTCTTTAAATAAAATCATCATAAGATGACATTGGCATCTAGTATTTCTACCAAACTTGTGAACTCACAAAACAACACTAACTACTGTAAACCTTGCTTAAAAACATTATCAATGTCATACAGATCGATTTTAATTACAGGAGGAATGGAACAGTGGAAGAGGGATGTTTCAGGAGGCTTCTTGTATCCATTCACAACTGTGCTTGCTTTATCATTGTGAATTGATGGTGAACTCAAAATATGATACATGAATAAAGAAGAGAGACCTGGATAGACACAGCAGAAAGAGCAATGCTAGAAATGGTTAATAGTGTGGATAGGACATCATGAAGTATGGTAATATGAAGCCTGTACCTGGCAAATAGTGGCCCACAAAGATGTGAAATTAAGGAACGATGTTGCCTAAAACATGGATAGTGTACACCCATAAGCAATCTAGGGAGATGCTACTCGTCGGCTCTCTAGGGAGACAGGCAGCATCTGGTGGTGGTATCCATTAAAATGGGGATTAATTCCAGACCTGTGTAGGCAGAAGTACAAGTCAGTGTTCTCCAGAGAAACAGAACCAGGAGGGTGAGGGATGGGAGGGAGATAGAGAGATTTATTATAAAGAACTTGCTCATGGATTATGTAGGTTGACAGGTCTCAAGATCTGCAGTTGGCAAGCTGCAGACCCAGAAGAACCAATGATCTAGTTCTAGTACAAGTCCTAAGGACTTACCTTAGGCCTGGGAATCAGGAGAGCTGATGGTGTAGTTCCAGTCTAAAAGCTGCCAATATCAAGACTCAGGAAGAGCCAATGTTTCAATCCAAATCTGAGGGCAAGAAAACAAACAAACAATCAGTATTCTAGCTCAAAGACCATCAATCAGGAGTTCCCTGTTACCCAAGGATGGTGAGCCTTTTTGTTCTATTCAGGCCTTCAACTGATTGGATGAGGTCCACCCACATTAGGGAGAGCAATCTGCTTTACTCAGTAGACCAATTCAATTGTTTATCATCCAAAACACCCTCACAGACATACCCAAAATAATATTTGAGCAAATATCTAGTCAGTCTGGGGCCCAGTCAAGCTGACACATAAATTAACTACCACACCAGATGAGAGACTTAATGTGAATGAAATGAAATGGGCCACACTGAAAGAGGGGAAGAAGTGATGAATGAAGAAGCTTGGAATGTAAGCTTTGAAGTTTTTGTGCATTTGTCCCATTATGAATGGAGAGGCACCTTAGGTGGTGGGCTATGTTCAATACACTGATATGGAGAAAAGAAATAAGATGCTTAATTATAGTTTCAGGTTAGATGGTTCCAGCAAGTCTGGCTAGGAATGGGCTTATGGGAATGGAGTGAGGAAAGAAGAAAACAAAAAGAGAAAATTCATACTGACCCCCAGCCCTCCCCTTTGATCTATTCTTTTTCTCCAACCTTCACTTAATTCTTTGTCAGAGTAAAAAGTATCTCTTTTACTCTTTCACCAAAATCATGCTCAAGAAAACATCTGAAAGTTCATTGATGAGAAGGTATGCTATTGATATGAGTTAATTAATATGTTAATTCTAAGAATATTTGTATTCTAACAGAGCCAGTTCCCAAAGGAGAGGTCTATGATTGCATTATTTTAGATATCAAAGTCCCTTGTGAAAATAAGTATTAGGAAACATTCAACATCCATGAAATCACCTGCAGATGACCACTTCCTCTACCTACTGTTCCAAATGACTTGCAATGTGGAAAAGTGATTTTTGTGAGGACTTTTAAGTAGGACAAGTGATCACTAGTGTTAGCATAAACTCTAAAGATTAAAGGCCAATCTAGCTTTAATTTGTTTTTCATTGATAAACTATATTTTCACATCACAGAAATACTATAGTAATCATAGATATGACATCTTTCTTGTATGGTCATTTTCTCCATGGGTTTGTTAAATAGTGTATAGATTTCCGTTTGTAGCATTGGGTATTTTCTATGTTGATGAATGGATGAATAAGGATATAGACAGCATGACACAAAGCTAGCTGTGATAGCAAATACTCCAGAATAATATTAATATCCAGTTTTTCTTAGCACATTAGAATGATAGACAAAATCTAGCAAGATGAAAATTAATAGGAAATAATGCAAACCCCCAAAATTATTTTCAAAGAAAATAGTGGTACAATTTCAGCATTATATAAGGATAAATATTGTATAACAGTAGATTAAGTCTGCCAGAAAGTTGTATGGGCTGCATTATGACATATTAAGTTCCTTGTCTTGAAGTTTCCCAAACAGAAATGTTGTAAGAATATGGAATCTATTACATTAACATCTCATTTGATGCTTACAAATCTGTGATTCTATTCTTACTCAACTAGACATGGGGTATATTTCTTTCATCGTAAAACATTAAAACATATAAAGTAGGTTTAATGTTAAATATTACAAACCAGCATTATAAATTGGTTATACTCTGTGATTGTAAGGTCAGAGGAAAAGAAGAAAGAGTAACTTATCAACATGTATACAAATACGAGAAGAGACAAAATGGAAAGTATTTCAGTGGCGGATGTATTAAAGGAAATGTATTGAGAAGAAAAAAAATTTTACATCATCAGTATACTGAAAGAAATATTACTGCTGGATTTTGCAGAACTATTTTGAATAGATTGGTAGTGTCTGGATTCATTTGTATGTAAACATCCTATGAGGCTAATAAAAGCTGGAAAAAGGATATGAGGGAATGATCTGGAATCTCCTTCTCTAGAGTACTTTAAAATAGAATCAACAACTATAAAGTTCTTTCTTATTGCCTTGGGAGTTCATCTGCCTAAAGGAAGGGAACTGGATTAAATAACCTTGAAAAATTCCACATATTTTTTTTCCTGGTTTATAACTTCCACAACTCTGCTCTGAAGTCAAAAAAGCACAAACCTTTCTGCAGAAATGGACCCATAAATACACAGAACAAACTGGTGTTGCCAGTGGGTAGGGAGGGTGGGGGATGGACAAAGTGGACGAAGAGAATGAGAGGCACAGGGTTCCAGTTACGGAATTAATTAGTCATGGGGATGAAAGGCACCGGATAGGAAATAGAGTCAGTGGTGTTAGAATAGCAGTGTCTAGTGACAGTGGGAGCTGTACTTGTGGTGAGCTGAGCATGACATAGAGGCTTGTCTCATCACTACGGGTACACCTGAAACTAATGTAACACTGTGTGTTAACTATACTTTATTTTTTTTTAGAAAATGATACCATAACACAAAAGGGGTGGGGGGAGCGTGAACCACATCAAGACCAGGGCAGTTTCGTCTAGCTTCCGACTTAGGGATTCACATTATTTTGTATTGTTCCCTCTAGAATAGACCTGTATCATTTCTGTACTCAAAAGTCTCTAATATTTTTTCTTTATGTATTTTCAAGGTTTTGGTTTTTTTTTTTTTTTTTTGGTAACTCTAACTGGCATCCTGCTTCTATGCATATTTTAAAATATGTCATTATTTTCTGGGATGCCTGGCTGACTCAGTCGGAAGGAGCGTGGGACTCTTGGTCTTGGGGTCATGAGTTTGAGCCCCATGTTGTGTGTAGAGATTCCTAAAATAAACTTTAAAAAAAATAAATTAGGGCGCCTGGGTGGCTCAGTCGTTAAGCGTCTGCCTTCGGCTCAGGTCATGATCCTCCTGGGATCAAGTCCCACAACGGGCTCCCTGCTCAGCAGGAAGCCTGCTTCTCCCTTTCCCACTCCCCCTGCTTGTGTTCCTGCTCTCGCTATGTCTCTCTCTGTCAAATAAATAAATAAAAAATCTTTAAAAAAAAAAAAGTAATTTAAATTAAATATGTCACTATTTTCTAACCTACCATAAGACAGAAAATACAAATCGGAATATATTTTACATCTTGACTCACATATGAACTCCTGTTACTCTTGTGTGTTAGATCTTTTGATTCAACAAACTGCAAAGAATAGGGTTTCTTGATTTCCTTCAATACCAACTTGTTTTGCCCAGATGAATCTAAATTAAGTGATATGAGGGCCATTTGAATGGCATTTCAAAAGAATAGCTAGGCATCTGTCCACTTAACATTCGGATAACTTCCTCCTATTTTTCTTAGATTCTATCATGACCTCATCACATATCGATATTTTCTTGCACTGCTCCACACTTGTCAAATACTAACATGTATTTCCCTGGTGCCGAATCCTTCCTGTATTTTCAATATAATCTTTGTTCAGACAGGAAGAAATATAATTTAATCATGTATGAGGTGAAACAGCTTATACCAGGTTAACCCACCATCATTCAAGTCGAGACACTACCCTATAAAATATGCAGCAACTGACAATAATAAAGGAAGTCTGTAGTCTTATCAGGTGGTGTCACCAGTAACTATAAAAGCTTGAAATGAGTATGTTCTACCGGAATGAATTTTTTTTGACTCATTTTAATTTTGTGCTACACAAAGAACAATATGAAAATAGAATTTTCTAAGTTTCTTAGCAGATAAGCTTTAAAAATGTTCAGATTCTAGAATGTTTTAAAATGGGAGTACTGGGGTCAGGAAATCTATGTTTTCCGAAGTTCAAAGCAGTGTCTAGACTCACTAACCCTTGCCTGTATTTTGGCCAATTGCAAATCCAGGTGAAGAAAAAATATGTGCCCGAAAGAGCGGTGTACTTGAAACTGACAGTAGAGTATAATGGAACTGCAGTGATATACTTCTCCATGTGCTGTCTGCTGAATGTTCATTTCATACTGAATGAGCTTTCCTTCTTCATGTATATCAGTCTCCAAATTTGTGGAATCTAATAGCAGGTGCAGTACATTTTTGGATTAGTGCTGGCTCTTAAGACAAAGTAGGTAAGGCATAAGAAAACATCAACATGAATAGCCTGAACCAAACTTTAAGTTCTTTTAGTGCTGAACTAATACAGAATCAGATATGTAAGATAATTCCCAGGAACATAGTTTATGTGCAGCACAATAGAAAATGCAAGAAACATCCCAAGTCTATTTTAGAGCAGATTATAAAGAATTATTGATTACTGATATCAAGACATCCAAGTATTCTTTGATGATCTTGATTTTGATTTCTTATAAATGCTGTGCTTTATAGAAAATTGTAACAATCAAATAATATTTCATTTGAACAAACAATTACATATTCTGTCAAAATATACTTCTCTACAAAATAATATATTAATAATTCTAACTCGGGGTCACAGGAGATTTTTACATGTGTTCCAGCACTGCTTATTTAAAATAAATAAATAAATTGACTTCTAACTTTGCTCTACTATAGTGAAATCTGCTTCTTATCTGGGCAGGGATTTTGAAGCAATTAGTGTTACTGGGAGCTGTGGGGTATAGAGCCTGGAAGAACAGCCACCAACTGTGAAAAGAATGGACCCCTGTAGAGTATATAGATTGTGGAAAATTCTATTTCCACTCACTGAAAGATCTACAGTCACCTCTTTTTTTTCCTTTATCTGTTTTTTTTTTCCTTAAAGATTTGCAGGACTAACCTTTACAAAAGGACATAAATCACCACTTCTGAAGTGATTCACATTCCCAGCAGGGACTTTGTAAAATCTGGAGTCACCTAAGATCCTTGGCCTCACTATGTATGATATTATTCTTTCTATTCACACCAAAAATCAGGATCAGAGTTAGTACAAGGATCTAGAGAATGTGAAGAAATTTTGCTCTTTTCTAATTTGGGGGGGTAGTGCAGTTTTTGTTTAATTTTCCATAGTAGGATTTACACAGAAATTAGAACAGAATATTTTTGTCTTCTAAACCTGAACTTTCTCTTCATCAAATAAGAGGAAGATTGCTATTATTGTGTAGACATGCTTCTTTCTAATGCAATGGTTGCTACAGATCCTGATGGAATATAATTTACATTCATATATATATTTCTAGACCATGAACAAATCCATAAAAATGCTTTGGTTTTTTTCAATTTTGTTTCCCTAGAAAAATAAATGAAAGAGCAATATTTTATTGGGGAAGTGTATTTCATCTAGCGTAACTGGATCATTTAGTTTTCCCAATGCATGTTATGAAAGGTGGTGGAATAGCTCTTTAGCATAAATAAATTTTCAACAGCAAAAAATACAACCTCTTATTTATGTGGATGTTAGTCAATAGATAAACCTTTTTTTCCCTTTTCTTTATTTTGAAACTTGTAATATGGAAGTATTAGGTGCATGATGTTCTTGACATTCAGGTATAGTTTGGAGGCGAAATCAGTCCATTTGTGGTAATAAGAAAAAAATAAATAAAACCTCTCTGCATCACTGTTTATATGGCTTAGTGGGCTGGTGGGATAGTAGGAAGGTAAGTGGGTTTTGTAGGACTTCACAATGTGTGCTTTTTTCGGTTTGTGAGTTTTCATCTCATTCTTGATTTTATCATCTCTTTCACAAATTATGTAACACCTAACTATTTCAATATACCTTGTTTCTTTTTCTTCATATTTTTTTCCTAATTTTGAAGTACAGTGAAGTAGAAAGACCATTTGTATCACTTTATTTCACTTCGTTTATTCCTACTTCATTTTCCCCTGGCTATTCTGAGGAGTCAGACTAATGTGAAGATAAAAATATGAGCTCTTTCCTAAAACATGTTGGTATTTTCATATTTTTTAATAACTGGAGACCAAATTATTTAGTCTCAATTTTCCATTAGTGGTTACATGCAGATATAATGAGTATTTATGTAAATACTTAATTAACTGGTATCCATTGAGGAATTGAAAAGAAAAAGTCTTATAATTTCTATCCTTAGTCTTATCAGCAGATGGCCAAAAAGATTCTATCACTAAAGTTAGCTTGCGCTGACATTTATTTGTTAAATTTTTATTTGAGATTGACCTACTCTTAAATGTAAGAATTATTGATAAATATAACTGGAAATCTGGTGCTTAATTTATAATGAATTGTTACAGTTGCTTAGAGGGCAACCCCCCACCGCTATTTTTATCTCAATTATTTCTTTTTTTATTCGATTTTTTAAGGAGATCATCCTGATGACACTATCAATTAGTTCTAATGTGTGGATATTCATACATGCGCATAACTCAGTCAAGGAATGCAGGGGAATGCTGTCCAGCGGAGTTGATATTTAGTAGAGATTCATCAGGCAAATGAGGTGGCACCGTGGGGCTGTGGAGTGGGAGTATGCAGTAGGAGGTTTTCCAGTCAGAGAGAAGAGATATAGAAAGTTAGAGAGGGTAAAATAGCCGTCGCAAGTTTGGGAACTGTACATGTTTGGGTTTTGCAGGGGTACAAGATGAAGATAAAGTTCTAAGAGTAGGTAAGAGAAAGATCATAAAAGTTTTGTATGACATGTTAACAGTTTGAATATCATTATTCTGTTGTAGGAAGGGAAGGAATTTGAGCAAGGGAGCGACGGAATCAAATATTAACCGTTACTTGTAATTTTAGCTGACATTTCAGGGTCTGTCCTAGATAGAGACCATTAGTATACACTCCCCCTTATGCCGACAGTACTTCGTGCCTCCACCTCACTCTTTATGCCTCAGATTTCATCTCTACTGTCTCTTCCTCACCTGGGCTCTCACAGGTTTAGGACATGACTCGGCTGCTACATATACATGTACTTCGTGCCTCCACCTCACTCTTTATGCCTCAGATTTCATCTCTACTGTCTCTTCCTCACCTGTGCTGTGTGTAGCCCCAGGCATGAAGTGTTGGTTTAATAAGTATTTGTTGAATAAACCCATAAATGGGTGATAGCATCACAGCTGCGTCTGTCTACCATGTGCTGTTTCACACAAGTTGTTAGAGCAGCGTCAAAAGCAAAGGGAAAGGAAGGGAGAACGAGGGAGTAGAAAGGAAAGTAGAGGCAGGGGAGAGGTGACAAGGAAAGGAGAGGGGGAATATGGAAAGGAAGGGAAAGAATCAAGGATGGAAAGAAGAAAAAAATGGAAAACCATTCCTTTCTCTTTCATCAAATCAGATGGGGCACAGGAATGTAACTTATCTAGTAACCAAAATTCAGAAGATCTTATTTTATTTTATTATTTTTATTAATTATAAGAAAAAGTCATATCATATTCCTAAGGCTTCCGAATTTCTGTTTGTAAAATGAGGAAAATAATGTTAGTCCCCTTGCTGTTTTACACAGATAGTATGAAATGTGATAAAACAAAGTAAGTGCTTTGATTTTTCAGAGAAAACATAAATAATTTGGATAGAATTCTTATTTGAAAAAGTAGAAGTATATATCATTTTTATTATCAAATGATATTTGAGGTATGTTAGCAGCCCATAAACTCTGGGTTTATTTACAGTTTGAATTTTGCTTGATTGTTTCTCCCTGCTGGAACACATAAATCAGGGATAAAGACATTCTCTTTTTACCAAAGCTTTTAGTTCATTATGTTTTGCTTCTGAAAACATTCTTGGTTGTGTTACTTTATTGTGCTTTCTGAGCTATTTTTAAATGATAACATTTCTATCATTATTCTTTATTCCAGTGAAACAAATTGAGTCATCAAATGCAGTGCTTTCTTGGCCCCTCAAGACTGCTTTTTTAATTTGGCTTTGGTATCTACCAAAGTACCTCAGATGTTTTTGTCAAAGGTTTTGGTTTTGTGGTTAGTGTTGCTGATTATATTATTATTGCTAACAATAGAGAGGTTTTCTGGAAACGCTAGGTCCATACTTTTTTAATACTTTATAGTGAACATTGTCTGTTGTGGAAATTTTGCTCAAGTGAGGAATACATAGAATTATAGCAATCTCTGTGTTTAGTACATAAAAATTAATTATATGAAAAATGGAAGATTTCCCAATTGTTACATAATTATAGATAATTTAGATGAATGAGTTGAACTCAATAGAAATAAGAAAACCCAATCCCACAGACTAAATAGAAAACTCTAGACTGGATTTCATTACTTATCACAAAGGGAAAGGATACTCTTCATGTCTACAATCATTGATCCTATAGATCTGTCTCCATTGAACTTCACACCTAACAGAAGAGTCAGCGTTCAATTACCTCTGTGAAAACATTAACTAAAACTAGAGAAGGAGCCAAGAGATTTAGAAGTAAAGAAAAGGTCGTGTTCTTGTAAACGGCAAGTTCACAACTGCCAACATCCTTTAGAACTATGTGAAAATTACTAGCTTGAACAATGTAAAAGATTCCAAGCATGAAGTGTTTCTCTGATTTATAATTGTCACTTTTAACACGATTTAAGGTATCCAATAATGGCATTCAAAGTATAAAGTGTAAGTAGCGGAATTTTGCTCCTTCTTGAAGCTGTTATTATATCCACTTAAATTCTCTTTCACCCACAGGTACACATTCAAATCAAATGTGAATAAAAGATGTGACTTGAAAATTGCCATCCTCCTGAAATTTCTTCTTAGGAGCCCATTCTGTAGTTCACTTAAACAACTTGCTCAAGCAATCAAATCTATATAGGCAGAGCTTTCTACATGGGCTGATATGTTATGCTCATAAACACAGAGTTTAAGAATTATGAGCTATTTAGAGAAATAAAAAGGAAACTTAAACACATCACATTGCCCCGAATTGGAAGTAGCTTTTATCCTATCCTTTGCCAAATGCTTCTTTAAAAAGTATATGCTATAGCATATAATGACTCTTGAACCTTTAGTAATTTAGATTTTGAAAGAGAAACTCATCTATAAGCAAGCACAGCCATAGTGACTCACAGTGCAAGGAACCATTGGCTGAATTATTATGGTTTTGGTAATGACTTTCTAGTGAGCAAACTCCCAGTAACATCAGGACACATTACTTTTTTTTTTTTA
>NC_138370.1:92356423-92372473 GCF_054177405.1 Leptonychotes weddellii
TATCCATTCATCTGTCGATGGACATCTTGACTCTTTCCACAGTTTGGCTATTGTGGACATTGCTGCTATAAACATTGGGTGCACATAGTCTTTCGGATCCCTACATTTGTATCTTTGGGGTAAATACCCAGTAGTGCAATTGCTGGATCATATGGTAGCTCTATTTTCAACTTTTTGAGGAACCTCCATACTGTTTTCCAGAGGGGCTGCACCAGCTTGCATTCCCACCAACAGTGTAGGAGGGTTCCCCTTTCTCCGCATCCCCGCCAACATCTGTCATTTCCTGACTTGTTAATTTTAGCCATTCTGACTGGTGTGAGGTGGTATCTCATTGAGGTTTGATTTGGATTTCCCTGGTGCCGAGCGATATTGAGCACTTTTTCATGTGTCTGTTGGCCATTTGGATGTCTTCTTTGGAAAAATGCCTTTTCATGTCTTCTGCCCATTTCTTGATTGGATTCTTTTTCTAATTTCTCCTGTTCGAAAGCTGCCTTTTCACCATCTCCTCGTTAATGTAAACCGATCCCGGTCCTTGTTTGAAAGCACTTCATCAGAATTAGCCTCAAGTAAGTCAGCTGATGGAAGAAATAGTAATAAATGAACATGTGTCAATGAGAGAGCTGTTGAGCAAAAAAAATTCAGTTACCTTCCAGCACAGACCACAGGATAATTTATTAAACTGTCAGAAGCAAACCTTTAAGGTAAAAAACAGAAAAAAATAGCTGATACAAAATTCTCTGATTACCCAAAATGAATCTTTAATATAAGTAAATGGAAAAGAACAGAATTGCAACTGTGCTGTTCACCATTCTAAATTAATTGGAAGATGGTTGGCTTGAAAATATGATACTCGGGCGCCTGGGTGGCTCAGTCGTTAAGCGTCTGCCTTCGGCTCAGGTCATGATCCCAGGGTCCTGGGATCGAGTCCCACATCGGGCTCCCTGCTTGGCAGGAAGCCTGCTTCTCCCCCTCCCACTCCCCCTGCTTATGTTCCTGGTCTCGCTATCTCTCTCTCTGTCAAATAAATAAATAAAATCTTTAGAAAAAAAAGAAAATATGATACTCTACAATGAACTGAACAAATAGTGAATAAAATTAATTCCAAGGTTTATTTATATATAGAACTCCAAAATGAGTGTTAATTATCATTTCCAAGCACTTTGAATCATAAAAGTTATCTTAAAAAAAAAAAACGCATGAAATCAGCTAGATAAAGGAAAACAAAGAGAAAGTTCATGTAAACAAATAACATCTTTTTATATCTCAATTGCACTAGGTCTTTCCCATTTTTTATAACTTAAATGTCGAAAAAAAAGCATCCTTAATCTAAGGCAAAGTCAAATAAAACCCTTTATCTACACTTATAAGGACATTCTGATTAAAAAGTCAGATTAAGTCATCTCTGAGTAGCTGATAAATTGATAAGAAATCCCTATTAACACATTATAGAGAGATTCAATTTGTGTGTGCTACACAATGGCTTTAAGAAGAAGCTAAATATTATCTGTATAATTCTATTGAGGATGAATAGCCTACTTAATAAGCTTTTATGCTCACAAATTAGCAGTGAAGTGGCCCACGGATGCATAATGTAGGAATTTTATAGGGTGGTATATTAATTAGATTAAGGTTATACATGAACCACAGACTATTTGTAAGAGAAAAAAAAGAAAGAAAGAAATAATATCCATCATGCAACTGTATTTTGGGCAATGCAGATGGAAAAAAGAAACTGACTTCAAATAACTTATTATAGCCTCTTTTTCATTTGTTTGTTTATTCGTTTTCCATCTCCAGCTTGGTTTGATAGTGTATATAAAGTAGCTTTAAGTCAGA
Source organism: Leptonychotes weddellii (assembly GCF_054177405.1). Lineage (NCBI taxonomy): Eukaryota > Metazoa > Chordata > Mammalia > Carnivora > Phocidae > Leptonychotes > Leptonychotes weddellii. The sequence continues at coordinate 92,358,260 of NC_138370.1, forward strand.
TTCCTTCATTTTAAATAATTATTAATGTGTTAGTTGTGAGAGGACAAATAGATGAAAAATGTGTGATATGTATTAGAGTAAAAAATTATCTCACTTGGGTGGGAAATAGGGATTACTTCATAGACAAAAGTACTATTACACAGATTTAATGCATATGGAAAAGTACAGCATTTTGTGAATTAGAGGGTTTCTCTTATATGTCTGCCTCTTTTTCCTAAACAATGCATTAATCAAAGGGAAAGATTTTCATATTTAAATCACTAACATTGTGAAAGATATGTGACATTAGAACTAACATTTTTTAAAAACATTAATATAATAAGAATTATAATGTCAATCCCAAAGGAACTCTAAACTAAACCCTGCAGAATCTTATTTCATTCCATTAGCTTTGAATTTGGCATCTGTAACCTAAGTGAAAATTCCCATAGATGTCAGTAATCTAGAGATTTCCAAATACTGGAGAGTTAAGATGGGAAACCAAAGTCCAGATCACAAGTGCTTCAAGTTTAAAGATAGTGCATGTGTTGTTTTATAATTTTATTTCTCCTTTGCTTTTCTTTATTATAAATCAATCTAGACTACAGTTTTGTGGTCTGGCATGTAAAGAGCTTGGAAGTCATCATTCCATCCCAACAGCAAATAAAAAGCTGAACAAACTAAAAAATTAGCAACTCTTCTTAGATAGGTCAGGTAAGTACAGTCACAGGGCAAACTACTGTCCCCCAAATTGGAGATACAGACAAGTGAATAGAAACACAACTTCCTGAAGCAGAAACCTCCACGGGAACCAGTGGCCAGGTAAGAAAACATGAACTGTAATTAATAAGTTGCTGGAGGCTCAGTGGGGACAAGTTGTAGAGTCAAATACTTCAGGGAGACCCATACATAGGGGAACCCCTACACCTTTGTAAGTTTTGCATCCAGATGCTCAACCTCATTCTAAGAGTGAATATCTGAGAAAAAAATCATTTTGTGCTGCCAGCAGAGGGAGGAAAAAGGAAAAATTTTGAAATACCCCAAAGCATTCTGTTCTCCTTAACAAGGTCTTCCCTAAGGAGGAACTATTAACCAGAGCCTAACCTACAGGGTTTTATCAGAATGTAACTGACCTGTGGGAAGAAAAATATATAACTCCAGGCCAGTCTAGTCATTCTCTCCTACCTAAGAATGGAGAGGATGGTTGAGAAGCAGTTGAGAAATTCAGTCTGAGACATAGGCTTACTACAAGACTGAGACCTAATCATAGGACTATAGAATGCTTCACACACACACACACACACACACACACACACACAGCTCTTCACTACCACATCAGTAAAGGCCTATTTACAGCAATTCCTTTTACCCAGTACATCATGTTTGGCTATCAAGAAAAACATTACAAAACATACTACAAGGCAAAAAATGGTATAGTATACACATAAGAGGAATATCAGAAGGAGAAAAAAAGAGAGAAAGGAAGAGAAGAATATTTGAAGCAATAGTTTTTTTTAAAAGATTTTATCTATTTATTTTGGGGGGGAAGAAAGCACAAGCAAGGGGAGCAGCAGACAGAGAAGAAGCAGACTCCCCAATGAGCAGGGAGCCCAATGTGGGACTTGATCCCAGGACCCTGGGATCATGACCCGAGCCAAAGGCAGAAGCTTAACCGACTGAGAATTTCCCCAAATTAATTGCAGACACCAAACCATCAATCCAGGAAGCTGAGAAAACACCATGCAGGACAAACGCCAAAACAAAACAAAACAACAAAAATACCTACCCTTAGGTGTATCATATTCAAACTACAAAAATCCAAGATAAAGAAAAAATTCTGAAAGAAGCCAGAGGGAAAAAATATCTTCCTGTAGAGGTGCAAAGACAAGAATTATATCCAACTTCTCCTCAGAAACCAAGCAAGCAAGAAGAAAGTAGAGTGGAGGGGCTCCCAGGTGGCTCAGTCATTAAGCATCTGCCTTTGGCTCAGGTCATGGTCCCAGGGTCCTGGGATCCAGCCCCACATCGGGCTCCTTGCTCAGCAGGAAACCTGCTTCTCCCTCTCCCACTCCTCTGCTTGTGTTCCCTCTCTCTCTGTCTCTCTCTCTCCATCAAAATAAATAAATTAAATGTTTAAAAAAAAGGAAGTAGAGTGAAATACTTAAAATGTGAGAGGGGAAAAAAAAAACTAACCTAAAATTCGGTACCCTGAGAAATTATCCTTCAAAGTGAAGGAGAAATAAAGACTTTCTCAGACAAAAATTGAGGGAATTTGTTGCCAGTAGACCTGCCTTGCAAGAAATGTTAATGGAACTTCTTTAGAAAGAAAGAAAATTATATAGGACAAAAACACAGATCTACACAAAGAAAGGGAAAACATCAGAGAAGGAATAAGTGAAGATAAATTAAAACCTTTTACTTTTCTTGTTTTTAATTGATCTAACAGATAACAGTTTGTTCACGATAATAACAACAATGTGCTCAATTACGAATGCATGTATGTGTGTGTATACTTCTCTATAAATTTAAATGAATGGCAGCAATTATTCAAGGAATGAGAGAGCAGAATTGGGATTATTTTGTTATTATAAAGTACTCACCTGTGAAGTACTACCTGTGAATGTGTATAGTTTATTTGAAAGTGGACTTAGATTAGTTGTAAATGTATATTGCAAAGTCTACAGCATCCACAAAAAAATGTAAAAAAAAGAAGTATAATTGATATGGTAAGAAAGGATAGAAAATTGAACCATAAAAAAATGCCACAAAAGTCAGAAAAAAAAAAAAGAGTGGAAGACAAAAATAGGAACAAAGAATAAGGGTAACAAATAGAAAACAATAAATATGGTAGATATTAATCCAACTATATCAGTAATCAATTATGAGTGTCAACAACTTAAATATACCAATTAGAAGACAGAGATTGTGAGAGAAGATCAACAAACAATACGCAACTATATGTTGTCTACAAGAAATCGACTTTAAATATAAAAAAGTGTATACATTAAAAGAAATGGATGCAGGCAGATATACCACACTTAGCACTAGTAAAAAGAAATGTGTGAATATCTACATTAATTTCAAACAAAGCAGACTCTAAGGTAAAGAAGTTTATCAGGGATAAAAAGGGGCATTACATAATGAAAAAAGGGTCAATTCTTCAAGAGGACATAATGTGTACACATCTAACAACCAACTGTCAAACTATAGGAAGTGAAAACTGATAGAACTGCAAGAAAAAAATAGATAAATGTAATATGGTATTTGGATACTTTAACACCACTTTCTCAGAAATGGATAGATCCAAAAGGCAGAAAAACAGCCAGGACATGGTTGTACTCAACACCATCAATCAACTGGATATAACAGACTAATTCATCCAAAACCAGCAGAATACATACTCTTCTCAAATTCACATGGAACCAAAATAGATTACTTTCTGGGCCATAAAACACACCTTAACAAATGTAAAAGAATATAAATCAGACAATATCTTCTTTCAGATCACAAAAGAATTAAACTATCAAACAATAACTGAAAGATAACAGGAAAATCCCAAAATATGTGGTGATTAAACAGCATACCTCTAAATAATACATGGAGCAAAGAAGAAATCTCAAGAAAAATTAGAAAATATTTTGAAATAAATGAAAATAAAAACACAATTTATTAAAATTTATGGGACACAGCAAATAAAGTGCTTAGAGGTAAACTTATAACATTGAATGAATATATTATAAAAGAGGAAAGATCTAAAATCAATCCTCTAAGCTTCCTCTTTAGGAAACCAGAAGAGAGGAGAACAAATTAAATCCAAAGTATCCAGAAGACAAATAAAATAATGAAAAATATAGCAGAAATCAATAAAATTGAAAATGAAATCAGTAAAGAAAATAAATGAAACGAAAAACTGGTTTGTTGAAAAGATCAATAAAATTATTAAGATCCTAGCAGGGTAAGAAAAAAAGAGAGGACACAATTACTAGGATCAGAAATAAAAGAGAAGACATCACTATAGATCCCATGGACATTGAAAGTATAATCAAGGAATACTATGAACAACTCTATACCAACAAATTTGATAACTTAGATGAAATGCATCAATCCTTGAAAGATAAAATTTGCCCAAATTCACATAAGAAGTAAGATAGTTGGAGAAGATAAACCAGATTGGGAGAAAATATCTGCAAAAGAGACCTCTGAAAAAATATTATTATCCAAAATATACAAAGAACACTTAAAACTCAAGAGTAAGAAAACAAACCACCGAATTGAAAAATGATTGAAAGACCTTAACAGACACCTCACCAAAAGAGATATATGGATGGCAAATAAGCATTTGAAGAGATGTTTCATGTCATATTTCATCAGAGAAATGTAAACTAAAACAACAGTGAGACACCACTATGCACTTATTAGAATGTCCACAATCCAGAACATTGATAACACCAATTGATGATGAAAATGTGGAACAGTAAGGACTCTCATTCATTGTTGGTGGGAATGCAAAATGGAACAGCCACTATGGAGACAGTTTGGCAGTTTTTTACAAAATTAAACGTACTCTTACCTTATGATCTGACAATTGCTTTCCCTTATATTTCATTAAAAGAGTTGAAAACTTATGTCCATACAAAACCTGCACATGGATGTTTATAGCAGTTTTATTTATAATTGTCAAAGCCTGGAAGAAACCAATGTCCTTCAGTAGGTGAATGAAGGGGTAAACTGTTGTACATCCAGAAAATGGAATATTACTCAGAACTAAGAAGAAACAAATTATCAAGGCATTTAGAGACATGAAGAAATCCTAAATATGTATTACTACATGAAAGAAATCAACTTGAAAATGCTACATACTGTACAATTTCACCTATATGACTTTCTAGAAAGGGAAAAACTATGAAGACAGTAAAAAGATCAGGGGTTGCCCGGGGTTAGGAAGAGAAGAGAGGCAAATAGTTGGAGCACAGAGTGTTTCTAGGGCAGGGAAACTATGTACTTTGGGTGATAAGGATGTGTCACTGTAGGTTCATCAGTTGCAACAAATGTACCACTCTGGTGGGGGATGCTGATAATGGGGGAGGCTATGTATGTGTGGGAGCAATGGGTTTACGGGAAATCTCTGTACCTTCCACGCAATTATGCTGTGAACTTAAAACTGCTCTAAAAAAATAACATCTATTTAAACCAATCAATCAATTTTTAAATTTGATATAGTTGACTCTGGCAAACATTTTGGTGACAAACTATAACTTTCTTAAAAATATGCAAACAAGCAAAAAATAGTGATCCTAAAAAACAGGTAAATAGCTATTTGCTTTTGTTTTCCTGCAAATAATTTGCACTCAATCTGAATGATATACCCAGAATAATATTGATTTTTCCAATACATAGTTGATTGTTGGGGTTTTTTGGGGGGGGGTCAAAAGCAAATAATTTAGAAACAGGCAATGATACCTACCTTCACCCTCACTTAAGAGGCTATCATGATTGAAAATCACAATAATCAATGTCTTTGTTCTCAGTTTTAACTAAAAGAAATACAGACAGGGGCGCCTGGGTGGCTCAGTCGTTAAGCGTCTGCCCTCGGCTCAGGTCATGGTCCCAGGGTCCTGGGATCGAGTCCCACATCGGGCTCTCTGCTCGGCAGGAAGCCTGCTTCTCCCTCTCCCACTCCCCCTGCTTGTGTTCCTGCTCTCGCTATCTCTCTCTCTGTCAAATAAATAAATAAAAAAAAAAATCTAAAAAAAAAAAGAAATACAGACAAATGATCTCAAAGACTGAGTCAGGCCAGTACCACAGAAACAGATGTTCATAGTTGTCACTGGTTAAAAGTTATCAAAGCTTCTATATCCTTAAAAATTTCATCTCATAATTCCATGAATGTGAATATATGGAGAGTTTTATATTGTTCAATTATTCTTTTATATCAGAACCACATTTATTTTTTGCTTTGTTAGCTTAAATACAACATACTGGATTCTTAATGCAAATTTGTTAGGTAGATTTAACCCTTTTGAAAATGAAGAAGCAGATACAGACATGATCTCAGAATTCTACAGTACTGTTCTAGGCCTTCTCTTATCTCTCTAGCATACCCATTTCTATCTCAATACATACTTCTCTAATAATTAATGAATTAGTTGTGAGAAGCGTAGTGTACATGAATGCCTTTACTTGCATTACATTAAAAGCGCCTGGGTGGCTCAGTCATTAAGTGTCTGCCTTCGGCTCAGGTCATGATCCCAGGGTCCTGGGACTGAGCCCAGCATCAGGCTCCCTGCTCCGTGGGAAGCCTGTTTCTCCCTCTCCCACTCCCCTTGCTTGTGTTCCCTCTCTCACTGTCTCTCTCTTTGTCAAATAAATAAATAAAAATATTTTAAAAATAAAAGCTTTAGTATGATATGAAATAAGGATTTTGTGGTAGTGAAATGTAGTGGTCACTCAGGCATTATTCTTACACAAAAGGATAGCATTTTATGACTCTCGGAAAAGGAAAAAAGTAAGACAACTCGTACTAGATATGAAAGCTTATTGTAAGTTAATTTAATGTACCTTTCTGTATGTGTGCTATATTTTAAAGCATATTTTAAAAAATTAGGATAGAAAAACTTAAGTAGGCTAATAGTACAAAATTAATTATTCATAATATATCCAACTATAAATAATGTATATGTATTTATGATCAACTCCTAAATTCAATAATTAATATTAATTGAGCAATTATAAAAATAAATATGCTGGGGAATTTACAAAAACAGATAAAACCCAATTCTACCTTTAAGAAGTTTCCAGTTTAATAGGGAAAAATATTTGGTTCTACCAAGTAAAATCGCCTCGCAATTACTTTTGGCCTATAAAATAGTAATTTCATATGGTTCATCTAATATAACAAAAATCTCAAAGAGTTTATGTGGTAAAGGCAGTAAGAGAAGAGTGAAGTGCTATAATTATTTAGGAGGTGAGCTTGAAGGCATACACTTTCCAAAATTGGAAAGGTGAGCACACAGACAAAAGCATATACAAGGGTGTGGGTAAGAAATATTATACTTGAGGAATGACAGTGGCATGCAGTTATATTGGAGTCAAGACCTGGGTTTGTAGGATTAGATCATGAAGGGTCACAAATCCTGTTGAATCAGCTTCAATTCTAATCAATAGATAACTAAAAGCAATGAGCATTTCTGAGGGAGTAAGGTGGATATATGCTTTGTGGGAATATGTGATGGTTGTTGACTGAATGAATTATGGGGCAAAGATGGAAGTTGAGACCAATCAGGAGATTCTTGCAATAAACTAAAGAGACATGAAAAGACTCTACATTAGAATGATAGGAATAGAAAGGAAAGGACTAGACTACAGCAAGAGAAGTGCCAGAATAGAATCAAAGTCAAATGCCATAAAGATTCCAAAATGATGGAAATGGTGAAGAAGGTAGTTTGGAGGAAAAAATAAGTAGTTGAGAAGAATGTGAAATGATCTAAAGACATTCATATGGAGAGGTCTTACATCTCAGATTGGAAATGTGACACAAAAATGTTTCAGCTTTTAAGGTATTTCTTCTTTTTTTTTTTTTTAAGGTTTCTGATTCCTTTAAGATTCTAATTGACCTTTTGTAATATTAAGAGAGGACATCATATAGAAAGAGCAAAGGGAGGGGCACCTGGGTGGCTCAGTCGGTTGGGCATCTGCCATAGTAGCCTTGGGTCATGATCCCAGGGTCCTGGGATCGAGCCCCACGTGGGGCTCTCTGCTCAGCGGGGAGCCTGCTTCTCCCTCTCCCTCTGCCTGCCACTCCCCTTATTTGTGTGCTCTCTCTCTCTCTCTGTCAAATACATAAATAAAATTAAAAAAAAAAGAAAGAGAAAAGGGAAAGATTGTATGCAAAACTCAGAGGACTTTTCAAGTAAAGGGAAGAAGAATGAATACAAGAGAAAAAGGAAATGTGAACTGAAAGTTATCACTGTGGAAGATAAGCAAATCAAAGACAGACAAAGGTCATCATTGTCGAACAGGGTTGAAATGTCAAGGGGGGATGAAGACCTCTAGACTTGGCAAGTAGAAAGTTATTAGTGACTCTCAAAAGAGAGAGTTTGTGGTATAGGGCAAAATCAAAGCCAAATATAAAGGTAAAAATGAATGCATGCTAGGGATAAAAATGAAGGAATTTGAAAAATTCAGTCAGGGGGAGATAGTGGAAAGTTTGCATAACAGCTCCAGGGCATAAGTAAATTGAAGGCTATTTTAGAATAAAGAGACTAGAAGATTGTAGGCAAAGTGATAGTGGAGAGTAAGGAAAATAAATTTGCAAGAGTATAGAAGGGAGTGGGTAATTAATAGGAAAAATTCCCTGAAGCCAAATGAGAGCACACAGGATTAACTTTGGGTGGGCCAGCCTTGTCTAGTCTATTTGGAGGAAGCAGGAGGAGTGAAAAAGATAGGATAAAGTTGAAGTTATTTAGAGATATTGGAAAAGAAGTTGCAGGAATTCTTAGCACCTTTCTTATACTAAGATTGGAGAACAACTGTTACTCCTGTTGGGGGAAAGTTTCTGCATTGTAGTCAACCTCTGTATTTTTAATGAAAATATTTGGTGGTGATGACTTGAGGAAAAGGTGTTCTGGGGCTTCTCCCAGAGCATTTCCCATAAAGAGTCCTATTCTGTTACTTGTCAGGTGATTCTCTATGCAAGGTTTTGTATGTTAATGAAGTTTTATCAAAATGCCCCTGGTGGCCTGTTGTTGCTTATTTAAAGTTGCTCTAACATTTTATTTATATTCTTATCTGACTTACAGTTTTCTCAGTAAACTATATTAGATTTGTAAATATTCTTACCACCAAACTGTAACTTGGAAAATGGTACACATGTAGGATTTACAAAAATAGATATCAAGAGACTTCAGAAAGCAGAACTTTACATTCTTAACTATTCGAAATTTGTATACTTGCTTTACAATGACTGAAAGAACTATCGGGGATAAAATAGCAAAAGCTTTAGAGTGATACAAAGCCTGAGTCTCCAAAGAATAGCTTGAGGAAAATACCACAATTTCTTAAGGCCCACCTCTGCCATTGCTGTACTTTCATTGTACATTCAAAACCACAAGTTTTGTGTTTACTATGAGCCAAGTATTTTCCTTCTCACAACAACCTTACAATGTGGTCATTATCCCCAATTTGCAGATGGAGTCACTGGGGCTATGAGAGGAGAAGTAAATTCCCCAAGGCCATTAGCTACAAAATGATGAAATCAGGCGTTACCAACAGGTACATCTGCTGTCAAATTCTGTGCTTTCTCCCCCACCTAAGACTACTTCCTCGGAAGGTGCAGCCATTTCATTTGGAGATAGCACACAACATTTTTCAAAGAAGTTTATGATTGATGTTTGCTTTGACATTTTCTAAAGGTCTTTGTAAACCTCAATGGGGATTATCAATTTTGCTACACCTCTCTTGAATTTTGTGCTTTGTTCCAAGTACGGCTTAACTTCAAACACTTTATTACCTAATGTGAACACACGTTTTATTATCTCTGCCAGAATGTTCACATTCAGCATAGACTTTACGATCATGTGCTTATTATTTGACTTAATATATTCTTCAAGGTCATCTTCAGTCTACTCACTTCTTTGTTTGACTTCTTAATATTTGATAAGCAATAACCAGTTATATAATTTGTATATTCGTCACCTGCCTAGAGTGAGTGGGACTCAAATCCATTTAAGATGCACTAAAATGAGCAATTTTCAAGCATCTTGGGAAAGAAATCTGAAAGAATAGCCCCATTTTCCAAAGAAAGGATATAAATTGAAGTATTCGATTTGGTGACAAACTGGGTAGCTGTTCTTCTGCTCAAACTCATGTGCTTTTTGGAGATATAAAAATCCGTGAAAGTTGATTTGAAAATGTAGATGTGCATGTTTTATACCATGAAGAAAGTTATTTAAGAAAGTATGATAATATCCAGTATGCCTAAATGTGGGTGTGAGGAATTGACGTGTGGATGAGGACCTGGAGGTGGAAATGACATTTAAAAGAGAAAAGAAAGGAAATAAAGGAAAGCAAAATTGAAATAGAAATAAATTAATGGTTCTGATCTTCAAAGTATCAAAAATTTATGATGAGAAAAAATTTTAAAAATCAGCATGCATATGGGATGTAAGATCCTGTAGCTAGATTGTCATGATCTCTACAGAGGAAATAAAATAATGATAGACTGCATTTATTAGAGCCAGAGTCAAGGGTTACTCACTTGAGCTGATCAGGAAAGCAGTAACAGGCCAACAAAATTAAAGACGTCAAAGAAGGAATTGGTATCAAATATAAGAAAGAAATTCAGGCATTAACAAAAAAGTTCTACATTGAACACAGAATAGTGTTGAAGAGCCTGGGTTTGGGAATCGCAAACTTGTGTTTAAAGCTTAGTCTGTATTATTGTATTATGTAATCTCGTTGAGTTTTAGCTTCTTTATCAATTAAGTCAGTGCTATAAGGCAGTTGCAAAGACTAAAGTGTAGGTGCTTTGTGGGTGTTAGTGATTAGACGTTTTTAAACTTCATCTATCCTCTGACTCCGCGACTAGGCAAATAAATGCTTTTTAGCTTGATCCATACTGAATGAGCAGCTTAAGACTGAACTGATTATACTTTTCAGGTATGTTATTCCTCCCTGGAATTTACCTCACTTGTAGTAAAGTGTAGTTACTTTCTAAAATGAGTGCTAGCTGCAATGAACAGGCAGAGAGCAGAGGTGTCAATATACAAAACCAAAGATTAGAAGGCTTACTAGGACCCAGACACCAATTACTTGTGAAGATCCACCTCCTTTTTTTACCCTCATGGAGGCAGTAAAGAAAACTTGAGATTGCCTAGTGACAGCAGTTGGGAAATTCCTGGGTAGATTATCAATGTCCTTTGTTCACCTGTAGTCCAAAAGGTGAAAAAGTAAGTTGCATGTGGAAAACAAACTCATTATTTTAATAAATGCATTGAACATGCTCCAGGTGAGCAGATGTATTATCTAATATTTGAAGGATTTTAAATGCCAAATTACTTTAAGCTAGATAGTTTGGGATTTCATAGAATAATTATTAAGCAGATCCACGCATGGATGCCAGTTTGTTTTTGTGCCAACAGACAGGCAGTCTTTATAAGTTTTAATCACAGAGCCTTTTCCGTGTACCTGCAGTTGAATGTCAACTTATCCTTGTTAATAGATAAGTCAGCGCTAAGCCTTATGGACGTATGTCCAGGCATACGTCTCCTTAAACAGTTGTCACTTAAGTACTGAGCTCTTGTTCTGGTTGATAATCTTCTCCTACATGATTCTTTTTTTTTTTTAAAGATTTTATTTATTTATTTGAAAGAGAGAATGAGATAGAGAGAGAGCATGAGCGGGGGAAGTGTCAGAAGGAGAAGCAGACTCCCTGCTGAGCAGGGAGCCCGATGCGGGACTCGATCCCGGGACTCCAGGATCACGACCTGAGCCGAAGGCAGTCAGTTAACCAACTGAGCCACCCAGGCACCCCCTCCTACATGATTCTTAAAATAATTCAGATTTGATTGTCATAATATTTGCTAATTTCTATTTATCTAGTTTCTTTCTGTATATTACAAATCACATTTAACTTTTAAAGTAAAATAATTTTTACAAAGAGTTTGCTGTTGTTCCTAGGGATATCTGAAGATAAACCAGATATTCTTAAAAGTCTTTCTTCATAATAACCTAGTTTTTCATATAGAACATGATTCTGAATTCAGATTCTTTGAGAACAAAGCTTTGGCACATTTAGGAATACTTGGTTTTAAATTTGTCTCTTTTGTTGCTGGGCGGTCCTTTTCTGAGTGTAATTCACAATGGATTTATTGCTATTATGCACCTCCTAAAAAGAATCTACATGAGCCTATCTAATAGATAATTCCACATACTCACAAAAAGGTATAACTCTTTCTTATCTTTTCTGTTTTTTTTTTCAGTCCTCTAGTGAGTTCTTTTGTTTGCAAGGGGTTCATAAATGTAAGCCCTTGATACTCACCTATAAATACTCAAAACTTCAGTTTGTTATTTGCCAACAAGCAGGCTAGGAGATAAGGACATGAGGAAAACCCAGTGCCATGTAGCTGCTGGATTTCTTTCTCTCCATCACTCACTCCTTCCTCGTGTGTTTCTCATTTTCTTACTGAATGAAGAAGCTGATGGTATCTCAGAGAAATTAATTTTCCGATCAAGAGTGATTATTTCTACCAAAATCTACGAGGTAATGGACAAAACCATAAACTGTAAGCACAAAAATTTAAGAGATTTATAGCACTTCACAAATTAGATAATACTCGATGGTGTGCAACTTATTCCATTATTTCAAGTTCAAAACCTGATTGCTTGTGTTACAAATATTTATTTCTCTTCACCACGAATTGGGAATGTGATATCTTCACACAAAGTAGACAGTAACTTTCAGGAAAACAGCAAACAACTCCCAGAAAGTGATTTCTGTGTTCATCTCAGAGTTCCTTAATGACTCCAGGCACTTTTCTTTATACTTAGAATGATGTGATGTACATTTGGTTCCATTTTCAATTCCAAGAATGAAGAAGGAGGACAGTTACACATACTGGCACTTACTACATAAAACAGTGAGACAAACCCCCAGCCTCCCACACCACCCATTCCTTTGCCTATCACCCTATAATATCGTTCTCAATGCTGATTGACACAGAGATCTCCTCCATCTGGCCAAGCTTTCCTAAGCTGAATCCCACTGATTCTTCTTCCTCTTCTTCTTCTTTTTTTTTTTTATTAACATATAATGTATTATTTGTTTCAGGTCTGTGATTCATCAGTCTTACAAAATTCACAGCATTCACCATAGTACATATGCTCCCCAATGTCCATCACCCAGGCACCCCATCCCTCCCACCTCCTTCCACTCCAGCAACTCTCAGTTTGTTTCCTGAGATTAAGAGTCTCCCTCTCTGGTTTCGTCTTGTTTCATTTTTCCCTCCCTTCCCCTATGATCCTCTGTCTTGTTTCTCAAATTCCTCAGATCAGTGAGATCATATGACACTTGCCTTTCTCTGATTGACTTATTTCGCTTAGCATAATACCCTCTAGTTCCATCCACTTCATTGCAAATAACAAGATTTCATTTTTTTGATGGCTGCATAATATTCCATTGTGTATCTATATACCACATCTTCTTTATCCATTCATCTGTTGATGGACATCTAGGCTCTTTCCATAGTTTTGCTATTGTGGACATTGCTGCTATAAACATTGGGGTGCACGTGCCCCTTCAGATCCCTACATTTGTATCTTTGGGGTAAAAAACCCAGTAGTGCAATTTTTGGGTCGTAGGGTAGCTCTGTTTTCAACTTTTTGAGAAACCTCCATACTGTTTTCCAGAGTGGCTTCGCCAGCATGCATTCCTACCAAAAATGTAGGAGAGTTCCTCTTTCTCCGCATCCCTGCCAACATCTGTCATTTCCTGACTTGTTAATTTTAGCCATTCTGACTGGTGTGAGGTGGTATCTCACCGAGGTTTTGATTTGGATTTCCCTGGTGCTGAGTGATGTGGGCACTTTTTCATGTGTCTGTTGGCCATTTGGACGTCTTCTTTGCAGAAATGTCTGTTCATGTTTTCTGCCCATTTCTTGATTGGATTATTTGTTCTTTAGGTTTTGAGTTTGGTAAGTTCCTTATAGATTTTTGATACTAGCCCTTTATCTGATATGTTATTTGCAAATATCTTCTCCCATTCTGTCAGTTGTCTTTTGGTTTGTTGACTGTTTCCTTAGCTGTGCAAAAGCTTTTTATCTTGAGAAGTCCCAATATTTCATTTTTGCCCTTGCTTCCCTTGCCTTTGGCGATGTTTCTAGGAAAAAGTTGCTGCAGCTGAAGTTGAAGAGGTTGCTGCCTGTGTTCCTCTCAAGGATTTTGATGGGTTCCTGTCTCACATTTGGGTCTTTCAACCATTTTGAGTCTATTTTTGTGTGTGGTGTAAGGAAATGGTCGAGTTTCATTCTTCTGCATACGGCTGTCCAATTTTCCCAACACCATTTGTTGAAGACACTTTTTTCCATTGGACATTCTTTCCTGCTTTGTCGAAGATTAGTTGACCCTAGAGTTGAGGGTCCATTTCTGGGCTCTCTATTCTGTTCCATTGATCTATGTGTCTGTTTTTGTGCCAGTACCATACTGTCTTGATGATTAAAGCTTTGTAATAGAGCTTGAAGT
>NC_138370.1:92372573-92380919 GCF_054177405.1 Leptonychotes weddellii
ATGCTACCAGCTTTGCTTTTCTTTTTCAAGATTCCTCTGGCTATTGGAGGTCTTTTCTGGTTCCAGTCAAATTTTAGGATTATTTGTTCCATTTCTTTGAAAAAAGTGGATGGTATTTTGATAGGGATTGCATTAAATGTGTAGACTGCTCTAGGTAGCATAGACATTTTCACAATATTTGTTCTTCTAATCCATGAGCATGGAACATTTTTCCATTTCTTTGTGTCTTCCTCAATTTCTTTCATGAGTATTCTATAGTTTTCTGAGTACAGATTCTTTCCTCTTTGGTTAGGTTTATTCCTAGGTATCTTATGGTTTTGGGTGCAATAGTAAATGGGATCAACTCCTTAATATCTTTCTTCTGTCTTGTTGTTGGTGTATAGAAATGCCACTGATTTCTGTGCATTGATTTTATATCCTGCCACTTTACTGAATTCCTATATGAGTTCTAGCAGTTTTGGGGTGGAGTCTTTTGGGTTTTCCACATAAAGTATCATATCATCTGCAAAAAGTGAGAGTTTGACTTCTTCTTTGCCGATTCAGATGACTTTTATTTCTTTTTTTTGGTCTGATTGCTGAGGCTAGGACTTCTAGTAATATGTTGAATAGCAGTGGTGATAGTGGACATCCCTGCTGTGCTCCTGACCTTAGGGGAAAGCTCTCAGTTTTCCCCACTGAGTATGATATTCACTGTGGGTTTTTCATAGATGGTTTTTATGATATTGAGGTATGTACCCTCTATCCCTACACTCTGAAGAGTTTTGACCAAGAAAGGATGCTGTACTTTGTGAAATGCTTTTTCTGCATCTATTGAGAGGATCATATGGTTCTTGTTCTTTCTTTTATTAATGTACTGTATCACATTGATTGATTTGCAGATGTTGAACCAAACTTACAGCCCAGGAATAAATCCCACTTGGTCGTGGTGAATAATCCTTTTAATGTACTGTTGGATCCTACTGGCTAGTATTTTGGTGAGAATCTTTGTATCCATGTTCATCAGGGATATTGATCTGTAGTTCTCCTTTTTGATGAGGTCTTTGGTTTTGGGATCAAGGTAATGCTGGCCTCATAAAATGAGTTTGGTAGTTTTCCTTCCATTTCTATTTTTTGGAACAGTTTCAGAAGAATAGGTATTAAGTCTTCTTTAAATGTTTGGTAGAATTCCCCTGGGAAGCCATCTGGCCCTGGGCTCTTGTTTTTTGTGAGATGTTTGATTAATGCTTCAATTTCCTTACTGGTTATGGGTCTGTTCCGTTTTTCTATTTCTTCCTGGTTCAGTTTTGCTAATTTATAAGTCTCTAGGAATGCATCCATTTCTTCCAGATTGTCTAATTTGCTGTCATATAGTTGCTCATAATATGTTCTTATAATTGTTTGTATTTCTTTGGTGTTGGTTGTGATCTCTCCCCTTTCATTCATGATTTTATTTATTTGGGTCATTTCTCTTTTCTTTTTGATAAGTCTGGCCAGGGGTTTATCCATCTTACTAATTCTTTCAAAGAACCAGCTCCTTGTTTCTTTGATCTGTTCTATTGTTCTTTTGTTTTCTATTTTATTGATTTCTGCTCTAATCTTTTATTAATTCTCTTCTCCTGCTGGGTTTAGGCTTTATTTGCTGTTCTTTCTCCAGCTCCTTTAGGTGTAGGGTTAGGTTGTGTATTTGAGAACTTTCATGTTTCTTGAGAAAGGCTTGTATTGCTATATACTTTCCTCTTAGGACTCCCTTGCTGCATCCCAGCTATTTTGAACAGTTGTGTTTTCATTTTCATTGGTTTCCATGAATTTTTTTAATTCTTCTCTAATTTCCTGGTAGACTCATTCACATTTTAGTAGGATGCTCTTTAGCCTCCATGTATGTGAGTTCTTTCCAACTTTCTTCTTGTGATGGAGTTCTAGTTTCAAAGCATTGTGGTCTGAAAATATGCAGGGAATGATCCCAATCTTTTGGTACCGGTTGAGACCTGATTTGTGACCCAGGATGTGCTCTAATCTGGAGAATGTTCCATGTGCATTAGAGAAGAATGTGTATTCTGTTGCTTTGGAGTGGAATGTTCTGAATATATCTGTGAAGTCCATCTGGTCCAATGTGTCATTTAAAGTCTTTATTTCCTTGTTGATCTTTTGCTTAGATGACCTGTCCATTTCAGTGGTGGGGGGTGTTAAAATCCCCTACTATCGTATTATTGTCGATGTGTTTCTTTGATTTTGTTATTAAGTGGCTTATGTAATTGGCTGCTCCCATGTTAGGGGCATAGATATTTACAATTGTTAGATCTTCTTGTTGGATGGATCCTTTAAGTATGATGTAGTGTCCTTCCTCATCTCTTATTATAGTCTTTGGTTTAAAATCTAATTTGTCTGATATAAGGATTGCCAACCCAGCTTTCTTTTGGTGTCCATTAGCATGGTAAATGGTTTTCCACCCCCTCACTTTAAACCTGGAGGTGTCTTTGGGTCTAAAATGAGTCTCTTGCAGACAGCATATCGATGGGTCTTGTTTTTTTTATCTAATCTGATAGCCTGTGTCTTTTGATTGGGGTATTTAGCCCATTTACATTCAGGGTGACTATTGAAAGATATGAATTTAGTGCCATTGTATTGCCTGTAAGGTGACTGTTACTGTATGTTGTCTCTGTCCCTTTCTGGTCTATGTTACTTTTAGGCTCTCTCTTTGCTTAGAGGACCCCTTTCAATATATCTTGTAGGGCTGGTTTAGTGTTTGCAAATTCTTTTCGTTTTTGTTTGTCCTGGAAGCTTTTTATCTCTCCTATTTTCAGTGACAGCCTAGCTGGATATAGTATTCTTGGCTGCATATTTTTCTCCTTCAGTGCTCTGAATATATCATGCCAGTCCTTTCTGGCCTTCCAGGTCTCTGTGGATAAGGCTGTTGCCAATCTAATGTTTCTACCATTGTAGGTTACAGATCTCTTATCCCGAGCCGCTTTCAGGATTTTCTCTTTGTCTCTGAGACTTGTGAGTTTTACTATTAGATGTCGAGGTGTTGACCTATTTTTATTGATCTTGAGGGGTGTTCTCTGTGCCTCCTGGATTTTGATGACTGTTTCCTTCCCCAAATTAGGCAAGTTCTCTGTTATACTCTGCTCCAATATACCTTCTGCTCCCCTCCCTCTTTCTTCTTCTTCTGGGATCTCAATTATTCTAATGTTTCACTTTATGTTATCACTTATCTCTCAAATTCTCCCCTCATGATCCAGTAGTTGTTTATCTTTTTCTCAGCTTCTCTATTCTCCATCATTTGGTCTTCTATATCACTAATTCTCTCTTCTGCCTCATTTATCCTAGCATTTAGAGCCCCCATTTTTTTATTGCTCCTCATTAATAGCCTTTCTGATTTTGACTTGGTTAGATTTTAGTTCTTTTATTTCTCCAGAAAGGGATTCTCTAGTGTCTTCTGTGCTTTTTTCAAGCCCAGCTAGTACCTTTATAATTGTCATTCTGAACACTAGTTCCAACATCTTACTATGTCTGTATTGATTAGGTCCCTTGCAATCAGTACTGCCTCTTGTTCATTTTTTGAGGTGAGTTTTTCCATCTTGTCATTTTATCCAGAGGAGAATAGATGAGTGAGAGAACAAAATGCTAAAAGGGTAACAATGACCCCAGAAAAATATACACTAAACAAATCAGAAGAGACCCGAAACTGGGGGGGAAAAGAAAGGGGGGGGAAAAAGAGTATGATCAGGCTGGTGACTAGAACAGGGACACACCCTAGATTTTGGGTGTCTTTGGTCTGTTAGTAGAAATTGCCTCCCAAAATTTAAAAAAAAGAAAACCTTATATATATACAAAAATAAGGGTAAATATAATGAAGGGATGGAATATGACTGTAAAGATGAAAATTTAAAAAGATTTTAAAAAAAGAATTAATAAGATGTTGGTTGAAAAAAGACTGAAAAAAAAATTTTTTAAAAGAGAGAGAGAGAATGTGATCAGGCAGGAGACTAGGACAATGTCATACACTAGATTTAGGGTATATTTTGGTCTGTTAGAAGAAACTGTATCACAAAATTTTAAAGAAAGAAAACTTAGATATACACAAAAAAATAAGGTTAAATACAATGAAGAGATAGAATATGACTGTAAAAATGAAAATTAGAAAAGATTGTTAAAAAGGAATTGATAAGATGTTGGTTGAAAAAGGAAAGAAGAAAAATTCAACTAAAAAAAATAGAAAAAGAAAAAATAAAAAAATTTAAAGAATTAACTTTGAAAGAGTAAGAATCATGGCAAAAAAGCCATGAATTCTATGTTCTGTATTCCCCTAGCTCTGGGGTTTTGCCATTCTCATTGATTGGTAAGCTTGGTCTTGGCTGGATGTTCTTGCTGATCTTCTGGAGGAGGGGCCGGTTGTGATTCTCAAATATCTTTGCCCGAGGCAGAATTGCACTGCCCTTGCCAGGGATCAAGCTAAGTAATTTGCTTGGGTTTGCTCTCGGTAGCTTTTGTTCCCTGAAAACTTTCTGTAAAGCTTTGGAGGATGAGAGTGAAAATGGCAGCCTCCCAATCTCTGGTACTGGAGGAGCTGAGAGCTCGGGGCCCCACTCCTCAGTGAGTCCTCAGAGAAAAGCAATCAATCACTCCTGTCTCCCTGGTCTCCGGCCGCACTCATGCTCACCTGGCCTGTGACCGATCATTTCTATCTCTGGCACATAACCCCATCTGGAGTCTCCAAACCCAGCAGATTCCTGCAGTGCACTCATGTGCCACTTCTCCCCAGGGGAGGAAGGTGAGTCTCCCCAGATCTGCTGCTTGTTGGGTCCCCACTCAAAGAGTAGTGCCCTGACTGTGCCTTGGATCATGGTTTATGGCAACCCTGAGCTGAGAGCCCACTCCTCAGCTCCTTCTTTGCAGCCGGCTTCCCCACTCTGAAACCTGGGAGCTCTGCCACACTCAGGCACCTCCAGTCTTTCTGTGACCCCGGGGGTCCTGCAACCACACTGTCTCAGCAAGGATTCCACCCTTAGCCACTGGAGTGACATCCCTCAGCAGAGCAAACTTCTAAAATTTCCAATTTTGTGCTCTGCTGCTCTATCACTTGCTGGTAGCCAGCTGATAGAGGCTCCCTCCCCCGGTGGTCTATCTTCCCAAATATCACCTCAGATTCACTTCTCCACACATCCTACCTTCCAGAAAGTGGTCGCTTTTCTGTTTATAGAATTGCTGCTATTCTTTTCTTTGACCTCCTGTTGAGTTTGTAGGTGTCCTGAATGGTTTGATAACTATCTAGCTGAATTCCTGGGACCACACGAAATTTAGATCTCCTACTCCTCTGCCATCTTGCTCCCCCCCACTGCTCCTTTACATACATCCTCTACTCCTGCTAAAATGACATGCTCACTGCATTAGATTGCTAGGGCTGCCATAACAAAATACCACAGACTGGGTGGCTTAATTAACAGAAATTTATTTCCTCACAGTTCTGGAGACTAGAAGTCCATGATCCAGGTGTCAAAAAGTCTGGTTTTTTTCTGAGGTCTCTCAGGCTTGCACATGGCTGCCACCTAACTGTATCTTCACATGGTCTTTCCTCTGTACTCATGCATCCTTGGTATCACTTTCTTTTTCTTTAATGATACCAGTTAAAAATGGATTAGGGCTCATCCTGAGGGCCTCATTTTAACTTAGTCACTTCTTTAAAATTTCTATCTCCAAACACAGTCACATTCTGAAGTACTGGTGGTTAGGGTTTCAACATATGAATTTTAAGAGGACACAATCAGGTCATAAAATTGTCTCTTCCCCAAAGTACCTTTGTGTCTCATTTTCATGCTTTCCTTTTTACCCATAGCAAAACAATACCAAGCACTTTCTTCTTGAGGTAGTTAAAATTTACTTATATTCAAAGTCTAATCGAAGTTGCTCTTATTTCATGAATTCTTCCTAAACTACACACATACCAAAACACAGAAGACCCCCTCTCTATTCTCAAAGCAAATGCTATCTATTGTGTTCATCCAAAATGCCTTACAATATGTTAGCATTCTTTGTTTTCATAATTTTTATCTTACTTTCTTTGTTGACATTTTTATTGGATTATATTTTGTTTCCACACAATAATTGTCAATGATCTCTAGTAAATATAACTCAATAAGACTAGGAAAAATGCTGTAACTGTTCAATATTCTCTTTTTGCATCTGATATTTCCCTATTAAACAGCGATCTCATGGAAATATAAATATTATATATGATAATTTTATTATGAGCATAAAAAGTTTTCAAATTGCATGAGTGCCTGCAGAATTTGAATAGTTGCTTTCCCTTTAATTTAAATATTTTAAGCCATCATATATTGATCAGGCAGTCTTCCACTTATCTCTGTGAATTTCTAAATTTTGATATGTATGTTTAAAAAAATGTTTTTAGAAAGCTCAATAATGATTTCATTTTATTTGTAATAATCTTATACATTTGCCAGAGAGCCACATGGATCCTATTACTAAAATTTAGAGATTTATGAAGAGATAAGTAAAAGACTGTTTAATCAATAAGTGGTGGCTTAAAATATTTAAATTAAAGGAAAAGCAACTACTCAAATTTTGCAAGCACTCATGTAGTTTGAAACTATATCTTTATGTTCTTCATTTATAAGTTTGTATAGCCAAAAAAGAAATTTTACTGCATTTTATCTTTTCAAAGTATCTGTAGAACTTTAATCTCATTATCAGTAGAATTTATATTAGTTTTATTAATTAATGTAAATGTATGTGATTTGATAAATGATAAATTTAAAAATATAAACAACTAATTAATGAACCATGTTTCAAAATGCATAGGCTATGGAAATATATATTTTTTGATGCCTTGCTCTTAGCCATGTATATAGCCATTTATTGAGTACCTTCTTCAAAGTTTGAAAAAAATGCCAGCAAATGACTTCAATTCAGCTCACATGTTTTGCTTGGGAAGTATATCGTTCACCATTAAAAAAAAAAAACTGTAAATGTATTAGCAAAAATTTATAAGTCTTTTTAAAAATAACATGGCCATCTATTGGACAGTAGAGAGCAAAGTGTGAGCTTAGCTGGTCAGTACTAACACCACCATTCCCTGCTGTCTTGAATGTGAATTTGAATTTTCTATTATGTATTTCTTTTTTTTAACTGATAAATGCAAACTGTTTTATTATAACTTAATTGTTGACCTCTATATGCGTCTGAGTTTGGGGCTCTTGTTCTGTCTTATGCCAGGAAGTACACAGAGTCCAAAATAAAAAAATTTATAAAATTTATCCCTGCTCCAGATGTGCTTAGAGTCTAGTGGAAGAAATAATTAATTATTTAAAATATAGTAAACAGGAGGAGGGGGAAAGATGGCGGAGGAGTAGGGGACCCTATTTCAACTGGTCCCCGGAATTGAGCTGGATATCTACCAGACCACTCTGAGCACCCACAAAACCAGCCTGAGATGTAAGAAGATCTGGATCTCTACAAACAGAATAGTCACAGGCGGTTGGTTTTGAGGTACAAAGCTGGGAGCTGTGGTTCCACAGGAAGATATCAGAGGATATATGGCAGCGGGAGGGGGAATCCTACACCACAGGTGAGTGACAGCCTCACGCGCTGTGGATGGGGCACAGACTCGCAGACCGGTAGTGGTGGGGAAAGGACTCTAGGGCAGCCCCTGGAACAGAAACCTGGAGCGGTGGGGTCGCACGTGTGAACTAGGAGCAGCTGGCGGTTTTAGAAGCACAAAGGGCAGAGACGTGCCCCGACCTGGAGGCAGGACTGGGAGCACTGCTGAGGGGCGCACAACCCAGGCCGCTGTAGTTTATAGCAGCACAGACAGAAACAGAGATGGTGTGGCCTGGAGAGCTCACTGAAGAACAGACTGAGGTCTCTGCTATCAGAAGAGATGCAGAAAGCTGCCAGGGAAAGCTGCCAGAGAACAAAAGCCCCCAAAACTGATTCCCGCCGAGCCCAACCCCCACCACGGGAGGCAGGGCAACTCCGCCCAAACAGGGTTGCCTGAGTAACAGCGCGGCAGGCCCCTCCCCCAGAAGACAGGCTGGGGAAACAAGAGGCCAGCAACCCTAAGGTCCCAAGAAAACAGGTGCTTCTTTCTTGGTTCTGGTCAATAATTTGGACTCTATACATTCCCTCAAAAACCCATCAACAGAATGACTAGGAGGAGGAGCCCCAAAAATAAGAAAAGACGCAGAGATTATGACTTATGCTGCAGATTTACAAATGGATGCAGGTATAACCAAGATTCAGGCTAGCAATTGTGAAGACAATGGCTAGAATGGAGAAATCAATTAATAGCAACATAGAGTCTCTAAGGGCAGAAATAAAAGGTGAATTGGCAGAACTTAAAAATGCTAT
>NC_138370.1:92381419-92434550 GCF_054177405.1 Leptonychotes weddellii
GGTTAGCCCAGTGATGGGTATTAAGGAGGGCACATACTGCATGGAGTACTGGGTGTTATATGAAAACAATGGATCGTGGATCACCACATCAAAAACTAATGATGTATTGTATGGTGACTAACATAACATAATCAAATTAAAAAATAAATAAAAATAAAATAAAGTAAAATATAGTAAACAATAATATAAAGCCATGTTCAAGGCGCAGTGGGCATGTAGAAGAGCGAAAAAAAATTCCATTCACATGTTAATCTCTGACTTTCATTGGATAAATATTACTAAGAAAATATTTAACTCATGTCAGGTGTGCTGAAATAAAAACACATGATATCTAGAAGGGTACCAAATTAAAACACAGAGACATTTTTCTGGCATGTAAATTACTTTGTTTCAGGAGCAGAAGGGTCATGAATATGAAAAGTGTTGATTTGTGAGACAATTTGTCATTATTAAAATTAGTGCTCTGTCAACCCAAAATCTCTTTCAGCAATCCTTTTGTGTTATTGCAGCTGTTTGTTGAGTTACCAGATCCAAATGTTCTAGGAGATCCAACAGTAGTGAATGGACTATACTTTTTAATCTATAATAGCAGACTATCATCTGTAATGGGAGATTATCAGGATATGACACATGTTAAACACTCAAATCTCAAAGAACTGCTGTGACAGATAACCAAGGATGGAGCTGTTTTGGTACTGGGAAATGGACACTTGACAGGAATGTTTTTGTTCACAATGCTATTCATGTATTTTAAAATATAGCCTACTGGCATGCAGATCAGATTTGACAGCTTGGGAACTATAGAACATTTTGCTAGTATAACAAAAATACTGAGGCCAGCAAAACCCATAGTTATAATAGTATACAATTGAGAGTAGAAAAGAAGAAAAAGAGAGAAGGGGGAATAAGGTGAAATGGTGAGATAAAATTTTAGTTTCTTAAATCTTATATACACATGGCAAAACCACTGTGATGTTACTATCACACAGTAAGGTTGGCCCCCAAACCAAACCCATTTTAGCCACCTGGTTCACTGTAATCAAAATTTCAGTACCTCTATTTTTAAATATCATAATATGTACTTTGATATTATTTGTCACTTGTGATGTTTCAGTAGAGGATTTATTCTAATATGCTTTGTTTAGTGCAAGCTGGAGAAACATTCATATCCTTTACACAACTTCTCTACTAAAAGGCAATGAGGGCAAACAAAAACAAAAACAAAAAAACCCACAGATACTTCCATATAAGGAACAAATACCTTGTTCCTCCCTATAAGCTACTTCAAATCAATAATACAAGTGATATTGATTTAACACATGTTAAACCAAGTTTTAACATAAACGTTACCTCTGTTAAAGTATTTAGATAAAATATTTTTAAAAGGTACCATATCACTATGATCCATTACAGAAATATTATTGAAAAACATATGAATATATACATTTATGAGAACTCTCACCTGAGCTACATTGAACGCAGCTTCCTGCGAGGTAAAGGATTCCGTAAGAATATCTTAAGCAAGAATCCATAACTCTATAGCCACTTTCAGTTATAAGAACATTATAGATATTTTAAGTTGAAAGTTGTGATTTTAAACCCAGATCAAAATTCTTTTCTTCTCCCAGTGCTGACTATGTCAACTTGTCTCCTTGGTAGCTTGGAGTTGGTGTGTATGTGCACACATGTGTATGAGTGAATGTTCAAGTGAATGTGTGTGAATACATGAGTATATCTGAATGTGTGTGTGTGTGTGTGTGAGAGAGAGAGAGAGAGAGAGAGTATATGTGTGAGTGTCCAAAGTCTGATGTCTACTCTTCACAGTGTATATACTATTTATCCATGATAATCTTTCTTATTCTGAAGCCTGCTTTTCAGAAGGTAATGTAGGTACTCTGACTTTCTTTGCTTTGTGTTAGCATGGTATATCTTTCCATCCTTTTACTTTTAACTTAGTTAAGTCTTTATATGTAAAGTCAGTTTTTTGTAGACAACATATAGTTGGGTCTTTGTTTTTAATCAATTCTGACAATCTCTATATTTTAATTGGTGTACTTAGACCACTTACAATTAATGGGATTACTGATACAGTTGGATTAGTACCTACCATGTTTTAACTGTTTTATATTTGTTGCTTTTGGTCTTTGAAACCTTTTCTTTTTATGTTTTCACTAGTTTTAATTGAGCGTTTTAGATGACTACATTACATTTTCCCTTTTATTATACTTCTTTAAAAAATTAGTAATGGCTCTGGAGTTTGCAGCATACATTTTTAAGTAACCAAAGGCTATTTTTAAATAACACTATTCTGCTTCATGTGTAGTGCAAGTACCTTGTAACAGATTATTCACAATTCTCTCCTCCCATTCCTTATTCATAGGTATAGTTACTCAATGCATTGTTACTATTATTGCTGCATACAGTTATCTTTTAGATCAACTAAGAATAAAAAAACTAAAATATTTTAGTTTACCTTTATTTATTCCTTCAAACACTTTTTCTTCTTTATGTAGATTCTGAACTACAACATTTTTTTCTTCCTCAAGAACTGCTTTAATTTTTTTTAATTAAAAATTTTTTTCAGTAAGTTTGCTGGCAAAGAATTTCCTCAGTTTTTCTTTGTGAAAGTATTTATTTCTCCTTCATTTTTCAGGGATAATTTTGTTGGATATTGAAATTTAAATCATTGGTTTTTAATCTTTCAACATTTTAAATATTTTGTTCCATTCTCTTCTTGCTTGCATGGTTTCTAATGAAGAGTCCACTGTAATTCTTATCCTTGTATGCCTACAGGTAAG
Organism: Leptonychotes weddellii; assembly: GCF_054177405.1. Lineage (NCBI taxonomy): Eukaryota > Metazoa > Chordata > Mammalia > Carnivora > Phocidae > Leptonychotes > Leptonychotes weddellii. The sequence continues at coordinate 92,384,218 of NC_138370.1, forward strand.
TTGTAGTTTTCCTCTGGCTTCATAGGTGTGGTTTATTTATTTGGCATTTATTCTGCTTGGCATTCTCAGGGCTTCCTGGATCTGTGGTGTTATATCTGTCATTAATTTAGAAATTTTGCAGTTATTATTACTTTAAATTTTCTTATACCCTATTCTCTTTTCTTATTCTGGTATTCCAATTATGCATATATTATACTTTCTGATATTTTCCCACAGTTATTGGATGTTTTGTTTTGTTTTCATCATTTTTTTTTTCTCTTTACACTTCTATATGGGAAGCTCTTCCTTACCTCTCTTCAAACTCCCTGATTCTTTCTTTGGCCTGGTTGAGTCTATTAATGAATCACCAATTCACTGCTTAACACCAGTTCATCCAGGATAGTCTCCGCATGGCAGGCATTCAAATGCTACCCCTCTCAGGAGACCTGTGTGTGTTCATTAGAAGTCACAGCAGTGATGGTTGGCACCCATATCACATAGCACAGAGAATGGATATGGGAGATCCAAGTTCTACTCAACTTCTTTCACCAATACCTTCAGCTGCCACTGAAACCACACATCCTAAAGCCTCTTGCTCTTTGGAATCCCTTGCCTCAAGGGAATTTCTCTTTGTAATTATATGCAAAATAACTAAAGCCAAGATGTTTTCCCTGTTGTCACCTTGACCCAGAAGAAATTTATGGGTCTTACCATGGAAAACTGAGCTAGACCTAGAAAGAAGCTTAAAAATCCTTCTATATAGTTTTAACTTGAATTCTAACCTAAGAAGTCATTTTTTCCCCCTTTTCAGGGATCCTACTCACCTTCTTCATCATAACTCTCCAAAGGTAGGAGAAAGAAGAGAATCGGCATAAGTGAATTCTTTATTCTTTTGTTCCTCTTTTAAAAGGGCATACTGCATATCCCCAATTTCATAGTTGTCATTTATCAGACTACTTTCTTGCTGTTTAAACAGTTAGAAGGTAAGCGAGTTCTGTGGAGTTAAAAATGGGTAATTGTCAATGTTTCTCAATGCTCCTTGGTAGAAAATTATAGGTAAAAGTATTTTTTTAAATATGGTTAACCAGTAGCCATAAGGTGAGTTAATTAAAAAATAAAAATAGGGGTGCCTGGGTGGCTGTCATTTAAGCATCAGACTCTTGATTTCAGCTCAGGTCATGATCTCAGAGCCCTGAGACTGAACTCTGCATCTGGCTCTGCACTCAGCAGGGAGTCTGTTTCAGATTCTCTCTCTCCCTCTGACCCCCAAAATAAATAAATAAATCATTAAAAAAAAAAAAAAATATATATATATATATATATATACTTTAAAAGGTTTAAAATGGGTGTGCCTGGGTGGCTCAGTCAGTTAAGTGCCTGACTTCAGCTCAGGTCATGATCTCAGGGTCCTGGGATTGAGCCCCACATTGGGCTCCCTGCTCAGCAGGGAGTCTGCTTCTCCCTCTCCCTCTGATGTTTCCCCTGCTCATGCTTTCTCTCTCAAATAAATAAATATATATATATTTAAAATAAATAATTGAAAATATTACTACTTTTGGAAAGGACGGTGGGGATAATTTCTATCTCTGTCTTCCAACAATTACTAAGAAATCCCTTGTCCCACTTTTCTTCCATTTCATTAATTTGTCAAATCCCCAATTCTATAAGAATTCAACTGTCTTCATCCTTCAGATCTTCAGCTGGCTTCCAACTAGTGCAATGTTGGAGAATATCATGCATATTGAAGTCTATATAAATTTTTATGGGCTTACAAGGCTCTCAGAGCAGCCACACCAAGAGTCTAAGCTTTCCTTTTTAAATCTCTGGTTCTCTATAGCCACTATTTTAAAGTTTTTATTTCTCTTAATATTTTGTTCTATTCATTCTTTCATTGTTTCCTATTTTGTTAAAATTGTTCCAGTATCCGTCCAGTTGCCTAAGCCAGGAAACAGAGTAAAATATTTGATCTGTTCTTTTTTTATCCCTTACAAGCAATCAGAAATAAATCATTAGAGATTTATTACCTTTTCCCCATCTTTATTGAGCTATAATTGACATATAATATTGTGTGAGTTTAAGATGTACAATGTGATGATTTGTTACACATATTTCACAACATATTACCACAGTAGAGTTAGTTAATACCTCCATCACCTCACATAATTACTATTTCTTTTTTTGTGATGAAAACAATTAAGATTTACTCTCTTAGCAACTTGCAAGTATATAATACGAGGTTATCTATAATCACTATGCTGTACATTAGATCCCAGAACTTATTCCTCTTATAAGTGGAAGTTTGTATCCTTTGACCAACCTCTCCCCACTTCCATAGTCCATCCATATTGTTGAAAATGGCAGGATTTCCTTCTTTCTCATGGATGAATAATATTGCACAATCTCCATGTGTTTAAGGTCAGTTACTGTAAGATTATTACGATCCTTTGGTGGTGTCATGTTTTCTTGATTTTTTATGTTCCTTGAGCTCTTGCATCTCTGTTGACAGATTTTGAAGTGATAATCACCTCTTCCAGTCTTCACTAATTGACTTTGGGAGAAAAACGCCATCCTTCAGCTCTGCTCGGGATTCTGAGGTTTTCTCAGTCTTTTTATGAACACACTTGCTCCAGGCTTCTTGCTCTCTCTTTTGGTCAAATTCTTAAGCTTATATGACTTCTCTTAATCCTGCAACACACCGGGCTGGGTTCTGACAGATTCCCTTTTGCTTCCCCAAGGGTGGAGCTAAAGCTCACATTTGTGGTTTCTCTGTGGCCAACAGATTCTGGCGTTTTCTGCATGTGCTCACTAGTTATCTTTAGTGCTTGTTCTTGCCACCCCTTGGAGCATGCACTAAGAGACAGCCACAGGGTGAAAGAGTGTGAGGGGAGGGATGCAGAGCACCGGGGTTGCCTGTGGGCTATTTGGGTGGGGAATCTGTGTGGGCAGATGTGCTCAGAGGCTGCTGGACAGGCTTTTCAATGGAGTCTGAGAAACAGTTAGAAGGATCCATGTCCCTTTAAATAAGAGTCTTACTTGCCACTCGCCAAGCCTGTTCCCACCTTCCAGTCACACAGTCCATGACTCAGTACTCTGGATAAGTTGTGAGGGAAATGGGCCTCTTTGGCAGCATTCTGTACAGCTGTGGAAGGCTAGTGCTGGCTCACACCATCTCACTTTCTCCCTCAGGAGAAATCATAGGTTGAGAAAATCTCTCTTGGCCCTGACTGTGCCACTCTGGGGGAGACATGATGTGGGTAAAGTCAAACTATTTCTCTTAGCCTCTCCAACATATCCAAACGTATTTTTTTTTTGCTATAACAGTGATGGGCTGGAACTTCTCCACTGGGAGCCAGCTTTCACAATCTCTCTTATCTATAGGTGATTGTCTAAGAGAGTATTCTCCTGGACCACATCCAAGAGGGGATGAAACCAGTTTACAGGCCACTGCAGGGTCCACAGTTGGGACCAAAGTCTGTATTCCTATTACCCGATGCACTACTGGGAGAGACTCCTTCCAGGTTCCTTGGCATATGATACTGGATCCTATAGCTCCCTCAATGTTACCTTTGTCTATGGATATATACCAAATTGTTGTTGGCGGGGTAGTGGGAGAGGGGGATGGACAAGAATGAGAGACCTCTTATTCAGCCATGTTGCTGACATCATTACTTGAGATTCACTATCTTAACATCACTTGAATCTTAATCTCTCTCCTTTCCCATTGCTATTGTTCAGGTCATCATTATGTATCAATCATATGCCTATAAAAGCCTCCTAATCTCTAATTTATACCTTTTTGTAAGACAGTCAGAAATTTCCTAAAATGTATATCTGACTATGTCTCATCCCTACTCAAAATCCTTCATTGTTTCCCTGTTGTTTTTAGTTTTAAAGTTCAAACCCTTTAAGAATTTAAAAGATATATATGAACTGGTCTTTTCCTTTCTCTTATTACCTGACTACCTGTTATGGGTCACATTGCAGTTTTAGTTTCTAAAATGCAGTTCTCATCAACCACCTTTTACATACACAGATCCTTCTATCTAAGCCCCATGACCTCAGCTATATGTCACCCACCACTACTCCAACCCATTTTTCTCACCTGAAGTGTCTGTAACTTGCCATATTTCAGATCTCAGCTCCAAGGTCCCATTTTTCAAGAACGCTTCCACAAGTCACAGGATCACAGGATTTCCAAATCACATTGTATTATAATCTGCTATTTTCTTTTCTATATCCCCCATTTGATCCTAAGCACCTTTAGTCAAAAAGCTATGCGTAATTCATTCATGATTATATCTCTAGTTCCTAATAGACTGACAGGCACTTAGTAGGCATTTAATAAATATATGTCAATTGGTTGAGTGGATAAATAGAGATGACTTTTTCTTTTTTTCACTGAAAACTGTCGAACTCTGAGGCTATTAGTGCAGCTTACGTTGATGACTAATGGACATGTTTTCTCTACCCATTGGCATGCCCACGATTATTCCTGGGGTTATGATTTTGCACTTCAGTGACTTTTATGTGGCATCACTGCAACATGGTTGGAAAGTAGATTGATCTCTTGAAAAGAGAGTAATGCTAGGTAGCTCAGCTGGGAAACAGTTTTGGTTGTTTGTCTCTTTGTGTGTAACAAAGGCAGATCTTTGCTCAAAATCAGAGAATTCTAAAAGGCAATTACCATGACATCTAAAACCCCAGTTCTGACTTGACTACTAAAAGGAAAACAAAACACAAATATATGCAATAATGATATGGTTGGGAGCATGAGTTGCCTTTTAATGACTTAGGCCTCTATTAATGTACAAGAAAAATGAAGAGTAAAGTTCCTGCTCATTGAAATATAGCAGGAGCCTTCTGTTCTCTGTTAGAACAGCTGCCCTATTTACTGCTGCTTTGGTGAAGTCACTGCCCAACTTCTCTATTCGGGAAGATCAGTGTTTACACTTTAGTTGGTCTTGAATCAAAACAGTTCTGATTTGTTAATAATTCACTAACCAAATATTATGACTGAAAAACTGGGACACCGGTAAATAATCAGATGCAGAATGGAACTTCTGTTGCATTTAGCCTGATAATGGAAATGGAAAACACAAAAAGAAAATGTAATTTAGCAATCCATCGTATCCTGTTAAATGCCAACTCTTTCCAGGGTTTTAGGATAGTGTTTTGTTTTTCGCCTCACGTCTTTAGAATATGGGGAATAGTTAGAAACCAGTTAAGTCACTCCACATTTTCTATTAGCAAAAGAAGTCTATGTTACCAAGAACTCATTTTTTATTTAATGAATATTTGTTGTGCACCTAGTTTGTGCCAGGCATCTTACAGAACACTGAGGATACAGCAGCAGTAGCGTGGCTGGGCTCAAGGAGCTTCCATTCTATCATGCGGGTGAGGGAAGCAACAACAAACAACCAAACAAATCCATAATCTGTCAGTGTTGTGGAGGGCAAGGAGATGGGGAGAGGGTTGGGGGTGCTCTTTGATTTAGAGTGTGAAGGAATAAGGCAAAGAAACATCAGTTCATTGCACTATAACCCTTGAGTAATGTCTGTTTCTAAAATCTACTCATTGCACTTCTTGAAATGAAACAAAGGATTCCCCCATATTGATTTTTAACTGCAATCTCCCCCATACTGATTTTTAACTGCAGCTGTCAGAGGTTATTCTGGAGGATAAGACTTGCATTTATTAAGAAATAACATGAAGACTACAAAAGAACTTCATGTATTAGGTATTAAACTTGGTAATTTTTACTTTGTATACATGTATCCAGCATTTTTTGGTTTAACTGGAAAACATGTTAATTATCATAAACATGGTATATTTACAGTTGATTTCACCAGAACAAAGAAATACCAAATTTACTTAAAAATATATTATCTCTGAGATATAAATCAAATAATTTAAAATTGTATTTGATATGTTAACTATCCTATAAGTTACTTTAATTGAATATGCATGATGATGATAACTTTCATATGTTTTTTATTTTAAAAAATGTTTCAGCATACCCCAATCCATTGAGCATCACCTAGACCTGTAAACTAAGTTACTGTTTTCCTTTTCAGTAGAGAAGTCTGAGATTCAGGGAAGTTAATTGGTACAATGAGGCAGAGATAGTCCTCATACCCAGGCATTCTGGTTCCAGATTTCATGTTGGTACTGTCCCACTGTAGGCAGGCCAAACCAATGTGAATTATACCAGCAACCGAAAATCATTTTCTGTATTTTCCGACTTATGAGATAAATAAAGACTCCAATAATAATATTTTAATCACTATCTCTTAATTTTTACATTGTTTGATTGGCATTATTTTCTTCATTAAACCTGCTCCAAATTAAAAACAAAGGTCTAATTTTTTTCACACACCCAAGCAAGTCTTCCTTTTAATAGACAAAGGTATGGGATGTTAAAACATCAACTAAAAGAATAGTAATTAATTATTAATGCCTGTGGTGGTGCACATTTTACATGAAACCACACTGAAAGTCACATAGAGCAAGAGCCTCCTTTACTTAGTGAAGTAGCCTGAGTAGGAGAATCAATAGTTGAAGTTTAATCTGTGGATATTTAAAGACATGAACTAAATCATTCTTAGTAGCTTAATTTTTTCCCCCTGTCCATCTGACCTACAGATGATAAGATATGTTTGATTTGGGAGCTTTTCTGTGCTTCTCTCTCCTTCCTTCCTTCCTTCCTTTGTTCCTTCTTTCCTTCCTTCCTTTGTTCCTTCTTTCCTTCCTTCCTTCCTCCCTTCTTTCCTTCCCCCTTCTTTCCTTCCTCCCTTCCTTCCTTCCTCCCTTCTTTCCTTCCTCCCCTCCTTCTTTCCTCCCTCTCTCCCTCCCTCCCTTCCTTTCTTCCTTCCTTCTTTTCTTCTTTTCCTTCTACTCTTCTTTCTCTTTCTAAGAATAGTTCTTAGACAAGCCTGTTAAAATCAAATGTGTTTCTTTAAGATAGGAAGATTAGAGTTACTTTCTAGTTCTATGACACATTTCCATTAAGAAACATCTTAATCTTCCCAAATGAGATAACAATTTCTCTCTTCAGTTTATATTATCTTGAAATGTTCAGAGTCAATTATCAGTTGAAATGTACATGTGTGTGGAGATGTAGATATTGAAATATTGACTTTTATTTTGTCCATTTCTAAAAAATATATAAAAATATGTAGATGAAATGTTACTGGGCCAATTCTAGGAAAAGTATACAATGAAATGTTGTTAGTTTTAACCTAACATTATTACAAATAAAATCTACCAGGTAATTAAAATGATAAAAAAAGAGAAAGCAGGAAATACAAGGAAGTTAGATGAACTTGTTGCCAAAGCCTTTGGCAGAACCTTATGTGGGAAAGAGCACTGATTCTGAATTCACATGCCCTAACTTTGAGCACTGGATTTTCTGGGAGTCCCTGTATAACCTCACAAGGATCACTGGAACCCTTTGGGCCTTGTTTCCTTTTTTTCTTAAATTGGATAGTTTTTTAGTACCTAATCAAGCAATACAACAAAAGAGAACCTAGGACCATATGGCAAAGTTATACAAATAAATTAACACTATGATTCAACAACATAGTGTGTTAAAAAAAAGATGAACCATTGACCAATTATTCAGTATGTGTTACATTTTTAAAAAATAAAGTGGTATATCTCAATAGTGAATTCCAAGCTAACATGGTCTTTTAGATTGAGTGGCAGAATAATATATTAGGTTCAAGTAAATAGTCCTTACTTTTGGTATCTGAGAACATAGATGTAAACATTTACCAAGTTATTAGTTGCCCAGGACTTGAAAGGTATTGCTTGGGGTGTCTATAATTATTATATCCCGTGTGGGGCTATTTTTGTGTGTGTCGTGTGTGTTTAAATCTAGAAGTATATTGACATTCACATTGGTAATGTCTGACACTCACAGTCTGACACTGAGTATCTCCTGTGTGGTTCCAGCCTATATCCAAAATAAAATAAAGACACAAATTGCTTTTTATAGGAAAAATATGAGTAGAATGCCAAAGCCCATCAGATGGGCAGTCGGGGATGTCTTCCCCTATATTCCATCTATCTTCACATTTTATGAGAACTAAAAGCCTAATCGATAATATAACAAGCTAATGGGGCATATTTTTAAACACAATGGAATCATTCTGAAAAGGGGCACACCAGCAGGACCACAGAAGCAAAGATGGAAACTAACTGATAATATTGAGTGCTTATCTTGAAAAGTACTATGTTGTGGCATGAACATAGGGCATGCTGCCCTAAAGAGGGGTGTATCTCTTGTTCTGCGAAGCTATTGTTTCTTTCTGTATTTGTTACAATAATGTATTTTTTTCTGATGAACATGTATCTGACTACTCTGTAAATGACTTGCTTTTCAAAGGTACTATAAAGCACAGCACTAATATCCAAATACTTAATGTCTGCTTCATGTAAAAATGTATGCTCTGAAAAATGATTTGATATTCTAATTTAAGATACTGTATTCGATATTGTGGCTATGGATATTAACATCCACACAATTTACCATGACATTCTGTTTGTCATACAAGTAGGAAAAGCAAGGAAGCTCTTCTGGTATTAGAAGTCTGAAAATATTTTAACTCAATTCAGAGGAGGCTGTTGCTTCATTTTATGAATAAAAATTAGGACTTTGTGTTTTTATTTCATTTTTCTCTTTTTTCTTTCTCCATTATTTTGGATGTTAGTGACTTCATAAGAGGCAAAGTAAAATGCTTACAAAATAACAAATTGTATAATTTGCAACTAAACAGGAGGATAACCACTTGCCCACATTTATATAATACTTTTCCATTTGTCACTATGACAGTCCTTTTGCCCATACTTAAGGATTATCCATAGAGTTCAATTATTTTTCTCCAATTCCTTACTATCAAGATTTATATATTACTGTATTTAAATCCTCCCTTTTCCTTGGACTATAGATACATCGTTAAGTGGATTTATTTCACAGGTAAAGATCTCAGATTTGGCGGAAGCATATTGCGTGTAGCGTTCAGAAAAGCTGTTTTGTTTCTAATGAATAATTAGACTATGAGAGTGCCTTCAAGTTTGGCTTTCAGCTTTACACCAGATAAAAGGAAGTGATGAGACTTGTTTCATGCTGGTTATAAGGGAGTTAAGAATGTCGCGAGTTGAGGGAGGGACTTAGGCGGAAGTGTGGAAAGTAATGGAGAGGCAGCCCAGAGGCCGCTTGATGACAGAAGCCAAGGCTCCCAGACCTCAGGGACTCCCTGGGAGGCCTGCCACAGTCAGCCTGCAGACATTAGCACTTGATATCTTATTCTCAAACTCATTCATTGAACATGATGTCCTTGCCTGTCTTGGTGGAATGAGTGAATCAATGTGCATCTCTGAGCCGCGGTATCGTGAGGTACTGTGCGTTGCATCTCTAACCATTTGCACGAGTGGAGGATAGTCATACCTTTTCCAGGTGATGCTTTGGGGAGTATTGAGCAAGAGTATTCTTACTATATAAGTAAGAAAATAACACTCAAAATAAATAAATAAAAAGGGCAGGATAACCAGAGGGACATGCACGGTCATGTAAAAAATAGGAGCAATATATCACCAGCCTGTGAAAAATTAATTTGCTGCTATTTCATATTGCACATTCTTTGACTTCCCTTCTTTATACTTCAAACTACAGCGATTCTTAATTTGTCTTATTCTCCCTACACTCTCCGAATAGGTTTTGTTTTTTAAGCAAGTCATTTGTCCAGCAATGCTAAAACTAAAATGTTCTCTCTGCACAATAGGTGTTTTTAGCAAGTCAGATATGCACAGTTAAGCTGTGCCTGCAGAGTTTTTCTTCTTAAAGTGCAGTCAATTGACCATGTCCCAGCACTAATTTGTTTCTAACAGGTAAGGCAGGTAAACAGGTTGCCCCGTACAACAGTGACCGCAGCCATCATGGCCGGGGCTCTCCTTCTGTTCTCAGCCGAGGGACGTTTAAATGCAGAAGCATGCCTCAGCTTAGAACCACACGTCTCCAGACTCTGATTCCCTCGAAAGGCAGATTTTTTTTTTCCATTTGCCCAGCATTAAGTTTGATACTTCCATTTAGAAAACAAGGCTTGTTCTCCTAAGGAAATTCTGCATAAATGACTTAAAACTAGTCTGGGACAAAAATCTTTTAAAGGCATTATGTTAATACCCTAATGAAATGATAATATACATCTGCCCATGATATAAAAATAATCTTTACAGTACTCTCCAAGTAGTATTTTTATTTACAATTTGGTCAGATTTTAGACACTCACAGGTGCCTTAAAGTTCCATCTTAAAATAATAATGCTAGAGGGCAGGTGGTAGATTTCTAGGACATTATTATATTTCTTCAGGCATTTAGCCGGCAGCTTGGTTTTTCATAATAATTTCAGTCCTGAGAAACTATAATTATCCTGAAGCACACTACTTATACTGTCTTATTTCTTAATTACAGTAGTGGCATGAGATAAATGCATACTTATTGGGATCAAATGCACATTATTTTGTGGTGATTATAAAGGAGTTCTCATGACAACAATTGCAATTATATGGTCATCAACTACTGATACTATGTTATGTTCTAGAAACTCTGTAATTAAGTCCTGCCAAAAGGACACTTCCTATTTGGGGGCGGGGGGGTGGGGGGAGCGGTGGCGGGAAGCTTAGAGGGAGAGAAGTTAGCCAATGTAAAAATTACTGAGAGACATAGATCCCCCGAGCCTGTTCAAATGATTCTACATGAATCTCAAGTAACAACATTGTATCAACGAACATTTGGGGAATTTGATTTAAATTTCTATCTAAACAAGCTATATAAAGAATCTTCTTTAAAATAGCCTTTCTCTTTTCTGACCTTTAGAATAAAGAGCTTTGAATACACCCCACCAGGGAAAAATGGACTGGAAATATGATAGGAGTGATACTGCCTTCAAAAGATAAATCTGCAGGCAATCAGTAATATTCTTTCAAATACTATAATTCATCGTTTTAAAAGTTTTCATGTAAGATTCCAAAAATAATTTATCTTCTGTCATTCCAATTTAAAAGAAGAAAAGAAAAAACTTTAAGTTACCAAGATATTACTTACATAGATTTTCCACTTTTTTCTATAGACAGATGTCTTTGCCTTTTTTTTCTTTTTTTTTTTCAAAAAAAGCAGAAGGAAAGAAAAAAGATGGATTTCAAACTCTGTGTATTAAACTCTTTGGGTGAAGGTGTCAGATATATCATGTGTCAGATTTGGGAATCAGATGGCCTGGGTTTTAAATTCTGCTCTGCCTTTGACTAGATGTGGGACTTGGACAAGTTCCTTAACTCTGCCTCAGTCTCTTCATCTGTAAAAAGGGACAATAACTGTATCTACCTCATAAGAATTATCTGTTAAAGTATTTAAACTTTTTGTATATATAAAGGGCTTAGATTCATGCCTTGCACATAGTAAGCATTATATACTTTATTATTATTATTATGGTATTATTTTTTGTAATTATTTTATGGTATTATTTTATGTAATACAGGGATATGAAGGACAATGGGCCAAGCTCTCCCACTCTCCTTCCCACCTTCATCCATGGTGAGGAGTATCTCTAATCATTTTAATAGGCTTTCCTCAGAGAATTTTTTTCAGCATTCTAACATAGCACATTGAAAGAGATTTTTTTTCCGGGCCCCTGGGTGGTTCAGTTGGTTAAGCGACTGCCTTCGGCTCAGGTCATGATCCTGGAGTCCCGGGATCGAGTCCTGCATCGGGCTCCCTGCTCGGCGGGGAGCCTGCTTCTGCCTCTGACCCTCCCCCCTCTCATGTGCTCTCTCTCTCTCATTCTCTCTGTCTCAAATAAATAAATAAAATCTTTAAAAAAAAAAAAAAGAAAGAGATTTTTTTCCAAGGTAAAAAGGACATTCAATGAACCTGATATCTTTAACTTATAACTTACTCTGGCAATACTTTGCCAGCCTGTTGTTTGTTTTATTTTGTTTTTTAAATTCTGGAACAAGCTAATGCCTTGTTATCTTTAACACCAAAAGTATCCTCTTTGGACATTTGCAGTTATCCAATGACATGTTAGGTCTTGGACGCAATAGTTCTGCAATGTATAATCTTTATTGCATGGCTAGCAATCTAACCAGGTTGCAATGACATGATATTGGAATGGTTACTGCAAACCGGTTTTTATTTTCACAATAGTTCAAACAACCCAAATAAGCACACCAAGAAATGTAAACCCTTAAAAAAGAGGCAGTAAGCATCCATAAAAAAATTAGCCATGCAATACTTGACTTCCTATATACTGACGTGTGGATATTATTTTCTGGTTAACATCACATGTTGTATTTGTTTTAATGTTATTATTTCTAACATTCTATTACTGTTACTTTTCCAATGAAGTTAATAAAATATATGTTAACTTCTCTGGAATATTTATAGTTCTAAATAATAAGTAATAAAATGAATTTTTGAGATACATGCAAATATAATGAGATTGAGGAACAAGTACAAATACTGTGTATGGTAGAAAATTATTAATTCCCTTTTTATGACTTGCATTAGTCATCTCTACATGCAATCTCTACAATTTAGATCAAGAATATACAAATTCTCCTTCATTTAATATTTTAATATTCCAACTGCAATCTCTGATGGATTATATATCAGATTATATCTGTAAGCATATTCAAAATTTTTGTTGCTGTTTCCAGAGCAATCAACCTAGATTTTACTTTTTCTTAGTCTCTGATCTACAAAAATACAATACCAAATGCTATGATATTTTTAGAGTTAATATAGAAATAGGAAATATTGCAAAAGGATTAGTAAGTATGGAGGAGTTTTTTGGCTAAATGCAATCAGTTTCAATGCAAACATTAACAATTTCTTTATTTCAGTAACTCTTCATTAGACCTTTGAGTCTAATTCCAATTTGAGTCTAAATCTAATTCAATCTATGTACATACCTAAACCAGTAAAGATCTGTAACAATTGTTTTATTTTAGAACTAGTCTAATTTCTAATTCTGGTTCTTCACTAGCCTGGAAGTTATTAGGTTATTGGGTTTGATGATGTTGATTCTACAATAGGGAAAAACTAATATGGAAATTAACTATATTTTTAATGAACAGTGAGGGGGAAAAGAAAAATGCAACTTCAATTTCCATTTTAAGAGTGAGTTTAAGAGTGATTTTAAAATAGAAATCAAATGTGTGGCTTTCCGCTTGTGTTAGCTGTGCAAACTGCCATAAGAAGATACCACAGACTGGGTGGTTTAACCAACAGACATTTATTTTCTCACAGTTTTGGATGCTAGAAGTCCATGACTGAGGTGCCAGCAAATTTAGCTTCCTTCTGGCTGTGATAGAGGGAGGGAGGGAGATGGGGGTAGAAGAGGAGAGGGAAGAATGCAGAGAAGAGAGAGGGAGGGAGAGAGAGATGGAGGAAAGGAGGGAGAGAGAGGGGAAGTGAGGTAGGGAAAGGAGGAGAGAGGGAGGGAACAGGGGAGAGAAGGAGGGAGAGAGAGAGAGAATGAGTGCAGGTATCTCTTCCTCTTATAAGGGCTCAAGACCTATCAGGGTGCCTGAGTGGCTCAGGTCATGAGCCCAGGGTCCTGGGATCCAGCCCCGTGTGGAGCTCCCTGCTCAGCTTCCCAGCTTCCCCCTCTCGCTCTGCTGCTCCCACTGCTTGTGTGCTCACTCTCACTCTCTCTATCAAATAAATAAATAAAATCTTAAAAAAAAAAAACTATCAGGACTAGGGCCCTGCCCTTATTACCTTGTTTAACCATAATTACCTTCCTATAAACCTAGTCTTCAAAAAGTCACATTGGATGCTATGGTTTCAACATATATATTTGGGAGGAACACAATTCAGTTTATAACACCACCTCAAATGATAATTACACCTCTCAAGAAATTCCAAGGTTAGGTGAGGTCCTGCCTAGAGCTTCTATGCCGCTTCTGAACTTAAGTATGTTATATTTTATGGTCATTTTTATTTATCTTTTATCTTTCAGATCAGCATTTTCATGACCCATTTGTCGAACTATGGGAATGACCGCCTGGGGTTATATACCTTCGTGAACTTGGCCAACTTCGTGCAGAGCTGGACCAACCTGAGATTGCAAACTCTGCCCCCAGTGCAACTAGCACACAAGTACTTTGAGCTCTTCCCTGAGCAGAAAGACCCTCTCTGGCAGGTAACACTGAACATTCTGTCCTGTAGTGGAAGGAAAGAAACCAGTACCTAATTTGTATTAGGAACTCTGGTGGAGGTATTAAAACTGACATTTAGCCCAAACTTTTTTTATTCAATAGTTTCGTTCTCTTCAATAACATTTTTTGTTTTACGGATTAAGTGTATTTTTTGTTTTTCTGGGGTTTGGTTGGTTGGTTTGGTTGGTTCCGAATTTTTGCTTTGAGGAGGCTGTTTTATTGTTGGTGTCTTCTCAGTGTTAATCATTTTGACTCTCATTTAGTGTGAGCACTAACTGGCAGTAAAATAGTTAGGCACTGGGTATCTAGGGAGATAGAAACCAAGAGCAGTCATAATCTAAGACCCTATAACTAAACCCTAATATGCATGTATAAACACAGATAGTATAAATAAAAAGGGAAAAGCAATTTTTATCACATGCTTATACAGATTCTGTCTTTAATATGTCTCCATATTTCTTTTTTTTTTATATTTATTTATTTATTTGTTTGACAGAGAGAGACAGAGCGAGAGAGGGAACACAAGCAGGGGGAGTGGGAGAGGGAGAAGCAGGCTTCCCGCGGAGCAGGGAGCCCGATGTGGGGCTCGATCCCAGGATCCTGGGATCATGACCTGAGGCAAACGCAGATGTTAGGGGCCCTTCCATATTTCTTTTAAATCTAACTAATCTTTCACCAGGACCAGATCTATTGGTAAAAGAAAAATTGTCAGTTTTAGGATTGCTTTTACAAATAATTCAGCTTCATGTGGGAGCCACGCAGCCTCCATGTATGAAAATGTAAACTATCTGCTTCTTAGCAGTTTTCTAGGAAAATGCCACCTCCCACTTTCTTGGTTCTTTATGCACTACATTGCATTGACGCACACAGTCAATAAGCTGGCTGCAGAGACAGAGCACGTAGGGCCCTGCTAAGCGGCTGGTAGAGGGGTAGCATCATCATTACTGAGAAATCATTGTGAAACTGACTTTTTACCATCCATCCTCTCTCTCTATCTCCTCAAGACTATGTGTTTCTCTTTATTCCATAATTCACGTTACATGCATAGACTCTGTGTCTGTGCAGTCCGGAATTCACCCAACACATGTTTCTTAAGCATCTACCATGTGTAAAGCAAGGCTAGTTGCTCTAGAGAATGCAAAGAAGAAAACACAGTGTTTTCTCTCAAAGTCAGTGAAGGGTTTCCTTGTTACTCTGATTCGCTAGTATGTATTTCAGAATGTGCTTTAAAACTGACTGCTACAGTAAGTCATACTTTATTCTGATGATTTATTCAGGAACTCTTCACTATTTGTGTTTATGTTGAACTACACATTCTAATTCTTTCACACTTCTAATAAGTTGCTTCATCATCTGTTTGTCTGGTGTATAATTATTATGGTGTATATAATACCAAGTAGCTGCTGGATTTCATAAAGGCAAAGCATAAATAGCGTTATTCAAAAGTGCTTACACACTTATAGAATTGATAAATCATTGATAGTAAATCAATTCTTTTCTCACACGTGTTTATTTGTGAGATATCTATAATTCATGGTATGGTAACAATAAAAAGTAGCCAACTTAACAAAGGTTGCAAAGAGTTAACATATAAAAAATGAGTCAATAGCCCCAAGCTCTAATCTTCCTTTTCCTTTAGAGGCAGAATTTTTTTTTAGATGAAGGATTTGTATCTCTTACTATTGTATGAGTTTTTTTAATTAAGAATTGTATCTATTGATATAGGTTCAATATCAGTGACACTGTTCCTTTTTGGTAAGGAATGAATATAATCAAAGATACACCAGTTCTGAAGCACCTGGTGTTCAGTTGGTTAAGCATCTGACTCTTGATTTCAGCTCAGGTCATGATCTCGGGGTTGTGAGATTGAGCCCGGTGTCAGGCTCTGTCTGCACTGGGCTTGGAGCCTACTTAAGATTCTCTCTTTTCTTCTCCCTCTGTCCTTCCTTTCTTTCTCTCCCTCTTAAAAAAAAAAAAAAAAAAAGATATACCAGCTCCAATATGATTGGTCAATTTGGTGATTCTAAATATTGATTGAATTTTTGTTATGTATGAAATACTGTGTTAGTTGATTGGGGGTGTAAATGAAAATTAGAAACAGAAAATAGAACTATTTCTTAGAAAACTATATTATTTTGAAAACATAAGAACATAAATATATACAAAACATTTGTAAGTGCTGACAATTAATTTTGAATAGCATCATAGAGTTAATTCTTAGGTAGTTCTTAATAAATGATAAAATTAATCAGAAAAGGCTTCAGAGAGTTCACAAATTTTTGTTATTGCTGTTGTCATTTGTATGTTTAGCAATTTTAATATATATTATCAAAATAGTTTATTATAAACATATTTAAATAACACTGAAGAGTAAATATTTACTAAAAGAACCCCATTTTATCAAGTGAATTATATGGTTTCTTTGGACTGAAAAATAACGTTGCAAGCATTTCTTATTAACTAAAGTGCCATGTATTCTAAATATGTTTAAAAAGGAAAACAAGAAATAGAAAGCAGAAGAGCAGTTAAGTTCAAGAGAGAATTATTCAGGTACGTGAGATTGTGAAAACAGTTGACCTGTTGAAGCAAATCTGATAAACTGCGCCAGTGATAAACCACGTTCATGAGACTGCAAATGGTTAAGTAGAGATAAAGTGCATAATACTGTCTGAGTCCCTTTCCCTGGCAGTTATCTCTTCTCTCCATATTCAGATTTATAATGATAAACAAAGCAGCTGTAAGCATTATCATCATGTTCTTTAAACAACATGAATTTAATTTTACAAAAAAACATATGAGCATAACCAGCACTAATTGTGTTGTAGCCTACTCATCACAGGCCTACAGAGTTAGGATAGATTAATATTATGTGTCTGTCATCGTTACATATTCTCAAAATTGAGGTACTTTTTTGTGTTTCAAAGCATGCCTTCTTATTTAGTGTATTTCACTTTTAAAAAGTACGTCAACTGTTATTTTTCTCTAGATTTTTAATTCACACTTTTTTATTACTACAAATAAAAATAAAACATGAAGAATGATGATCTTCACATCTATTTAGTTTCCTTTGGTTCTTTATGCAAATTTTCATTAGCACCAACTACCATGTCTATGAGACTGCTTTGTCACCTAATTAAAAAGTGCAATATGAGTATCTATCAATGGACAGCATGGTAAGAACAACACAGAATGTGTCTGTGCTCCCTTCACTGGAAGCTGCTTCTTTCAAAGCTGCTAAATGTGAGAATATATGCTGAGGACACACATGGAACTCTATCCCTCGAGTTTATCCTCCTCAGTGTAGTCCCGAGTGTGTAAGATTCTTAAAAGTATTCTCACGGGTTCCTGTTAATTCCTACCCCTTTTTGTTTGGGGAGAATAATTACTATGAAGCATGGAAGAATAGGATTTCCTTTTTTTTCTTTTTTTTTTTTTAAACTCTCATTATAGAAACCAAAACCAAAACATAGAGGCATTTAGAAGGTCAGATTCTTGCACATTTGCTAATCGATGCTTTTAAGCTCTCAAGCTGTCAGGTTAGCTCAGCCTCAATCATCACTCAGTCACTCCAGACTCTCACTATCAACAAACATGCCAAGCGTGATGTGGATTCCTGCTTGCCCGCATGACCAAGGGAATGCTCAAAGAGCTGCAGGGTCTCTCTCTCTCTCTCCATGCCAGTATTGCCAGGATTAAAGAAGTAGGAAAGAAAATCACAGGGTGCTAACCTTGGGAGGTTAGCACCTTTGTTGACTCTGGCTGTGAAATCATCCAACTCCAGCTTACAGAGCATGAGCTGTAATGTCACATGTCATATGTCACATGTCACATGTCATATGTCACATCCGTGACATACACAAATCAGAAGTTCTAGTGACACACACACTGCAGATTCTATTACTATATGCCTGTTGAAGGAATAAATGAATTCTGACCCAGAGAATTATAGATTGTAAGAGTAGGAGAAAAAGTTAGGGACATGTAGCCCAATCTATTCAGTTTAGAGAAGACACAAGTGACACCCAGCGAGGTGAAATATCTTGTCCTAAGTCACTCGGATTACTGGGGACAGGTCAGGAGTAAAGCTCAGGTTCTCTTATTCCTACTCCAGTGTATTTCCGGCCACACCAAGATGGTGGTTTTACATTTAGAAAAATAAATCTACGGGGCGCCTGGGTGGCTCAGTTGGTTAAGCGACTGCCTTCAGCTCAGGTCATGATCCCAGAGTCCCGGGATCGAGTCCCACATCGGGCTCCCTGCTCAGCAGGGAGTCTGCTTCTCCCTCTGACCCTCCTCCCTCTCATGCTCTCTGTCTCTCATTCTCTCTCTCGCAAATAAATAAAATCTTAAAAAAAAAAATTTAAAAAAGAAAAATAAATCTACTTCTATCTTGGACTCTCTCTGTAGGACGGTTTCAGGCATACATTGTTACTTTAGAAGAATCTGGTGGTGTATTCAGTGTGAATTTATTTGACCTACACTTTTGAAGTACCTACGTAATAGAAAGGTCTTTGCTTTCACAGAACTTACAAACCATAATAGCTCCTGGTTATGTGAACAAAATGACATTATGAATTTGTTTTCATATTTATTCCTCTGTCTTCCACTCTAGTCCTTCTTTATGACTCTATTATTGCACTTACTGTATGGTCTTGCAGAGGCTTATGCCTGTCATACACCAGCTCATGCAGACCTTAAGGGGTGAGACTAGGTTTATACATGTTTGTAACCTAGAGCCTAGCATGGTACCATAGCTGCCGTCATTAAAATGTCATGAATGAATAAGCCAAAGCAGAGGTGGGTGCCTGTGCACAGAGAACAGTCAAAGTGGCACACTTGTTTCTTAGAGAACAGTAGGGATCCAGTGGGAAATAACCTTGAAAAGCACATACAAGGCAGCTGGGAAAACTTTGAAAGCTACCAGAGTCGTCTGGATTTGACAGGCAACAAGGAACCTATATGTGTCGGTTCTGAAGATGAGAGTAAAGTAATTTAAAAAAAAAAAAAAAAGGTTGGCCAATAAAGATTATACCAGAAGTCTTTTTGCAGGACAGGTAAGAACAGGGAGGTACTAAAGTTAGGACAGTAATGTAGCCATGAGAGAGGGAAACCCCAAGTAGCTTCACGGTTGGGAAAAAAGTGAGACCTTTAAAGAAGTGTGGCAGAAATTGTTTGTGGGGGAGACACTGAGATGAAAGGAAAACTGATCTGCAAGTAATCACCCCACAGCTGGGGAAACAAGAGTTCGATAATACCATAGTTTACATTTCCATTTATTCATCTTTTAGCCCCTTCCAGTGAAATAGCCAGAATAGTTCCTCCTCACTTCATAGATGGTACAGCAGAGGAATAGACATCATTACCATCTTACGTATTTTTTCCTAATCATAGTTTGAATTTATGTATTTGTTACATTTATCTTCCTAATTCTAGTATTCTAAATTCTAGTATTCTAAATTCTATTCTAAATACTAGTAAGACTAGTATTTAAACCTTTCAGGAATGCTTCCCAAATATGTAGGTAATTTCTCATGATTTTAATTTTTTAAGGTTTTTTTTTTTTTAATTCTTTGAGAAAGAGAGAGAGAGAACATGAACACAAGGGATGGAGCAGAGGGAGAGGGAGAAGCAGACTCCCCCTGAGCAGGGAGCCCCATGAGGATGCACGAGGCTCGATCCCAGGACCCTGGGATCCTGACCTGAGTCTAAGGCAGATGCTTAACTGACTGAGCCACACAGGGGCCCCTAATTTTTTTTAATTTACACTGAAGCACTTCCCTACTTGGTTATACAAGGCTGTCAGACATTCTGACATCCAGAAATGGTGACATAAGTCATGGATTTTCCCTTTCCTGTCAATTTGTTGCAAATATGATCTTGTCAAGTGTCAAATTCCCCACACAACTTACTGAGGTTTAGTAATAGAAAAACTACTTGCAGACAGTGCCATAAAAAATAAAATAAAATAAAATAAAATAAAATGTTATACATACTTCCATCCTTTCTGAATCAAAATCATCATAAAACATGGATTTTTCAGAACTAATCCAAATATAACAATGAAAAAAACCTGAATTTTTTTGCATGTGTGCCCTACAGATATGTCTGATTACTGTGAGTGAATATGCTATAGTAGATCAACCTATTAATAAGAGTTTTAAAATACAGTTTTTCTTAATTGAGTTTGCTATCTAGATTCTCTGACAGGATATTCATAAAACCATAAATAATAATATAAGGTACTATCTGCAGGAATGTGCAGTCATCTGTTTGAATGTACTCAGAGCTTCAGAGTAAACCTGTCATCTCCTGGGGTCAGTTTTACTATGAGACTATTTCATGGGAAAATGCCAACAGTATCAACTTATTTAAATCAACATGGGTATAATATAGTGACAAGTGCATAGATGTTTAAGGTAAATCAAAGGTCCTTTGTGCTTAAAGCAGCTTTTCATGGAGCTGTTACCCCAGACGCACACAGAACCACAGGCTCTTTTCTACCCACTCCCACCTCGGAAGTGGGTATTTCTGCTTCTCCGTATTCAGACCACTTTAGGAGGAAAGTTTGAGAAAGAATCAGACTATTAAGTGCTACAGGAGCTCTGTGGAGAGAGCATTCATTATAAATCAGTGCACTCAGAAAGAAAAGGCTTTTCAAAGGAGTTGATGGACTAGCTTGAGTTTTATATAGCACGCAGGGTGGAGTCAAGCTTTGTAAAGATGGTGTGTGTCTTCAAGTTTCTCCAAAAGGAATTGCTGGTTGAAATACTGAGAATAAACATCCATGGCCTATTAAAATTCCTCATCAGTGTATGTGGATTGTATTAGGCTTAAATGACATTGAGAGATAAAAAATTGAAAGTCACCCACTTGTGTAAAACAGATTGGAAAAGGATTTTGTTTTAAAGACAGGTACATGGCAAAACTCGGTAAGAAGAACTTTTGAAACAACACAACCAGATAGGGAGGAAGAAGTATAATGTTAAAAGAAAAACAAATACACCTTTCGTAGCATTCTTCTTTAAACAGTGCGGTCTGAACAGCAGAAGGTGAGCAGAGAGGAAATGAAGAGGAAACCAATAACCTCTGAAATGTTCATAATCAACAGAATAATCCTACCATGAGCACTGGGTGTTTTTAAGGTTCCAGTTAAGTCTAGGTATGTCCCAGGTATCTGCAACAGGCACATGACTTGAGAGCGGGTAATCAATCTAACTGATGATTCCATGGCATCCTTGTCAGTGAAGGATGTGGAGAAGCAATGAGCAAAGCAGATTCTTAGTAGAGAAAAGGCAACATAGGTTGGAATAACTAGATCTAATGAGAACAAAAGTTGTTTTCATGTATATATTTCATGTATTCATAAAAATATGAACTTCAGGATAAGGTAAGTAGTGTGATTTTTTTTTAAATACATATTTTTAGGGCACCTGGGTGGCTCAGTCATTAAGCGTCTGCCTTCGGCTCAGGTCATGATCCCGGGGTCCTGGGATCGAGTCCCACATCGGGCTCCCTGTTCGGCGGGAGGCCTGCTTCTCCCTCTCCCAGTCCCCCTGCTTGTGTTCCTGCTCTCGCTGTCTCTCTCTCTGTCAAATAAATAAACAAAATCTTTAAAAAATAAAAAATAAAAATAAAAAATAAATACATATTTTTAGCTTGGTTATGAATTTGAAAATTTTACTTAATTGGAGAGGAAAAATCTGGGTTTTCATCAGAATTTACTCCCCTTTCTAAGCCTGGCCCATCACCTCAGAGAATCTTCTCTCCACCTCTTTTATGCCTACTTAAAAGCAAATCGTCCTCACCTCATCATATAGTCCATGTATGAAACCACCTGTGTCCCCTTTACCTGTGTGAGAACTGAGTTACCTGCATTTTTACTAGACTGGCACAGTAACCATACGCTGCTTACAGCAATTTTAGCTAAAGTTTTTTTAAGTTTCAATATATCTATAGTGCTAGGTACTTAAAACAGTAAATTATTGTTTACAACAGTTTCAGATTCAGGGAACAATCAGATTAGAGAATGAAAAAAGATATAATTGCTTTGTAGTTTTCTGACTTTTGAAATTAAAATAATAACAATGGAACAAAGTATGAAAGTGCAAGCAAATGCTTAGCTTTTTCTTGGGAAGACTCTTTGACCTTCAAAATCACTGCCAGACACTCTCTTTCCCTCTCTCATTCTCTCTTTCTCTTCCCTCCCTCCCTCTCTCTTTCTCTCTCTCTCTCTCTCTCTGTCTCACACACACACACACACACACACGATATTTAGCTGCAGAGACAACCCGAGCTTTGGATTCCAAATTTGAAACTAACTTGCTGTGTGACCTTCAGTAAGACCTAAATAAAACACCTTGCATCTCAGCCTCCTCAGGTGTAAAGGAGGGATAATGATATCTGTCTTGCCAGGTTGCTTTGAGGATTAGAAATAATCTATGCCAAGCAAGTGCCTGGAATATAGAAGGTGATCAATAAAGGTCAGATATTATGTTAGCTGTTATTCAAATATTCAGACAACATAAGAAAAACCAGAGTAGGAAAAAAATCTAAACAAACATTTTCAGAGTATAAAATAGGAAATGCAAACATCTTGTTAATAAAGTTACGATTAAGAGACACAAGGGGAAACATGCAGGAAAAGAGGTGAAAGAAGAAATACTGGGCATCTGGAAAGTCTTAAAATAGCATAACATAGAAGATGCAGTGATAAAGATAGGCAATCTGCCTAGACTGAGGTATACACATGCCACCACCTATAAAGTACATACAGGAAAAACCAAAGTAGTGTAAGTTGAACTGTTAGTAATAAAAGCATTTGGAACAAAAGGCATTATAACAGCATTCAGGGAATTTTATTTGATAGTTTACTTCTATCAGTATAATTTCTTGGGAGAGCACAACTAGAAATAATTAGTGTCTTTATCTACCAGAACAGGGCATGTTTATTCATGTTCTGTATGTAAAAGAAAACTCTTTTCAAGTCTTATATAGCATTTGCCCATTTCTGTGAATGATTTATTTCACTGGTTTTGCGTGCAGAAATTTGAATGGCAAAGGCACATGTACTGTGATAAAGAAAATAAGTGGCCTAGTTGAACATAGAGAACCAGAAAGATCTCACGAAAGACACTTTCAGCAGTGGTGCTGAATAATTGATCAGTTTGCTCATCTACCTTTGCGAAGTATAAAGAAACCATGAGCAAATGAATTGAGCACCTAATCTGAGATTTGTTCTTCACTGGGATATGTGTGCGGAAACTTGGTAAGTGTAGGTCATGGGAACTGCCTTTCTATTGTTTAATATATAAAATACAATTGAAAACTAAAGTTCTTTACAAATGAAGCAGTTAAATAATATGAGGAAAATAATGTTTAAGATATAAAGTGATGACTTACGGAAATAGCAAAACGAGCTTCTGAGCCACCCTGAAAAACATCATTGGAGATTGCAAATATTTTATTTTTGTGGGAGTTTTGCAAGTAAAATATCTACCCAGTTCATATTATGTTAGTTTTCAAGCATATATCAAAATCTGTCTATGCCTATTACTAAAGGTTTACTGTGCTTGTCTCAAGTCAGTTATTCAGTCATTCAACCCATATTTATCAAGCACCTTTCATCTATTAGATTAGACAAACAGAGGTCTTCTCTTCAGAGAACTTACTTCTAGTTGAGATAGAATTATTATAAACATAAATGTATTATATCATATATATGTAATTTAAAATTGCTATAACACATACCTGAATAGAATCATTTCAGGTACTGAAATACAATGAAGAAAATATAACCAGCAGCTATCACAGAAAGACAGGAGTGGCAGAAATTGCTTTGGTTCTGGTCAGCAGGGAAGCCCTCTTGCATGGGGTGATATTTCAGTAGAGACCTGAGTGATGACAAGTGCTAAAACAATAAAACAGATGAGTTGCAGGAGTGAGACAGCAAGCATATTCAAAAATAAATTGAGTTGGGATTATATAGGGGTCTTTGGGTCTGGTAGGGCAATCTATATTCTGAAGTTTGCCTGAAGAAACACCAAGCTATTTCCCTATCAAATAAGTCGTACGTTCCAGAAATCCAGTCACCAAACTGTGAATTTGTCCTGAGAAGGGGCAGCCACCCCAGGTGCTAGAGTTCTGACAGTGGACCAGGAAGTCTGCTCTCGGGAAGGATATCTATCATAAACCAGTCCATCAGCAACTGTAACTTCTTTCTTTTGCTTCAACTGACTAATTTGGACAAAGGGGAAAAAAAAAAAAAAGGCTAACCTGGGATCACATAATAATTACTCTCTTTTATAGAGAACAATTTAATCATTTTAAATATATTAACTCCTTTAATACTCTCAATAACCATGTGAGGTAGATACCATCAATCATTATTTTCTTGATAAGGAAACTGAGCCCAGAGAATTTAGGAAAATTCCATAAGACACAGGCAGTCTCCCTCCTGAGGTCACACTCTTAACAACTGGACTATGCCACCCCTCTAAAATAAAAAGGAAAGTTTATGGGACATATTAGCTTACACTAGAATAATTGGTGAAATTTTGATTAGATTGGTAAAAAAAGGAAATAAGAGCATTCCATAGAAAAATAAATTGTTCAAATAAACTTCAAAGAATCAGGTGCAGATATGAGTTTATCTATAATAGTGAATACAGATTAACTGAAACATCAGATTGGTTTTGGCAAAGGAAAACTTTTTTTTTTTTTGGTCTTTTTAATTGAAGTATAGTTGACACAGTGTTTCATTAATTTCAGGTATACAGCATAATGAGTCCACAAGTCTATACATTGTGCTAAGCTCACCACAAAGGTAGCTACTGTCATCATATACTATTACAATACCACTCACTCTAGGGGTGCCTGGGTGGCTCAGTCATTAAGCGTCTGCCTTCGGCTCAGGTCATGATCCCAGGGTCCTGGGATCGAGCCCCGCATCGGGCTCTCTGCTCGGCGGGAAGCCTGCTTCTTCCTCTCCCACTCTCCCTGCTTGTGTTCCCTCTCTTGCTGTGTCTCTCTCTGTCAAATAAAATCTTAAAAAAAAAAAAACCAATATCGTTGACTATATTCCCTAGGCTGTACCTTTTATTCCTGTGACTTAGTCATTCCATCACTGCAAGCCTGTACTTTTTGCTCCCTTTCACACAGTTTTCCCACTATTCCAGCCCTCTCCCCTCTGGCAACCATCGGTTCTTTCTCTGTATTTATGGGTCTGTTTCTGCTTTCTTGTTTGTTCACTTTTATTTTTTAGATTCCACATATAAGCAAAATCATATGGTATTTGTCTTTGTCTGACTTACTTCACTTAGCATAATACCCTCTAGGCCTATCCATGTTGTCACAAATGTCAAGATCTCATTCTTTCTTATGGCTGAGTAATATTCCATTGTATGTATATGCCACATATTCTCTATCCATTCATCTATCGAGGGTCCCTCAGGTTCCTTCCATATCTTGGTTACTTAAAAAATTCTGCAGTAGGGTGCCTGGGTGGCTCAGTTGGCTAAGCAACTGCCTTCGGCTCAGGTCATGATCCTGGAGTCCCAGGATCAAGTCCCGCATCGGGCTCCCTGCTCAGCAGGGAGTCTGCTTCTCCCTCTGACCCTTCCCCTTCTCATGTGCTCTCTTTCATTCTCTCTCTCAAATAAATAAATAAAAATAAAAATTCTGCAGTAAACATAGAGCTGCATGTATCTTTTCAAATTAGTGTTTTTGTTTTCTTTGGGTAAATATCCAAGGGTGGAGTTATTGGATCACACAGTATTTCTATTCTTACTTTTTTGAGGACCTTTATACTGTTTTCTACAGTGGCTGAACCAATTTACATTACTGCCAACAGTGCCCGAGGGTTCCTTTTTCTCCATGTCCACACCAACACTTGTTATTTCTTGTCTTTGATTCCAGTCATTCTGACAGGTGTGAGGTGATATCTCACTGTGGCTTGATTTGCATTTCTCTGATGATGAGTGATGTTGAGCACCTTTTCATGTGTCTGTTGGCCACCTGTATGTCTTCTTTGGAAAAGTGTCTGTTCAGGCCCCCTGCCCATTTTTTAATCAGATCTTTTTTTCTTTTTTTTTTTTTGGTGTTGAGTTGTGTAAGTTCTTTACATATTTTGAATATAAACCCATTATCATATATTTCATTTGCCTATGTCTTCTCCCATTCAGTAGGTTGCCTTTTCATTTGTTGATGGTTTCCTTTGCTGTGCAAAGGTTTTTTATTTTGGTGTAGTCCTATTAATTTATTTTGGCTTTTGTTTCCCTTGCCTGAGAGGACATATCTAGGAAAATGTTGCTAAAGCCAAAGAGATTACTGCCTTTTCTCTTCTAGGAATTTTATGGTTTCAGGACTCATATTAGGTTCTTAATCCATTTTGAGTTTATTTTTGGGTATGGTGTTGGCAACTGTCACTTCAGAACAGTGCTACTCAAAGTGTGGTCCGTGGATGGGTTTGAATTGTTTGTTATTGATTTGCCATGAGATAGGAAGTTTGTGCCATCATGTGACCCAACTATATCACTGAGCATGCTGGCTGCTTCAGGTGGAATTTTGCTTTTTTTTCTTATAGCAGGATGTTCTTATTGAAGTAAGTAGTTCAGTAATTCACATGCTGACACAGGTTCTTTACCTTCTCACAGACAAGTGCTCTGAAACACCTTGAGTTAGAGTACAGGCAATGTTGCTATCATGATGACATTCCAAACAGTAAATGGACTAAATAAAATAGACACGTATTTCTCACTCACACAACTGTCTAAAAACAGGCAGGCCATTTAGGAGAGTTAGACAGCTCTCTTCCACATGGCCATCCAGGGCCCCCGGTTGGCAGTGGTTAAACATCTCTGAGTCCAAGGCACCTGCTGTAATTGTATCCATTTTACAGCCAGCAGTCAGTCAGAAAGGGGAAATCCAGGGAGAGTGGTTTTATCCTTAAGAAGATACTTGACGTCATTTTGGCTTTCTCTCCTTTGGACTGAAATGATTCATATGAAGAAAGTTTGATTCAAAAGAGTGAGTGAAATACAGTCTCTAGCTGGAAACTTACAGACTACGCAAAATAGGGAATGTTCTATAACTGAAGGAAGAAAAGGAGACTAGAAAGATTACCCTTGTCTGCCATAGTGAAAATTATGGCTAGAGAGTTAAACTGAAGCTAGACTATTGAGTATTTGAGATTAAATACCAAATAAAATGATGACAGAAAGACACTGGTAAAAATAAAATAAAATTTCAATTATTATGCAAAATAAATTAAAAAATGTGAAATTTATTGGCTTGTAATTAACTCCTTTTATCACAGTTTCTACAGATGAATTCATAGAAAAACCCAAGATATATAGCCTAACTTTTTCCAAGGCAAATTCTCACATAGTGCAGTTGTCTTTATATATCACTGGTCTTTTTATATTGCACTCCACTCTTGTTCCAATGGAAGCTGGGGATGGAAAATACGTTAGGATCAAGTCTGAGATAAGAAATTTGGTTCCAAAAGATTTATTGAAGAGATGCTCTCAAGAAAAACCTATAAGGGGAAAAAGTGAAACAGGAAAGAGAAGTGGAAACAGTTTCTGTGAGTAGAGAAGGCAAAGTCATACTCTGAATGTGTGTGAGCGGGGCTCAGGATGAATCAGTGCCCTTTTCAAAATGGAAATGTCCAATATAATCAATTTTCTACTAAGTGGTAGGCTAGTGCTATTTCTGGGATTTAGAACTGGTCTCTGTTACTGACAAGTCAGATATTCAACAGTGGCTATAACTAGAGCAGACTTAGGAGAAGGAGGCCCATGAATGGCCTCCATCTTGCTATCATGGCTACTCCATTACTTCAGCAATGGGTTGGCTAAAGACAGAGGTTAGGTGGTATGTGGGAATATTGGGAACTGGCTGAATCATTCTGTCCACTTGGTTGTTTAGTGCTTCTACACTGAATACCCTCAGGTGTACATTAATGTGTAGTACAAGTTCCTCACACTTTTTGATCACTATCATGGGTCCATCCACATGCCTTTTTCCTAGAACTTATTAGCCCTAATATTTTCATGCTGCCCCTTTTAGTCCCTTGGCTAATCCATTCACCACTGCCTATTCATCTGCTATATTCTTACACTGCCCTATTAGTCTATCCACAAAAAAGTAGATGACCAGGAACATTGCCCAGAACTCTGTTCACTGGAAGTTTTCCCTTAACTACTGGTTTTTAGGAACCTCTCTGAATGGGGCTGTGGTGCAACAGCAGTCTATCTTAGCCCTCTGCCAACATATGACTCAACCTATCTGCAAACCAAGCTTGAGTTTCCCCCCTTCATCAGCAGATTATAGGGGGCCTTCAGTGAAACTGTAGGAATGAGCTGATATAGAGATATTGGTGAACAGTGATAGTTGACAGAAGGGTCTGGGCCACTCATTTATAAGGTTACTTGTAGCCTTTGGATCTGCTTGAGACCAATCCCAGACATACCACTCCCACCTTACAATGAACTGCTACTGGGTACAACCCAATATTCAGCTTATGATGACCACTTACGGCCACACAATCACTTTGAAAATTCATGGCAAACACTATCTCTTCTAGGGCTCTGTAGCATACAGGAGTAGATACTAGTTGGGATGGTCCGCTGCAAATGGCACACCTGCTGCAGAACCTTGGGGGTGTACTTCGTGCTTCTCCTCCGGGGCTTGACCAAAACTCTATTTGCCATCCTTTTATACCACAGATGCCGAAGTACCATAGGTCTGCCCAGATGTGAGCCAAGTGGGAGGGCTGCTTTTGCCTCAGTCTTATCTTTTGCAGGACTCTTTCTTGTTCTGGATTCCACTCAAAACTAGCAATTTTATGCATCACCCTGTCAATGACTCCGAGCAGTATTCCCTAGTGCAGTAAAATGCGGCTTCCTAAACCCAAAGAAGCCTATCAAGCCCTGTGCTTCTTTCTTAGTAGTAGGAGTTGCAAAGAACAAGAACAGACCTTTGCTTTGGTGGGGATGTCTGGGCATGGTCCAGACCACTGGACCTTGAAAAACCACCAAAGGTGGTAGGCTCCTGAAACTCTGCTGGCTTTTCTTTCACCCTCTGGAGTGCATGTGTCTTTCCAAGGCAGCCAGAATACTTGACACTTGTTACCTACAATTAACATCACATCATTAGTATAGTAAACCAATGTTAAGTTCTGTGGAATGTCAAGATGATCTAGGCCCTTTCAGTCTATATAATGACCCTGAGGAAAAGCAGCTTTGAATACGATTTTTGAGAAAAATATTAAAATATTATTTTGAGAAAAAATATATTTACATAATATTTTTCTCTTCCCTTAGTGCTTTTGTCATCTTAAAAGAAAAAGGCTTCAAAGCAAGAAGGGAGGAGACTAGACAAATTAAGTAATGAGAATTCAAATAAACTAGAGGGTTTAATTTGGCATTCTTTAATTGAACTTTGGAAGTTCAACTGTGGTAAGCATTTCTTGATGGATCTCCTATTTTTAATTAGACAAATTTATATTCTGTGCTGGAATGCAATGTTGACACTTTTGACCATTTTGCCAAATACAAGTGCTGCAAAATCATAGACTTCTCAACATTGCATATTTTTCCCCAGTTAAAAATGTAGTGGTCTATAGAGAAGAGTCCATTGAAAGTATCAACATTTTCAAATTTATTAATCATGAATGGAACTTTGAAAGAGATTGCAGGCAATTTTATGGAAAAGTAAAACATAATAGGATCATACTGAAAACATTCTTTAGTAGAACTTTGCTGATGTGGTATTAGAAAAAGATGTGACTAAAGAACTGATTAAAGTACATAAATATGAAACATAAATGATTAGTCATCGTATGTCATTTTTAATATTTGGATAATAAAAATAAAATTATAATTGTTTTAATGCCTAACATATGGTTTTAGACAGAATTTTATGAAAATGATTTTAATATATTATTTAGATTAACTATTAATAAAATCAATTTGTCAGTCAATAAGTATTTTAAAAATTGTATTATTTTCATTTAATGGCCCTTTTAATTCTCAAAAGTGTCATGATTTAGATAATAAATGTGGGTCACTTAAATGAAATGGAAAGAGAATGGAACAGGAGAAGGTTGAGATGGAGATAAAATTGGACCTGTGGATATGTTGGGTCTGGCATTTCCTCACCACATCTATACAGCAATTATACAAATGCAATTTAAAAATAGGTTAAGAGCTCAGGATGGAGGTATAGGCTAGAAATGCTTATCTACTTGCCATCAGCTTATAAGGAATAGCCAAACATTAGGATTTGCTGGATCAGCACAGAACAGTGCATAGTGTAAAAAGGAAGGGAAAAGTTGGCCAAGTGTGGAGTTCAAGGATGGCCCTTCAGCCTCTAGGGAAAAAGAAATAGGAAAGATTAGGGCAGAGCTCAGATATCTGAGAAACTATGGTCAAATGAAGTTAAGTGAAGGCTCAGATATACAGACATGAAATGTAAGTCCAGAGATGGAGTGGAATCCCAGCACTTAGAACCTGGTCAAGTTGCAGAAGAGGATAACAGCAAGATCAACTTGATGCTGAGTTCTAGCCTTGGGGCTAGGAAAGGAAGGAAGGTGCCATTGTATAAGGAAACAGTTTGGAAATCAGAGAACCAGAACCAGAACAGGGTCTAGCTCCTAGTTCTAGGGTATCAGGCAAGATTTTGATCCTGTCCTTTGAACAATTTTTACATTACACAGCCAGAGGTTCATTACACAATAAGATTTATTATTCTTCCTTTCTGCAGAATCCATGCGATGATAAACGGCACAAAGACATTTGGTCCAGAGAGAAAACTTGTGACCACTTGCCAAAATTCCTTGTCATCGGGCCACA
This sequence comes from Leptonychotes weddellii, assembly GCF_054177405.1. NCBI lineage: Eukaryota > Metazoa > Chordata > Mammalia > Carnivora > Phocidae > Leptonychotes > Leptonychotes weddellii. Next base: position 92,415,267 of record NC_138370.1, read on the forward strand.
AAAAACAGGTAGGAATAGCCAACTGTGCTGTCTGATTCTTTTTCTTTTTTTTTTTCCTTTTTGTCATGAAACATACTGTCATACAGTATAGTTGGATTAGGTCTCACTTTGTGAGATATCTAGATATCCATCCAAGTTCATTATTTGAATTGTTCTTCATCCCTGTGGATCATCTTTATGCTATGATCCTCAAAGGGACCCTAAGGCTGCCTATTAATTAGACTTAAGGACTAAATTTTAACCATAGATTTTAAAGCTGTTCAACAGATGTCCAGTTTTTGACAGCTTTGTGTTAATGTACCACAGTTGCAGTGTCTGATTTTTAATCCCTACTTTTTTGTATCTTTGCCTTAATTATCTCCTAAATTAAGTTATAAAGCAAGCACTTGGCTTGATTTAAACTATTTTGCACTGTATATCAGCCTTGAATTGATTTTTTTCAGAGCTATTGCCATTATTACTTTCAAATATTCCACATGTGTGATTTGTTTTTTAAAAATAATTATTAAGTATAAATATGGTTTGGACTTATTTCCTGATACACCTGAGGTTCATCAGGCATTTTTCCCTTAGTATTTTCTCATATGCTGAAGGACAAGTGTATAAGACTGCAGTAAAAGGAGTGAAAGTATTTCACCAATGAGATGACACTTTCAATTAGAATATTTTATACTTTCTTCAGCATATGACAGTTTTATACACTTTGCTCATGTTCTGATTAATTAAAGTTTTTATTGAGTTGCTGTATTTTGAATTCACTACTTTGACCAGAAGCATTTTCATCAGTGAGTGCACAAACCATAACACAAAACAAACAGTCACAATAAATAAGCCTGGCCCAGATGAAGATATTTGTAATACAAGCAAGTAGATCATTTTAAATGTTGTGGGCAAAATTTCCAGACTATTAGATATTGGTTGTTGAAATCTTTTCTTCCTTCAGGAATATAAATTGTATTACAACAGTAAGTTACACATGTGCAGGGAGGGGAAAAAAATCAGCACGTATTTTCAGATATATCACTTGTGTTGTTGTTGTTTAAAATGTGCATTAATCTTCTACCAACTCTCTTATAGCAGTGCTAACTCTGGAAAGACTACTAAAGAAAGAAAACATTCTTGTGTTGTAAAATTATGCTAAAAATTTAATTTAAAGTCATATCTTTTATCATTTGTCATTGAATATTATTACTTCTTAGTTCTGCTAGAAAACTACAGGTTAGTAAGTATAAATCTAGTTTTCCTCCTTGTTGTTTGTATTTATAAAGACAATAACTTACACCTTTAGATTTTAATATTTGACCTACCAGTATGGAAATAACCGAGTTTTCAGCGGCTTTTGGCATCCCCAAGGCAAACAAACAAACAAACAAGTTAAAATAAAGGAATTGGATGATAATAATATTTTATATGCTGTGCAAATGCTATTCTAATGTGAAAACGGTTGTGATAATTCTTAAAATCTGTTCAATCATAGAAGTCTAAAGTCTTCTTTTGTTCTCCTTATTGCTTTAGTTGGCAAAATTCCCACTGCTGTCAGAGCTGTAAATTTCCTGGACACAGCAATTGCTAAGAATCTGGTCTTCAAAGCGAAGTTGTCTTTAAACAACTTAAACATGGCCTACACATCCTTTGCAATAAACATGAGATATAAAAGTAGTCCTCAAAGCCCTATTTTCTCAATTGTTGTGAGGTGCGAATGGAAGGAACCGCTGTCCCACTTGTCCGTTGCTGAATCCTGGAAGGAATTCCTGTCAGCTGATAGTGGGGCAGTGAATGAGGCCAGGCAGAGAGCAGGGTAGGCCTGGGTTTATGGCACTCAAAGCTTAAATCTAAGTCCTACTAGGATCCTTAGGACAGGTAGGCATCTTTCATGATTCCAGGTCAAATTTTGATATTACCAGGTTAGGAGGGGATTTCCAAAAGGGTTAAATTTAGCACAATAATTCTTTTTTTTTTTTTTAAGATTTTATCTATTTATTTGAGAGAGAGAGAGAGTGCAAGCGGGGAGAGGGGCGGAGGGTGAGGGAGAGAGAGAAGCAGACTCCCCACTGAGCTCGATCCCAGGACCCCAGATCAGGACCTGAGCTGAAGGCAGACGATTCACTGACTGAGCCACCCAGGCACCCCTAGCACAATAATACTAAAAGCATAACTTGTTGGCCTTACCTCTCTCAGAAAATCAGTGTCCCCATTGTCAATATTATTTTCTCATGATTTGATTGGCTTACTCTGGTAAAACTAAAAACAAGATTGTATATAAGATAGAATGCAGTTTCTCTGAGAGTACTGTCAGGGATGAGGTCTTTTTTACTTCTTCCACAAAATATTTATATCAAAGGCATTGGATAAAAACAAATGTCAGGGGCGCCTGGGTGGCTCAGATGGTTGAGTGTCTGCCTTCGGCTCAGGTCATGATCCCAGGGTCCTGGGATCAAGCCCCGCATCGGGCTCCCTGCTCCTTGGGAGGCTGCTTCTCCCTCTGCCTCTCTCTCTCTCTCTGTCTCTCATGAATAAATAAATAAAATCTTTAAAAAAAAAAAAAAACAAATGTCAGTAATAGATGAAAATACAGGTGCTAATAAAATAAATACACATTTTTGGGCAGTGGGCCCAGGTTCTATGACTGATTATATGAATGTCAAGCCACATACCTACTGTCCCCAATTGAAAGGGCTTTCTCCTTCCTTCCTGTCCTTTCTCCCTCCTCCTCCTCCTCGAAGTCCCTCCTGCTCTCGGTGGTATGAAGGTGCTGTGCCTTTGACTTTATGTAACCCTGGGGAGATCTGGTATAAATCTGTGACCATCAGGGTGATTAAACATGTGTACGTGCTACTGAGTGAGATTATAAAGTATTTATTTTGCGATATGCAGCAATAATTCAAAAATATTCCTTTATCTGTACCCTGGATCCATCCAGTCTCAACATCTCAGGGATATTAAACTATCAATATTCTCAGCTCTCTTGTGTGTCTCAAATCTCGCTCTCTCGCTCTCTCTCTCTTTCTCACGCATGTGCACACATGCACACACACACACCATTCCCATCATCAGTTAAACATTTTTATGTAGGTCCCATCCTAGAAGGTATATAGAAAGAACCCTCCTGAATTCCCTGCTCCCTTCCAAATACTACTATACAGTACTCTAATTTATTTCTTCTCCCTGGAACATTTTCTTTTTTAAGATTTTATTTATTTATTTGACAGACAGAGACACACAGCGAGAGACGGAACACAAGCAGGGGGCTGGGAGAGGGAGAAGCGGGCTTCCCGCCCAGCAGGGAGCCCAATGCGGGGCTCGATCCCAGGACCCCGGGATCATGACCTGAGCCGAAGGCAGACGCTTAATGACTGAGCCACCCAGGCACCCCTCCCTGGAACATTTTTGTTCCTCCTCTCATAGTTTTTCCTTTTTGAACTGTTATTTTCAGGAGCATTTCAGATCAGTTCTTGAGGACTCCATTGCCCCTCATAATTTTATGTCTGTGTTTTTCAGTGTGTCTGAGACAGTTCTGCCTGGTCCTTTGGGCCTCTAATTCAGTTCCTAACTAGTTCTGACTCCTTTAATTTTTAAATTGAGTTTATATGATTTGATTCCATTTTTGCTAATTTTTATTTTATCTTTTTTAAGATTCTATTTATTTATTTGAGAGAGAGAGAGAGAACACAAACAAGGTGAGGGGCAGAGGGAGAAGCAGCCTCCCTGCTGAGCAGAGAGCCCGATGTGGGGCTCGATCCTAGTACTCCCGGATCATGACCTGAGCCGAAGGCAGATGCTTAACCTACTGAGCCACCCAGGCGCCCCTATTTTTGTTAATTTTTAAAAGTTGTTTTGGGGCGCCTGGGTGGCTCAGTCGGTTAAGTGTCTGACTCTTGGTTTTGGCTCAGGTCATGATCTCAGGGTCCTGAGATGGAGCCCTAGGTGGGCTCTGCACTCAGGATGGGAATCTGCTTGAGATTCTCTCTCTCTCCCTGTTCCTCTGCCCCTAACCCTGTGCTCACTTGTGCTCTCTCTCTAAAATAAATAAATAAATCTTAAAAAAAATAAAAATAATTAAAAGTTGCTTTTAATTAGTAATTAAATTTCTAAGGGCATTTATTAATTTTTACCCTCCCGTTTCACTAGGAGCCACCTATTCTGTATTCCTTTCACCTTTCTTCTGTCCAAGGTGTTGGTCCCCTTAGATCTGTTATCACTTTCCTTTAACTACTCATGCCCCTACTCAGTCTTGGTGGTCACGTAAAGCTGTGAAGATCCAATCAGGTGGTCATCTCATTAATACTTAAAGCACAGTAGCCTTTGCTCCTATGAGCTTAAGATACGTTGGAATAAAATGCCAATTCTCTGATGATCTGCTCGTCTTCCAGATCCCTAGCTGCAATTGTAACTGTCCTACCAGCCCACCTGTGTAGCTCATCTCCAACTCTGCTAGGGCTAGGAAATCCAACTAACCCTCCTGGGTCCAATGTGTTACAAAAGGGATCTTTTCCAGAAGGGAAATTTTGATTCACGAGAACTATGAAAACCCAGTCACTCCATGATTCTTTCTGCCGTGGCCCTCAGTCTCTGGCCCAACTCAAACAGAAACAAGGGTCAGAGATTACATCTGAGCTTTCTGTGATGTGTACGCTCTGTGGGTTCTATCAGCCAGTCTGTCCAGCCTAGTGCTTCAGTTTATCAGATCAGATTGCCTCATTTAGCCAGGTAGGACATTCAAGTGGTCATCTTTCCAGATTCCTGCCCTCCTCTTTCAACCTTACTGGGAACACTTAAATTTTTAAGGTACAAGCTGAGAAAATGCTTCCTTTTGGAAGCTTTCGCTGACTTCTCAAGTCTAAGTCACCCATTCTCTCATGTGTTAGAAAAGCACTCTGGTCTTCTCTCACTATGGAAACTGTCTCACTATGTTGCAATTACCTGTTTACTTGACCCAAGTCCACACATACACTTTAAGATGATCAAGGCCAGGGAAGAGTTCTTCTCAAGAGTTCTCACCAGGGAAAAAAAAAAAAAAATTATCACCAGGGACTCACATAGAGTAGCACCAGTCAGCATGTGTTGAATAGTTTGATTTAATTTAATTGATTTGAATATAATATTGAGATCTACCAGGTTCAGGTATAGTGCTGGATGCCCTTGATGCTTTAGCCACTCACCTGACTCCCAGAGGGAAATTGAACCACCAGTTTCTGAAGTTCTCTCCCAGCTTAAAGCACAGTATCATCCCCTTCAGATGCCCAGTTTTGTCTTACCTTTGTACAACCACCTATGTGTTTTTTGCATTTTTTGTATGTTATACATCTCCTGTGGTATCTTATTTCATATTTTTCTTCAAATAAACTGATTTTTACCTCAAGTAAAATAATTTAAAGCAGAAACTCTGTGTCACCCTATAAACAGGAGAATAGGTATTGCATATCAAACAGAAAAAAATGTAAAAAAAAAAAATCAGAGAGGAAAAGAGCTGTATCATCAGTCTGCTTCACTTTGCCTATGTACTAATATTAAATCAGATGTTTAGGTAAATGGAATCATGAAGACTAACAAAAGAAAACTTAGATTGTTGCCACATGAAATGCACCTAATTGATTTTAAGGAAATCATTTTTTTAAAGGTTTTACTTATTTGAGACACTGAGAGAGAGAGAGAATGAGAGCATGAGCAGGAGGACTGGGGGGGGAAGGATAGAGGCAGAGGAAGAAGCAGACTCCCCGCTGAGCAGGGAGCCCTACATGGGGCTGGATCCCAGGACCCTGGGATCATGACCTGAGCCGAAGGCAGACGCTTAACCGACAGAGCCACCCAGGAGTCCCTTAAGGAAATCATTTTAATACCAGAAAATTTGGTCTTCTGGATATTACTTTTTGAGCAAAAATTTTGCTAAAATAGTATTTGTCTCTTCTTTTGTTGCCATATATAACCCTTTGCCTCCTTTTTTGCTATAGGAACAACTGCACTTTATTTATTCCTTCTTATGCACCCTTCCATCATCAGCAATCTTCCCAGTCCCAAAACATTTGAAGAAGTTCAATTCTTTAATGGCAACAACTACCACAAGGGAATCGATTGGTAAGGAAAATAACGAAAAATAAAGACCATTATTAACACATGCTCAATCACAGCAGAGCGATTATAGATGTATGTGTGGCATCTACATAATTACAGCATAAATTTGTTATGCTCAATTCTACCATAGTGAATTAGAAATTAATTTATAACAATGATATGTTTAATCAGTGTTGCCTATAATTTGATTTGGACAGTGCAATAATGATAATATTTTTCTGGTAAATTAATATGATTGAATAAAGAAGATTATGGAATTTTTTTCAGAATTATTCATAAGGAAATTTAAAATTCTGCTTAAGCATATTATTATTTTACTGCGCCTAGAATTTTTTTTTAACTACATAATTAGTCTTCACAAATGATTCTTGAGGAAACAAATAAATAAGTTATTTTATACTCTGTGACATGTATCTTCATTAACCACATAGACTATAAAATGTTGTATAAGATAAGCTGATATTTGTCATGCAAATAATAACATAGCATTTCCAAAACCGTATTAATGCCAGCCGTGCACATGCATAAAAGGAATACTACTTTGCATTTAATAAATTATGAAAAATTTTAAAATCACAATATTTTCCCTAAACTGAAATAGAATAAACCTGATATTAGAACTGGTCTTTACTCTGGGGCTTTTTTCTAGCTTTATTCCAATTTTCTAAGAAACTATCACACTGATTCCAACTTCCAGTTATATAAGGCAAATCTCCTCCAGGGAAAATTCCCCTAAATGCATAACTCTGCAGTGTGTAACTTTATGTCAACACCACATATGAGCCTGTCCTCAACAAGAGGCCTGTTCTGTTTAGACCCAGCTAGGGCTAGAGTAGGGGAGGGGCAATGCCGGTAAGCAGATCTGGCTTCCTATCACCGGTAGAGATGTGCCCACTCTGCATCTAAGATATGACTATTCTACCTTACTTTAAAAAGACTAAATGAATTTTGGAAGTGCATGCAAGTTACTAAAAGCAGAACAGCAATTTTTTCTTATCTCTGAGCTCAAATGGAACACAAATTGTTAAGCAGGAATATAGATGAGGCTTTTCACCACTTCACATTTGGGAAACATAATAACAAATGTCAAAGAGGAAAATAAGTGTCTTATATGAATTCTTAATTGCTCTCATTATTTATTTCTAGAACATTTGAGGGTTAGAGAAGTGATGAGCTGTAAGGAGGATTACACACATAATTAAAGCCTTGCACTGAGTTAACCTCCGAACATATTGATTCCATAATCTACACACAGAGGAATGTTCCGACAGCATATGGAGGAGTGAACCTACCAAGGCACCACAGGATCAACTGGCAGGAAATATCCTCTTAATGACTCTAGATAGACTATAATGTGTTCACATTGCTACACATACAACAAATTATGCAGAAGCTAAAAAGGAGGAGAGCAGCTATGCCCTACTCTGCTTAGGATTTTATAGCTCTTCTGACTTACATCCTCCTCTCTTGTGCACTTTCATCTCAAATTAAAAATTTTGCATTCAAGTTTCCAAACAAGAATTTACTATTTTAAAATATTTACTAGGCAATACTTTGTAATTTGCTTTTTGCCAAGGGTAAACTTAATTTTTCTGGATTTGGCTTATGATAGCAGAGATCATCATCTGAAATCTAAAAGATTTTCCCTCTGTTCTTAACAATCCACCTATTTCATCTCCCTTTCCCCTGCCCTACATAGTTCATTAAAACAGTAATACTTCAGATTGTCTTACTGCCAAAGTATATAGCATAGCCATGATTTCAACTATTATGACACTAATAAGTAGACATCAATATAAATGAATGTAAAAATGTTCAAATATTTAATAGCCATAGCATGTTGAAGAAAAACTTAAATCTCTGATTGTTTTTCTCTGCCTTCAGGTATATGGACTTTTTTCCTACTCCATCCAACATTACAAGTGACTTTCTATTTGAAAAGAGTGCTAATTACTTCCATTCAGAAGAAGCTCCCAAGCGAGCTGCATCTCTGGTCCCCAAAGCCAAGATCATCACCATCCTCATTGACCCCTCAGACCGGGCATACTCTTGGTACCAGGTATGAAGCAGTAAAAAATACTTTTAAAAACATTTGGCCATAGCTTAAATGTAAGCAATGGTAAATACCAAAATAAAGTCTAGATGTCCAGATGTATTCAACAGTCAAATGTTACAGAGCTAACGCCCTCCAAAAAAAAGAAAGGAAAAGAAAAGAAATTACAAGTGATAAAAGCTGAATATTTGATTCGTGTGAAGTTGGGCAAGGAATTTCAAGCATAAAGTAATAGAAAACATCAGACATAAAAGATTAATAGATTGAATAGACAGTATAATGTAAAATATTAGTCTGTCAGAATTAAAATAAAAGTACATATCTAAGTAGAGCATCTTTAATAATACATGGTAAATGGTTTAGTACCCTTAATTTGTAAAAAAAAAAAAAGTTTCTGTAAATTGGTAAAAATAAAAAAATATAATATCTCAGTAGAAAAATGAGCAAATGAACAAAACACATAGATAGACATTTCACATGCACAAAGACACCCACAAATGTAACTGCTCAGCAATTTATATGAACAATGATCAACCTAATTAGGAAGCCACAAAATATAAATCAAAATGATATTCTTTTTGAATATCATTTGACAAAAATTGTAATGTTTATTCTCCTTGCTGGCAAGGGCGTGATGGTAAAGATATTCAAATGTTGCAATATAGATGGAGATCTTTTCTGAAGACGAATTTGGCAATAATTATCAAAATAGTTTTGTAAGGGTCCTGTTGTGCTATGGATCCTCTTCTGGAATCAGTCAGAAACTTCAAAGGGATGGACAAATATTTATCCCTTTATACATCCCAGTACTAGTCAAAAAATGTGGGGTAGAAGGAGAGTCGGGGAGAGGGAAAAGTATATGCGGTCCCCTGGGTGCAAGGAACCTTAGCACATTTACAGAACTAAGGAAACTTCCATGTGGCTAGAGAGCAAAACCTGAGGTGACCTGTGGGAGATCAGTCTGAGACGTACACAGGGGACAGAACTCAGGAGGGGGAACCATGTGGCTGCCATTCTCCAAGCAACTGAAAGCCTTTGAAGAGTTAAGCCAGTGTGTGACTACCAGATTTCCTTTTAGAGGCAGGTAAGAAATAGAGGCAGCATTGACAGTGAGAGTGAGAACAGACTGAGTGAAGTATAAAGTATCAAGGGACATGTAGGGATTAAAACCAACAGGACCTGGCGAGGAAACACTGTCAAGGATGAACCAAATTTCCGATGTGGACAACTGGATGACAAGTATAGATTCCCATAAAAATAGAAGCACTGAAGAAGGAAACAGGACTGGTTGGGGGGAGGGGTGCTAAAGATGTGACACAGGTGGTAACCATGAGGTCCGGAATCACTGTCATACGGAGACGAACAGTAGAGTCAGCAGGCACTCTGGGGAGAGGTCGGAGCTGGAGACAGAAATGTGTGAGTCAGAGGCAAAAAGCCACAAACATGGGGAGACTGCCTAAGGAGAGAGTTTAGAGAAACAAAGTATAGAGAACAATGAGGCAGCCAGGGAGACAAGAGAACACAGCCAGAGGAGTAGAAGAAAATCCAGGAGTGTGATGACACTGAATACAAGGGGACCGAGTACTACCAAATGGAGGAGGTGACAAGTGTCAAAGGGCTGCTAAGAAATTAGACAGTTGGACCAAACAAGGCCTGCATTATTTTCACTGAGTTGAAAGACATTGAGAGAAGTGGAACCTTTAGTGAGACAATGAAAAGAGCAAAACCAGATGGATTTGGTGGAGGAGAAACTAAGTGGGAAGAAGAAAAAAAAAAAATGTGAGATTTCAAAGGGGAAAAACAAGACACAGGCTTGTTACAGAGAAGTTAAAGTGGGTTCAAGGAAACTGTGCTCTATGGTGATAGTGATTTGAATCATGAGATGTTTCCCAAAAAAAAGGAGAGATGTTTAAGGCCCAGGAGAGAAATTTGGGTATCAGTCCCATGAGGATCCTGAGGAGCTAGGAAGAGATGACTATAGGAAATAACTTAGATGGGAGGGAAGCATCCATTTCCAGACTTCACTCTTCTGGTGCAGGGAGCCTCCTGGCAAGCTGCTGGAGTCTATGGGTCCCATTTCAGAAACACGTTTGAAAAGCATAAAACTACGTAGAATTACAAAGAAACAACTTTTTAAAAATATAATTATCAAAGTAATTTTTAAATCAGTAAAAAATCTTTATTTATTTAAGAATTAAATGGCCAGGGGGCGCCTGGGTGGCTCAGTTGGTTAAGCGGCTGCCTTCAGCTCAGGTCATGATCCCGGAGTCCCGGGATCGAGTCCCGCATCGGGCTCCCTGCTCGGCAGGGAGTCTGCTTCTCCCTCTGACCCTCCTCCCTCTCATGCTCTCTGTCTCTCATTCTCTCTCTCTCAAATAAATAAATAAAATCTTTAAAAAAAAAAAAATTAAAATTAAAATTAAAAAAAAAAAAGAATTAAATGGCCAGATCTAATGGTGGGACCAATACTGCTGTAATGTTGAAGCAGGATTGAGCATGAACAGCATTTTGATATATCTGAAACACCTGTATTGTGATACAAAAAGAGCTGATTTTTACTGGTATAATACATGCAAAATTTCATTTAAAAGTTACTGAAAATAAAAAGACTATTTTTTTGTTGTTGTTCAGATCCAAATTGATAGACCCTCTGAATTATATCAGTAGGGCTCTGGTTAAGAATCCTTCCATTAAAACTTAATCTGAAGGTCTGAGATAGAGAAATTGAAGTGATTCCAATGGTCTCTCCTTCCTTTGGAAAGTTGAGAATGAGTTAATCTGATGAAAAAGAGGGGGATAATTTGGGCAATGGCAGTTTGAGGAGAGAAAAAAGGCAGTGTGAAATCTTTGTACAGGGGTGAGATAAAGTTGACCACAAAAATGTAAAATTGCCTACAGCAGTAAAAGCCTAATTAAAGGTTATCCTGAATTTGTGGTGGTAATAATGTACATGTACTAAAATCCCATGATATGAGTGCATTTGTGTATGTGTATGTTTAATGCACATATAAATTAATGCCCAAAAAAAAGGACTAAAAGGGAATTTTTAAAGAGCATACGAGAAATTTTTATTTTTTATTACTTTTTTTCATTTATTTTTTACCCATTCTTTATTTTTTTATTCATACTTTTTCTTGACTTTCTTCAATAAACATTTATGGCCAAGAACAAATAATAATGGACAGAAAAATGTGACCCTGTACATTGGGATTACAAGAGGTCAGGGATCCTAGGAGAACACCCGGATTGGGAGTAAGATCCAAGTGTTATTAGAATCCATGAGTCACTGTCTCCCTCAAGATAGAAAAATGTGCCTTTCTCACTTTATGAAAATTCATATTGCAAAGCAACATAAATTTACTTTAAAAAAAAAGTAACAAAAGCATTGAAATATTAAGCCTTCATTAAAAATGTTGAATATAAGTACTTGGGGTCAAATGTTGCACATTTCCTAGCAGAAAACATAGAACAAATTTATATGAATCTTTTCTCACATAGATTAAACTATTTAAATAAAAGAGAATCTGTGCCTGCTTCTTCAAGTAAACTCTTTGAACATACATGTTTGAAAGGAATTATTTTTCCTGATATTTTTATTGCCATATTGCTAAGAGTAGGGTCCCCAAACTGCTCCACATTTCAAAATAATACAGCCTATTACTTAGCTAGGCCTGTCTATTCAGTAAATACCATAAATCCAAAGCTCAGCAGGTATAATTCAGAAACTCCTACAAATGTCACCTGCCACTATAATTTCTATCCCACATTTTTAAAATGGGCCTCACAAAGAAGCTATAGTGCTATTTTTTCCATAAAATATGTCCCTTTGTGACTTCTGGTCATATTTTTATGCTAATCTTCTACTTGCAGGAATATAAAGAAAAGTTGGTGTTAAACTTTTATAAATCAATGTAGAGAAGATTAAGTACAGTTCCATATTATCACTGCTTAAAATAGAAATTTTAGCATTAACATATTAATATGCACATAGTATTTTTAGATTCCTTTATTCAAGTTATGTAGTTTCTACACATAGTATTAATTCAATGTATTATGTAGTCTCTATGTACTCAGCATAATGCATATACATATAAGAATGTCAATAAATATAAAATAATGAGAGGCCTTCAAAAGTTTTATTCCACCAATCTACCACTCACTGGTTACTGTTTAACCACTTCTTACTCATCTTTACTTTTTTCATTTTTCTAACTCACATAGATGAACTGCGGTTACACAATTACATCAAGTCCTAATACACTCCCATCCTCATCCTGTAGTTAATTTTCTTTATGTTAAACTTTTAGATATCTTGCAAAATCAATTCATCCATTCCCACAATTCACACACTTTCACTCAAACTTAAGAGATCAATTTCTCTTAGTTTCTATGTTTATTTTTTTGACTTATAAAAATCTCTGTTATTACATTTTAGCTCAAAATTTTCAACCACTTAAAAAGATCCTATCATCGGGTGCCTGGGTGGCTCAGTCGTTAAGCGTCTGCCTTCGGCTCAGGTCATGATCCCGGAGTCCAGGGATCGAGTCCCACGTCAGGCTCCCTGCTCGGCGGGAAGCCTGCTTCTCCCTCTCCCACACCCCCTGCTTGTGTTCCTGCTCTCGCTCTCTCTCTCTCTGTCAAATAAATAAAATATTTAAAAAAAAAAAAAGATCCTATCATCTTTCATTCAGAATTGATCACCTATTGGTCTGGCTACCAAAGCAATATATATGACTCTAGTCAAATATCTGACTTTATTATAGTCTGTTAATCTATTGCCTCCCATAGAAAATTTTTATTTCTTTGAAGATAGAGATTACATTTTGCTTGTATCTTTCTATCTCCAGAATCTATAGCAGTTTTTTGTTCTGGTAAGGAGCTTAGTGAATGCTTATGAAATTGTATTGACTGCAAAATCTCTTATTGTATTGGGCTCTTGAGCTTGACTATTGATGGTTTGGTATGAAAGACTCAGAGATTTGGTACTGAAAAGTAGTAGTGGATCAGTACTAGTAAATTAGCACAGATAGATGGAAATTCTTGGGAGAGCAAAAGGAAAGGACTTTGGGCAACACCAACATCTTTATGACACCTAAACAAGTATTAGGAATACACATCCACTTTCTCTATGCTCATAGCCTCTGCCACAGAGGGATATTGGGGAAATGTCAGAACCTGTAGGAATAACTATGATGAGACAATGAGCAGAGTAATATATGAATCTGCTCTTGCCAATCTAAATCTCTTTTCACTGGGCTTGATTTGTCTAGTCCCCAATATCTATTCACTTTTAATCAGACCCATGAAGAAAATCCTGTACTCTGTCTCTCGCCTTGTATGTAAACGCAAAGTCAACCACAGGCTTATGTGCATACCACTTGATATACATGGAAGGCTTGTACTTTAAATAAGCAATATGCCATTGCCTGGCTTTTAATATATGCACTCTTTATTTTTTCATTCTAAAATTAATTTATCATTTTCATTACTTTTTGGAAATAAAAGACACACCCACGTACATACATCAAACACAAACATGCACACATACCGTGCATGCATAAAGAACACCAAATTTACAATTGACTTTCTTGTTAAAGCACCAACGATCACATGAAGATCCAGCTGCCCTGAGGTTTAATTTCTATGAAGTTATCACAACCGGACATTGGGCCCCATCTGACCTAAAAACTTTACAAAGGAAATGCCTAGTACCTGGATGGTATGCAGTCCACATAGAAAGATGGCTAACTTACTTTGCTACTTCTCAGGTAAGGTCCTAAAATTAATTTCTTCTGTTTAATATACCTTGGCTGTATTGCACTTGACAAACAGAAAATAAGAAATAACATTGCCACAGACAATTCATAATAAGACAATCATACCTAAAGAAGATATGTGGATTTTTTACATTTTTAATGTCAATAATAATGTTAAAATGTTAAGTGGCTGTAAAACATATTCTTGGGATCTTCTTTTGGGTAGTAGCTGGTCCCAGAGTGCTGAGTCCTCACACGGGAGACACCATGTGATCCATAAGTAGTAACTCAACTACTCATAGAACAGCCATTTAGACAATACCTTTATGGAACACCACATGCAGATAGTCTGACATCTGTCCTCTAGGGCTCTTAGAGAGGAAGAGGTCACACATTAGACTGTCAAAATGGAAAATGATGTAACAGCTCCAGGAGTGTGGGATAGAACAAGAGGTAAGGATTTGAGGAAACATTCATACTATTTATATTCTTTACTCCAGATCAGGTCATGATTAAAACCTGAGTTCTTTGTCATGGTTTATAAGGAAAATAGATAAGTAATTTTCATCTGAATGCCATTTCTAAGTCTTTGGCTCCAAGGTTAGCTCATGGGATTCCATAGGCTGGATAATTATCTGATTACATGACAGATGGAAAATTGAGTTTCTCCTGAACTACTAAATCAAGAGAGTTTCTGTGTTTATTTCTGATTTACAATCAAGTTAGTTAAGGGTTATAAACAATGCCAATGGCAAACTTCAACTGTTGTTTATTTGGAAGGACACAATAGTAAACATTAAAATGTATCCTAAGTAATGCATATTTTCTTCCTATTCACACTGACCTAACTGATTAATGTCATACCAGATCAAGTGAGGCAGTTCAGTCTATTTAATTTAGTCTTGTTCTTCACAAAGTGACTATTTTTGACTTTATAGTTGCTAATTATTGATGGACAGCAGCTGAGATCTGACCCAGCTACTGTGATGGATGAAGTCCAGAAGTTTCTGGGAGTTACACCTCATTATAATTATTCTGAAGCACTAACGTGAGTCTATTCTCATGCTTGATTACATTTCCATTATTTGCCATCATAAATTATCACTGGTAGGTGTGTATATAGCATCGTTAATACTAGCTATGAATTTATACATCATTATGCTACTCAAAAGCAGTCAAAGGAGTATCCTTATTATTCATGTAGAGTCTTCCTTTAGAATACCACAGATACTTTATTTTGCAAAGTGTTATCCTATAGGCATTTTATATATCACAAACTCCCTTCTTGGTGGGCTTTTTCCCAATATAAGTTTGGTTAAGTAAATTTTTTAGACACCTACTCTGAAAAAATTGTCCTAGAAATTGAAGTTACAAAGGTGAAAAAAATTTGGGAAGACCCCAAGTAATTCACAGGTTAGAAATGAAGTGCTGATGACCATCATTAATTCTGTGAAAGTGACCAGTATTTGGGGTAGAATTGGAAAAAGGATAAATTCATATTACTTTGTATTTATTAAATTATGTCTAACCAAATGTAATCACATGCAATGTTCCAGTTATTTATTGTTGCATGACAGACCATCCCCAAACCCATCAGCATATTACCACAGCCATTTTATTATGCTGATAAATTCTGGGGGCTGGGAATTCAGACAAGACACAGCCGTAACAGCTTGCCTCTGCTCATAAAACCTGGGGACACAAGGGGGGAAATGTGACTATCTGGGTATGAATCAAATGTCTGGGGACTGGAATCTTCTGGAGGCTTCTTCACTTCTTCACTCATATCTCTGGCTTTTAGACTGAGATGGCCCAAAGGCTAAGCTCAATGGGATGAGACCTCTTTGTGTGGCTTTTCGACCGTGTAGTGGCTGTGTTCTGAGAGGGAGTGATATGTTAAGGAGGTGTGATCCAGCACAGCCATAGCGTTCTCTGACCTAGTCTTGCAAGTCGCACAGCATCCTTTTCACTTCACCTCATTTTATTGGTTACAACCAAGTCACTAAAGCCAATACAAATCCATAGTGAGGGCAATGGACCTCCCCCTCTTGACGGGGAGGGGCAAGAGCATTCTGCAGAAAAGAATATGGGAGGGGAGATATTGTTGCAATCATCTTAGAAAAATAAAACCATATACTTGGGTAACTAAAGATGGGGGGGAAGGTAAAGAAGCACAATAAACAATCAAAACCTCCAAGGAGCCAAAACATATTTTAAAAGGGCATGTACTTGACTCCCTCACAAGGCTTGATACAAAGCCTATTAAATTTTAGACAAAATTCTAACAAGCCTGATTATATAATTTCCCAGGTCACAGCAGATTAGAATTAGCAATTAGACAATTAGAGAGGGTAATGGAAGGACAGGAAAAGCAGTAATAAGATTGGGTTGTTCCTGATCCACTCAAACAACCCTAATGAAGTTTTTACCTACACATGGAAATAACAATACAAGGCATGCCCCTGTTGATTAAGTAGACAAAGCTTCCTAGAATACGTTTTACATTAATAGTTATTGATGTTAGCATGTCTTTCCCTGCCTCCCTGTGGTAGTTTAAGGAATGGTTCTATCTTGTTTACTACAAATAGTTGCTTATGGTTCAGTAAACCTGTAAAATCATACTTTTCAAGAAGAGATTACAAACAAGTACCAAATATATGGTTTTTAATATGTCTCACATCACAAAAATTAATAACTGTAGTGATGTTCAATGTAATAAAAGAAGTCGTGTGGCAACCAATTCGTTGTTGTCTCAAAGTTGTCCAATAGTTATTTGAGAAAGGCTTTGCATCTTCATTTCACAATTTCATGCCTACTAAAATAAAACCATAACAATGAATTCATATAACTTATAAAAAGTAAATGCCCTCTGTTAGAGTATATAACATCAATGCAATAAATGAAACCAGGACAGCAAAATAATGTGGAGTCAAAGCTATGACAGCCCTATCTAAAAGCCCTATCTGACTTTCAATATGGCCCTTCTTCCTCAAGTTGTATTACGGTCTGCCTCACAACAGCTGCTGTGGAAACAAGGAGAGACTGCAGCCCATCCTGGGATCTCCACACACCTGAGAGGAAAAGAGATGCTCTCAGCATGGGTATAAATATCTTGGCTTTGTTGCCAGAACTGTATTTTACCTTAATGCAGTTAAATATTCTCATCCTAAGGCAGAAAATGCTGTTTAGGGGCACAGTTATGCCGACTTCCCCATCTCATTTTGCAGAGCATGCTGAATTGTTTTTCCTCTTGGGAAATTAATGAAAACTAGAGAAAGGACCGTGATAGACAAGGAGTAGATTGAAAAGTCCAGGTTGGAAATGACTTTGTCTTCCTTTTATCCATTTAACCAGTGATGTATTTAATTTTAATTGATAACATGTACTAGGACAACCTGGACTGCAAGGATCAGGTCTCTAAAAATAGGTTGGGCAGGGAACTGTGAAGAAAAGTTCCCTCTCCCTCCTAAATGAGTTCACATATGTGCAGAGGCAAATTGCAGGTGCACGTATTATAGGAATGGGCCCAGGGCAACAAAATATTCTGCAACTAATTAACTTTACATCCCCGTCAATTATGCTTCATCCTTCTAAAACATCTGCTGAGCAACAAAATGCAAACCTTTTCGATGTTTTATGCATGCAGCAAGTCCCATAGCAATAAATTTAAAATTTCTCTTCTTATTTGAGTTATTCTTCCATTTTTCCTATCTTGTTAGTCCTAAACAAAAGTTCTTATATATCTGAGTTTAAATAATTAGGCCACACATCCTTTCTTTTTTAACTTTGTGCAGCCATAGGAGCAAAACATTAGAATTTTCTTTAAGAGTATAGGGACCTGAATTATCCCATAGGATCATTTGCCTTCAACAAAAGAAATGAAGAGTTGTCTAATCTTCCATTCACCACTTGCATGGCCTGTGCCTCATGTTGTTTGAAAAAAATATAATAAATTCTATTTTTAAAATTTTAATTTCCTCCTTAAAAAGTGTAAACATTTTGAACTTGAAAAACTATAGTATTCTTCCAAATTAGAAGCTTTAATTCATGTTTACATTCACAAAAGTATACTTACATTACATTCAGTCACTTTAATGTATACCATTGAATGATTTCAAAGAAATCTGTTAACATATTTTGACAGGGAAATCATATTAATAAGTAAATAAATATCTTAAAAGTCCTGTGTATATGGGTTGCAGTTTTGATGATCGGTCCTTGATCTTTTATAGATGAATAGGTAAAATATGAAATTTAAGTTAATAATTTCAGTCTAAGATTGGATTAAAGATTTTCAGGTCTTTTTTCATTCAGTAGAAATATTAAAAAATATATAATAACATAAAGCTTATTTAATCTCAATTAGACTTTTAAATCAATTCATTGAATATTTGTAGAACTGAACTAAATTAAATTGAAACAATGGGCATACCAAAGTGCATTTCCTTATCCAACTGGTGAGGCTCTCTCACTTAAAATTCTGTATACAATTTATGATCATTATATTTTTATAATCATGTATATGTTTGATCTTTTGTAGGTTTGATCCCCAAAAGGGCTTTTGGTGTCAACTACTGGAAGGAGGAAAGACCAAATGTCTTGGAAAGAGCAAAGGCCGAAAATATCCATCCATGGATCCAGAGGTAATATTTTCCTAATCTTTGAAACACTCTGGTAAAATTTCGTGCATACAACTCGGTGTTTCAAAATAAGGGACATTGTGTTTGCTTCCTTTTCTTCTCTTTCTTTGCTATCAATGTTTTATATATTTAGAAAATAGGCTCACAGAGATCAATAATTGATAGATATTCATAGGAATTGTTTGCCTTTAGGATGCAGTTGAAACATAAATACCTACTGAAGAGTAACTATTTTCCAAATGTGTAAAGTGCTTAAGTGAATTGTTTACTAAACAAGTAATTTTGGATAAAATACATAGACATTATTATCATATATTAAATATGCGTATGCTATGCCTGTACCACGCATGGGTACTGAGGTGAGCAATGGAAAGCCAACATGTGGGTGGGGAAGTTTCTCCACACCACCAATCAGTGCTCAGACACCAGCTAGGTATCCAACAATTCAACTCCGTTCTGACAATATCTACCCTGAGATAGCATTAGATTTTTTTTTTTTTCCAGGAGGTCAGGAAATATTTTATTGACAACTAGGGACGTGGCCATAAGAGAGGGAAGCACACAGGACTGCAAACTAAAACCCAACAGGCAGCAAGGGCCCTTTGGGCCAGGAACCCTGAGTCCTGGCATCCTCACGGTCTCCCACCAAACAAGACTGGGCATCCAGGAGAAGGGGCAGTGGCTCTGGTGTCCCACAGAGTGAGAGGATATATGATGCCTCATTACGAGCGACAGGGTAAGGAGGTAAAATGGAGGGAGGGTCCAT
>NC_138370.1:92435050-92504957 GCF_054177405.1 Leptonychotes weddellii
ACAGCGACTCACAGAACTCACAGAAACGTCACTTACTAGATCACGTGTTAATCATAAAGGGATATAACTCAGGAGCAGCCAGATGGAAGGGATGCATAGGGCAAGTTATGGGGAAAGCCCTCTATGTGAGCCACTCTCCCCCAATCTCTTCATGTTCACCAACAGGGAAGTTCTCTACACCCAGTCCTTTTTGGGTTTTTATTGGAGGTCTCATTACAGAGACATAACTGATTAAATCTTTGGTAAATGGCAACTGATTCAATCCCCAGCCCCTCTTTCCTCCAGGCCAGTGGGGTGGGACTTAAAGTTCCAACCTTCTAATCACATGGTTGGTTCTCCTAGCAACCAGCCCCCATCCAGGCGGGTTCCAGAAGAATGTTAATTAACATAACAAAAGATACCTTTATAACTCTTTCATTCAGGAAATTCCAAGGATTTTAGGAGCTTTGCGCCAGAAAAGGGAGCAAAAACCAGATATATTTTATATCATAAATCACAATATCACAAAGAGGATACAGGATAAAACAGTTATGAACCCAGATTTTTTATAGGAGAGTAAATTAGTTATTGTCATTGATTTATAATAAGATACATAAAACAATGACAAACTACAAAAGCAGGAAAAGAAATTCTTAATAAAAGTGATGGTATGGGGCACCTGGGTGGCTCAGTCGGTTAAGCATCTGCCATAGGCTCAGGTCACGATCCCAGGGTCCTGGGATGGAGCCCCACATCAGACTCCCTGCTCAGCGGGGAGTCTGCTTCTCCCTCTCCCATTCCCCCCTGCTTGTGTTCCCTCTTTCGCTGTCTCTCTCTCTCTGTCAAATAAATAAAATCTTAAAAAAAAAAAAAGTGATGGTATGAGGAGGTAGACTAAGGTTGGGAAACCAATTAGTCATCAGCTGAGCCAGATATAATGAGTATCTCTCCCAAGGCAAGGTGGGCAAAGGGAGGATGGAAGTGATTCAGGTGTTACTATGGAAATAGAAGTACCAGAAAGTCCTTAAACTGTACCTTTGAACTCAATAATTTCAAAAGAGTTTCAGAAATCACTTTAATCTGCCAGGAAATCAGTGTGATGTTCTCACTACCTCTACAAACATCTTATCCAGACTTTGAAGTGTTTACAATCTGGTTTAAGGGAAGAAATGTAATGAAATATTCGGTGGATGGTACAAAACAAAATGTAGTTGTCTTAAGTCCATTTCCACAGTATGCACCAAAGTTGCCAAGGGAGTTTTATGAAGAACAAGACTCATTTGTGTTAAAATATTGGAAAGGGCTTAAGTGAGATGGTATAAATTTAACAAGACCGAAAACTGTTTGGGCCATTGCTCCTATACTTCCACAAGGAAAATTGTTCATCTGTACTATTTTATCAGAGACACAAAACAATGTTCATTGGGTTATAATATAAGGTAAGTGACATCCAGAGACAAAACCCAATTATAAATTTTCTGGTTTCCCAGAAATACAAGAAAACATAAAGACTACTGATATAGTTGAGCATTCTTTTTTTACCCATTCATCTAATAAGGGCCAATCATTCCAGTTTGACTAGGAATTTAAGAATCACAAGAAAATTCATTATAATGATTTTTATAATGAGATCTTATACTATTTTTGAAGTAAAAACTCTTGCTTTAAAAGCATAAATTTTTGTCCTGAACAAACACAGAAAATATTTTTGCAAAGTCATAGGTTATTTCTTTAATCATGAATTTCAGCTCTTATGGTTATTTATGTTCACTTTTTATGCTATGGCACAATTTTACACAAAGTGACCAATTTTAAAGGAAATGTCTGTGTTTTTTCTAGCTCACTTTTGTAGATTTGGTACCACTTCAGGTCCCTACCTCATTCTTCTGTAGTGTCACTACCTCTCATCAACTTTTCTCTCTGCATAGACTTGACCAATACTGAATAAATAAGTGCCTCAGTGGTATATAAGCCAGAAAAGATATACCTGTACCTATTTTTATTTTATAGCTACGGGCTGCCAAATCTTTTTAAAAGGTAAAGATGAGTGATATCTAGGGAACAATCCAAAGAAATGCATATTTTATAGACACCTATATTGTAATAGAATTTCTTAAGAAATGTAGGTTGCATAACTGTGTTTAATGAACTAATAACGTCCTTCAAGTTTTTTTTTTCTTTTTGCTTTCCAGTCTAGAACTTTCCTCTCTAACTACTACCGTGATCATAATGTGGAACTGTCCAAACTGCTACACAGACTGGGGCAGCCTCTGCCATCCTGGCTGAGACAGGAGCTGCAGAAAGTGAGATAGCAGTGGAGACAAGAACCAAGGCTTGAAGGATGCTTCCTTTTACTATTAAATAGAATAGCAAACCCCACAACTTTTACCCCCGTACTGCACTTGTGATTGTCAACAGAGGACTGTGTGAATAAATTTCCTTCTATCTTTTTCATAAAATGAAAACTATTATATATGCACGCACTGGCAATTACTAGCATCCATCCCTGTGTGAGCTTCTGGGAAGTAATGTGGGGTTTTGTGGCATTATCTAGTTTCCAGTATAGGGATCATAACAGAGCCCAGTTCCTCTGTTAACCACAAAGTTTCAGAAATTCTACATAAAACCGAGAATCCTAATTATATGCAAGTGACAAATGAGAATCTTGAGGAAAATAAAAGAACAGAGATATATGTAAATGAAGGTAGCAGGAACCCAATATCTGAATTTAAGGGCTTACATTTTCTCTTTACTAATTTAAAAACAAGTTTGTTTTTGTTGTGAAAAGAAATCCTATGATCCCATACTCTTATTTTGAGCAGTTATTATTTATTATATTTAGCCCACATATTTTCCTCCGTTACTCCTCTTTATGAATTTCCTTGGTTTGTTAGAGAAGTTGTAAAGTTGTAGCCTCCTCTGTTTGTCGTCTCTTTTCCTTCTATAGAAGGAAAAGATCCACATTCACGGATAGTACTATTTTATCTGGCAGGGCAATCCATTCTGAGTGAATTCTGCAATATGGGTCCAACAAAATCTATCAGAGATTTTGGGGAAAAGGCGTGAGAATGCATACTCTGTGTAGTATTAACTAATATGTATAAGGCCACCTTTCCATGGGACCATAACCTTACCATATTAGTAATGTAGGTATCTCCACCTTGACAATGATGCAGTATTTATATATTTTTTTCACTATCTATGGAAGAAAAAAAACTTTATTGATAAGATATGGAATGAAACCATCACCATGGGTTTACAGGTAGAGTGGGGCACTTGTGCCTTCTGTGGAATATTATGTCAATCATTTTAAAGCATGGACTTTTATATATACCAGTACATAATTATTGCAGAAGATTATGTTTTTAATGCCTATTTAAATATAAAATCTAAAACTTACCTCTTTAAACATTACTAATTCTCTAGCCTGAACCCTATTTCTCAGCCATGCTACCCAACAATTAATTTCTAGAGGAGAAGTGATGGCTCCTCCTCTCTTAGAGCTTTAGGTTTCTCTCCTATTTGGAGTTTATTGTCATGCTGGTTGAATTTTTATCCCATTTTTCAATGAAGATATATTAAGGCTTTGTTAATCTCTTCAGTGTGATACATGAAGGTAAAATTTCAAGAGAACGGTAAATCAAACACTTTAGTAACATTACCTGTCAATCCATCCTTCCTCCAGAGTAATTTTTCTATAGACTATAAATAATACTACTTTTTCCTACAATTTGAGAAATTATGCTTAACATAATTCAATGTCTTTAAGGAAACTGAAGATCCTTGTTTATATTTGTTCAGTTTTTGTTGTTGCTGTTGTTGTTGTTTTAAGCAAGCAAATGAAATCATATCTGAAAGAGAATCAAGAATTTTCACCTATTTTATTTCAGAATTCAACTTCGGATTTATACTTCATTAAAATTTTTGTTTTCCTGTTGTTTTCCCTTTGTTTTCCCACTGTATCTAGAGGCTTTGGATCTTTTTGAGAAAATGTGAAAATTTTTCTTGGGCTTGAGTTAATAGAAATCACAAATTATTACTTTGGTTGTTCCTTTGTTAACTGTGAGACTAAAATTCTCAACCTTACTGTTACTTACGTGATCGTGCGCTTGAAAGCATTGCACTAAGCACACTATAATCACAATAATTGGGTATTTAGGCCTCTAACATTTGACTTATTTGTTCACTAGCTTCCTCCAGTTTATATTCTAGTATTTTCTTTTTTGAACTACAGATTAACTTTTTTTCCCAAGTGGGATAACAGAAATGTTCTTAGGAAAAAAAAGGGAGATATTTTTCATATTAAGTAAAATTCAGACAAGTCAAAGTCCAACTCATCACCAGATTTGTAAAAATGTAACTCATTTTTGGCATTCTCATTTTTCCTAAGTAATGTATACAGTATCATTCACATATCTATAGACATCAGAGAACAAAATTCCCCCAAATTCAACCAGTTGTTTCTCCCTGGTTCATTTCAGTCAGTGTGTACATTTTTCTTATTAAGATTGTAAAGAAGAAAAAATAAATTTTAATTATATAATTCATCTTCATCTCATAGTAAGCTACTTAGAGGGACTCTGGGCTTTGGGAATATTATAATAAATCAGGAAAAATTTCAGCTTTAAGAATATCTTGATTTACCCACTGGCTACTTCAGAATTATTGAGTCAAGTTTAATATATGTAACTCTTTAAAATTTTAAGTCAATTCTATTTCATGGTCTTGAATTACATACTTTTTTAAATTTTAAAGAACTTCCTAAAACCTTTAAGCAAGACAGTACCTTCTCCTCTTTTCTTCTTCCAATCGCCTAACTCACAAATACAATCACTGATTACTTCACATTAATAAAGGCAGGAACAATATTTGATTACAAGCCTAAATCAAGATATAATGGCATGCTTGTCAAATACCAGTCTCTAAAAATTATATTACAAATCTCACCCAAAACCAAATTTTGCTCATATTTAACAATGCCCCCCAAAGAATTGAATAAGCAACAAGGAAGAATGTTAGTGAGAAAAATTTATAGTCCTCTTATTACTGTATTTTTTTCTTAAAAAATGCTCTTAGTCCATTTAGAGATTTTATTTGCCTCAATTTTAACAAATTCATTTATATTTAGCTTAGGTAGTTTTTATCCTTCTATCCTACTGTTTTAATATCTCATAAAGTGTTCCATTTGCCATGAATAATTGATTTATTTTTAGTTACACAGACAATTCATAGTGGAATAATATCTTAACAGTCTGGTTTTGGTGGCTAGATAACATATTACCCATTTGCTTGATGGAGGTACCTCAAAAATAATGCTGACCAACTAGTTTGAAAAGAAAGAAATCTAATAGTCTTATACATAGGATTTTATCTCAACTACAGGAACACAGCTTAGCCATGGGTACATATATATGCCCAATATATGTATATATATTCAAATTAACATTTTTGTGTGTGAGAGCCGGTGAGTTGGATGGGAAAAGCGAAAGAGAACTTGCATTTACTGATATTGTTAAATAACGGATATAGTACACACGTAACATATCTTTGGTTCTTCTTCAGAATGAATACTACCACTGGTATGGCCACTAGAGTAATGTTTCTCCTCTAAAATCTAAGGTTTTAATCAGTAGGTGGTTCTTTTTCACTATCTTTTTTTTATCTTCCTATTCTTTATCTGTATACATATTCCCTAAACGCCAAACATATAACTACTGTAACCAAGAAGTTATGAGAGTAGAGTTTGGATATCTGGATTCTCATACCAGTTCTGCCTCGCACTAGCTGTGTGGCCTCAGACAAGTCATGGAATTCCCCTGAGTCACAGTTTCCTTTTCTGTAAAAGAGAGACAATAAATGTTACTTACTCATTTGGTTATTGTAAGCATTACATGAGAGTATATTTAAATAACTTAGCACAAGGCCTGATGTAGTTATGCTGGAACATATTTGTTACAAAAATAATGTATAATATTCAAATCACTATCTCTTCTTTCATCAAACAAGAATATGTTTTCTATTTCCTTTAATAATAAAACATGTATGTCTTAAACATATAATTAATTGTATTTAGTCAAAATGGGAAACTGTCTTCTGCATCACTGTCCAAACATGATAATGTGCTGTTCTCTGCTATTGTTCTGATCACCATTTGGAGCAAGGTAGTTCCATCTCAGTCCACCCTGTTGAAACCCCTTTCCTCCTACCTATTTTTCCTCAATTTATTCAGAAGAGTGTCTCCCTTGGACCCTTTCTTTATATGACTTCTTCAGTTCTTTTGCAACCCAACAGATATTCTATCAGGAATATCAAATCTACAGGTACAACTTCCTCAAACCAAGTAACAGTCACAAAATTTAATGAAGGTATAATTATAACAATGAATCAATACTTAAAAAATCATTAAAAAGTACAAGAAAATTTCTCTGCATTCTTCACCAGTCTTTATCCCCAACTTCACTTTCTTCCATAGATCTCGTTTCCACAAAAGAAACATTTTATTACCCCTTAATATATTATTTCATATTATATTTGTTAATATCAAATATTATTATTTTTTGAAATTTTTATTACAAATGCACAATATTTCAGGTTTGAAATAAGACATTTACATAAATAATTTCCATCCAAAAAATATTTTATTGTTTCTCATATGTCTAAAGTCCGACATACTACCAAAAGCCAACACACAGTAGATACTCAATAAAAATTCATTGAAATATGTTGAAATGTGTTGAGGACTACCAATATACTTAATTATTTGCCTAACTTCAATATACATCATTATCTATCTTGTTAATTTACATTCCAGCTGTAGAATTTATTCATGGCTTTTGATGAACTACTGACTCCACAGAACTAGTAACTCTAAAATCTGTATCCCAAGCCCCTGAATTCCAGAACTATTACCACCTTACTCTGTTCATCCAGATCAAAATATCTGCCTGACTCCTAAATTGAGCACATCCTTTTGAATTCTTGATTGAACTCTTCCCTTTTCAGGGAAATTTTCTGCTTCCCCTCAAATTCCTTTTCTTTTTAAAAATACACCCAATCAGATCAACTTTTAATCCTTCTACTAATCTTTCTCTTCCACAAGCCCGAGGTACACTGATTCTTTTCCTGAATGTTTTTCATTAAACCATATTTGCCCAGTAGAAATATGTGAGTCACAAATGTAAACCACATATATAAATTTAAGTTTTCTAATAACCACTTTAGAAAATTATGAAAAGATTAATTTCAATACTTCATTTAATATATCCAAAATACTATTTCAACATGCAATCAATAAAAAATTATTAATGAGATATTTATATTCTTGTGTTCATACTGAGTCTTCAAAATCTAGTTTGTATTTCCCTCCTAGAGCACATAATAATTTGGACTTGCCACACTTTAAGTGCTTAAATAGCCACATGTAGTTAGAGGCTTCCATATTGGACAGCACAGCTCTAGCCTCTACCTTCTTCATCCACTTATTCTTGATCACCTCCTATTCACCCTATTGGTGAGAGAAAGATTCCTGCCCTAAAGTTCTGACCAACACACAATCTCTAGCCAAACACACAATGAGCAGCACTGGACAGATGAGATCAACAGCAGTTTCTCTGTTACATATATTCTTAGTCTGGGAAGGAGGGCACTGCACACCATACATTGCACTTGAGAAGGAATAAACAACATGGGCTGTGAGAGACAGGTTTTATAGCACCAAGGCTGAGGTCACCCTTTTTTCCCACAGGAACATGTGATTTGCTTGTTTGAATAATTCTGCAGTCTGGCAGGAAATTGAACTCCACTACCCAGGAGAAACTGAACTCCACCTGGTCCACTAGATAAGGACAATTTGGGGCTAGGGTACCTTACCCAAGGACCAGAGTGAGAAGGGAAACTTGTGGTTAAGCCATTCAAGATCTTCTCGTTTTAGCAGATGTCAAGGCAGCACATAATTTAAGTCTTAATTTTAGGCATCATCCCCCACCTCTCACCACTGTTTTACTACAGCCTCTCTTCATCTCTCTTGTAGAATTTTGTCACAACTTCCGAACGGGAGCTTTCACTCCTCTCTAAATCTTATACCACATTACTGATAGAATGGTCCTTATAATTTGTAAATAGGACCATATTATTCATTATCTTAAAAACCTTTTAGGTTCCCCAAACCTAAAAGACATATGCAAACTCTATAACATATTCAATGAAGTTCTTGTATGGTCTGGGATTTTGTCTACCTCACCATTCTCTTTTAATTATCTTTTTAAAAATTACACTGCAAATTCTAGTAACAATCAATGATAGTAGTCCCCCTTATCCATAGTTTCACTTTTGATGGTTTCAGTTACCCAGTCCATTGCCATCTGGAAGCAGATGGTCCTGCTTCTGACGTATCATCACAAGGTTAATCAATAGGAAGTAGCTTAATGTTGCATTACCATGCCTATGTGTTTCACCCCACTTCATCTCATCACATAGGCATTTCATGATGTCACATCGTTACAAGAAGAGTGAGTGTAGTACAATAAGATATTTTGAGAGAGAGAAATCACATCACGTAACTTTTATTACCGTATGTTTTTATAATTGTTCTATTTTATTATTAATTATTATTGTTAATATCTTCCTGTGCCTAATTTATAGATTAAACTTCATTATATGCATGTATGTATGTATAGGAAAAAACATAGTATATATAGAGTCTACAGTTTCAGGCATCCACTGAGGGTCTTGGAAAGTATCTCCCATGGGTAAGGGGGCATTGCTCTATTTGCAATTCTCCAATTACTTTGTGATTTTTACATTTCTAGGCTTTTGTATGTGCTGCTGCCTAGAATGCTTTTCATCCCTTCCTCAACCAATCTCCTATATGAATTGGCATTGCTGATTCACTAACACAGTAACACTTTGAATCTCAAGTAAACTGGCTATGAAAGTCCACTCCCTTTTGCTTCCTAATTGCTTTATATCTAATGCACAGAAATATCAATCCTCTCAACTTTGGGTCTCTGGCTTTAAGTTGTACCAGAAATCTTCCATTTCCCTTGGCATTACACCATCAATATCTGGGATATAATGATAATCCCAAGAACAAGCTTACTAGTCATATTAGACCATTATTATTGCACCTACATTGTACTGTAACTTTTCATATGTAAGTTATCAATATGAGAAATAGCTTTTAATTTTTGTATCTCTCGTGCATGATACAGGATCTGGCACAAAATTAGTAACTTAAATGAATGTATGCATTGCCTTATATCTTATGGTGGTGGGAAACTGGACTTCATTTTGTAAGCATGAAACAAAAATATAAAGTTATCCTTGCAATCATAGCACCAAGATATACATTTTCAAGACCGTTGGGTTTAGGAGTATTGCTTGTTCTCTAAGAGGCTTTATGTTTGTACATCTAAGTCACCTAATCTTATCAATAAGACCAACCAAACAGACCGAATTAAGCATCCCTAGACACATTAGGAATTGAACCACATGGACTGCTGTTCTTTCAGGTTGGTTTAAAGATCTCACAGTATTGCTCCCTAAAAATGTTTGTTAATAATCAGAACAAAGCCGAGAGCTGCCTGTCTACAATGCACTTTGGGTGGTGAAATACATGGCTTAATATTAAAAAGAATTCACCATATTGAAGAGGATAAGAGGTCATTGACTTGCTATTTGATCACTGAGGCCCTTGAGTTATACTTTTTTTACTGAAAAAAAGAACAATGCTCATTGTTTAATGATGCATTTATAATGTTTGTGGAAACAATGCCAAGAAAAAAGATAGGTGGAATTGTTATGTCAAAAACATTGGCACTTTATTTTTTAGTTCAACTGAAATTAAAACATCCTCATATAAGATATTTCCATGTAAACACAATTATTTCTAGGATGTTCTTAATCATATAAGACTCCATTCTGATTTCTGTAAACCTTACAAGTCTGTTCAGAAATCTAAATGGTGTGGCAGGAATAAGACACTAGCAGCAGGATAAGAATATACAGCAGAAAAGAGAAAACAGGAACCAATTTGTGAGGACACAAGAGAATCATGACTGCATTCTTATGCCTACCAATGACTATTTCTAAATCACATGGTTTGGTGCAAGAGAGAAAAATCACTATGGGTTGTATAACTGTCAACAATGTTTGTAAAAAAGCAGGATGAAATTTTCACTGCTTTTGACCTAGAGTGAAAAGTGGTGTCTTGGTACATGGACCAAGCTACACAGACATACAAGAGAGAGTATGTAAGGAGAGGAAATTTTACATTGAATATATTTTCCTCTATTTTGTTTGCTGATGAAGATGGATCATAAGTCAAAGATAGAGTAGTATGTGGTGGGAAGTTTGGGGACTGGTAGGTTTATTGTAACCCACTTGCCATTTGAGGTTCAAAACCAACAGACTTTCGTTTGTCTAGGGTATTTAGACAAAAATAATAAACAAAATAGTAAACAAAAATAGACTCTCTACACTCTACACTCTACAGAGTGAAACTGTAGACATGTTTTTCTCTCTGTACTTTCAGATGCCAAAATCTACCTACTAAACTCTCACATGTCCAGGTCAATTGTTTTTGGTTTGGGTTTTTTGTTTGTTTGTTTGTCTATTTTTTTTTTTTCAGTTTTGATTTAATGTCCAGGTCAATTGGAATTCTCTCCTGCATGTTCCCAGGATGTTGCCTGGAAATTACAATCATCCAGAAGCCTTTAACCTCTTGATAAAATTAAGCACATGTAAACCTATAGTTCTGTATTGAAGAGATACATAATGTCATCCACAAACAAGATCCTGGAGACACTTGGATCCCATTTTAGTAGAGTGGGAAAGCTAAAAAGAAATATGACAATAAACTTAAGTTAACAAGAAGTTATGCCTTTGTCACAGGTAACACACATACAATATATGTAGATGCCAACCACCTCCTCCCTTAGCCTTCAACAAAGCAAGCATTTAGCATTTTGTGTGATATTCTCTGAAATGAAAGAATGGTATGAACCCACCATAATTTCCATAACAAGGTCTATCAAACTATTTTAAACTATTTCAACCAAAAGAAATACAGTGCATAATGTGGTACATGGCTCTCTGAACCAGAACCACAGCCCAAAGCCTGGCAATATCCCCTACTCATCGTGTGAGATTCCTCGAGCATCTCTTACACTCACCGTGCTATGATTTCCTCATCTTTACAATGCAAATAATAATAACGCCTACCCCTTGAGCTTATTATGAGGATTATGGGAGTTAAAATATATAAAGGCACCTAGAACAATAGCTGGCACATAGCAACCACTATAATAGAGTTTGTTGTTATTAGTTATTTTGTACGTATCTATTTGTAAATGTAAAATACACATTTATAAAATATGTACCAAAAAAGTTGGCCTCATATAAAATTAATTGCATAAAAAAGTAAGCATACTTGGAAACACAAGAATCTACAGCCACAAGAGGTAGATAATAACAAGGCAATAGCGAAGTAATCAATTGCAATATTTCCACATTTTAAAATTCTAGTTCTGGCAACTATTTTCATGTGCTTGACCAAATTACGGAATTCTTCTGAGCCTCATTTCTTCCTGCATAAAGAATTGAGGATAGGGGCCTAAATATAGAGCACTGATAAATGAATCTAAAGTCTAAGATTGATGAATAAAGAAATTATAATAGAAAACTGAAATATTCTCATTACATTCAAGTCTCCTGGAAGGGTTGGATTTATTCAAAACATTCTGAAGGAATGTGCAATGTAGATCATCATACTTATAAAAAGATAAATTGATTAAGTGCTATTATTGAAGAATAGTAAAAAGAGAAGTGCCAGAAGACAAGAGAGTAGAATATATCAACTTATATATATACATATTTTTCAACCTTTATTTTTAATTGGGTTTAACAATTAAAATATTATATCCTGTAAACCATAGACCATTGAACTTAACAGTATTTACTTATGGGGAAGATTCTGGAATTGAGTGTTTACAACTAAATTTGGCAAAAGTATTCCACAGAAAACTCATTGTCAGTACACAAATTAAAATGAGATAGAATATCCAAATTCCTCACGTCATCCAAATACAAATGGCCTTCAGATAACATTTTTTGGAGTTTGGAAGAATGCAGATATTTCAACTTTTGAAGCCCCAAATTTAGGTAAAGTATCTATCTAGACCTCAGGAGTTAAGGGGCAACGTTTCTTTTATTGTTTAGGTGAACAACCAAGAGCAATATGAACTTCAGACTAATGAAGTTTAGTAAATCAGCAAATGGTTGAAGAAGCATAGTCAAAGAATATTATTAATTAATAAATGTCTACCTAAAAGAAAATTTTAGTGGTTCACTCCACAGTTTTGTCCAAGAAAATTTTTTTTAAAAGATTTTACCCATTTATTTGACAGAGAGAGAGATAGTGAGAGAGGGAACACAAGCAGGGGGGAGTGGGAGAGGGAGAAGCAGGCTTCCCGCTGAGCAGGAAGCCCGATGCGGGGCTCGATCCCAGGACCCTGGGACCATGACCTGAGCCGAAGGCAGACGCTTAACAACTGAGCCACCCAGGCACCCCCAAGAAAATTTTTATAAACATATTCAGATGAAGGTTTAAATCAAAGATCCCAATACTACAGTCTTTGGAGATACCAGCAATAGATTTTTTTTAATTAATTTATTTTATTGGTGCTAGGTGGAGCATGTACTTTTCAGTTCCCTAGGATTCACAGCCAACCATTTTCCTATTACCAGCTGTCTAGACTCTGAAAGTGTTGGGTTTACAGGCCCTGATCTGAAATTTATCACTAGATAACTGGATATGGGATAAAATTGGAAAGGATATAAATCTCAGCAAGCAGTGTTGTGATCTGGATTCAACATGAATAAAGTAATTAAATACAAGTTCTTAGTCTTATGTCCAAAAACCCAACTGGTCAAGAAAAGGGGATTTAGTTAGGATTTCTCAAACTATTGTGCTATAGTAGATAAATTGTGCAAGCTTAATAAATCAATACAATCAAACTTTATTTTGCACTTACCTAAAACCCAATCAGTGGGGAGGGAGAATGGGTAAGGGAAGAAATTTTGCTTCATGTTGTCATTCAGAAATCCAGTCTGTTCTAAGTTTGACATCTTTAAACACAAATATGGCTTCCCTTGTCACTATAGGCTTTGGACATCCAGCCCTGCATGACAGAAGAAGGGAGAATCAGAATCATTTAGGAGTATTTTATGGGACACAGAATAATATATAAGATGCTAGTACACATCACATTGGCCAAACTTTGGTCACAAGCCCAAATTGACTGAAGGGTGGTTGGGAAATGTTGTCGAACTGTATGCCAAGAGGAAAAGGAAACAGAATAAACATTCTCTGTTGTAGTCCACCCTTCCAGTTATTAAATATCCACCACATTCTTCCTCCTACACATAGAAGACATTCACCTTTTCTCAAAGAAGATAATACAAAGTCCTATCTGGTCACTTCATTCAGTTCAATGTAGAGATGCTCTGAGTCCTCTGTCAGCCTCTTCTCTGGGTCCAGACATGGTTCTCGTGGTCTGATAGTCTGTGTAAAAGGCGTCTTCTTTCATCACAGACAGATATACAATGATGGGCCCAGGGCATAAGAACCACAATAAACACTCCCATTTAAAAATGGGAAGGATAGGAGACCTATGGCTGTCAATAGATGGCAATGATGATGCATTTCTGCTTGGAAGACAGGGAAGTGTGAAATTTTTTTCTCAATTAGAACCCAATTTTTCCCACTCAAAGGATCTGCCTTGATCATTTTTTTCCATCCTGATGGTTCCCATCTCTACCCTCTAGGAGTCTTTTTTACCAAAAAAATCTGGACTCATGATTTCTTTGCCAATATACTTCCCTCAGAAACTTAGTAGGTATCTAATCTAGTTGTTCCCATTCAGTTCCATGTGCCAGTGATCATCACCAAAACTCTTTCCTAGAACTAATACTCAAACCTGCTTTATTCCTTCCTTTTCTTGGCCCAGGACTCTCTCATTGTCTCTACTCCTCTCTCTGTTTCTTCCTTCCTCCATCCTTCCCTTCATCCCTCAATTTATGGCAGCTCCCATAGTGCCATCAGTCTTGTCGAAAGGTCATATTCAATCTCACTTTTATCAAAGAGCTGAGTGTAATGGGTCTTTGCTATCATTTTTGTTTGTTTGTTTGTTTTTAGAGAGGGGGAGGGGCGGAGGGAGAGGGAGAGAGAGACTCTTAAGCAGGCTCCATGACACAGGGCTCAATCTCACAATCCTGAGATTATGACTGAACTGAAATTAAGAGTCAAACGCTTAACCAACTGAGCCACCCAGGCACCCCTGTAAGAGGTCTTTGTAATTGAAGTTATCTTTCAAACTTCCTCATAGTTTGAGGTTTAGAGGATTTAGATTTCTCAGACTTTTGAACCTTCAAATATCTGGAGTCTATTTCATTTTATGTTTGCCTATAAACCAACCAATTCTTGACTGAGTTCATCTCTTCCTTCTATTATCTTCAATTATAAATCAAAAGTATTCTATTACAAAATGTCTCTACATAGCAATATAGTCTTGGAAGCTTTGATCTGTCTTTCAAATTATCATGCATGACAGTTCTACCAAATGTTTTGCCACTCTTATCCAATCTCCTATAACCATTTTTTCATTAGCATCTACCCACACTCTGGGACAATGTCACAAATGTTCATTTACCTTTCAATAACATCACATCTTGAATTGCCAATATTAAAAATAATTAAGGTACTACTAGCTACTGTAATAGGTTAACACCAAGTTCTTAGTAGTAACATAAAATAAAAATTCATTTTTTGCTCACATATACTTTAAATAGTGGAGGGATAAGTGTTCTCTTTCACCCAGAAAATATGTCTCTTGACTATGTAAAGCCCAAGATTGACTCTTGTCAATATTCAGAAAGCAGCAAGGGTAGGAGAGAATGGAGACTTCCTAAGTGAGAGATTTTTTGAAAGCCAAGCTTAGAAGTTATGTTTATCATTTCTACCTATGTTCCATTGGCCAGAACTCAGTCACATGTCCACTCTTCACTGCAAGATAGGCTGAGAAGTATGGTTGAGCTGTTTGCAAGGAAGAATGGGATACACATTTGGTAAACAAACATCTAGCACCTGGAACACAGATTGGGGATGAAAGGGACACCAGGATCTAAATTAATGGTAAACTCAATATGAAAAATAGTGAACATCCACAAGTGGTAATGCAATATTGGTGCCCATGAAAAATAGTATATTTAGATCATGTGAGTGAATAACAGTAAATCTAGATTATAAAAGTTGATCATTTTGCTTTATTTTGTGCTAAACAGATCACACCTTGAACATGGAATTTCTCAAATAAACGTCATATTATGAGAGGGTGATGTGTGAAAACATTATAACCAAATGGACTATTTTTCCCTTCTAAGAAAAATAGGTTACCCGTTTACAGAAAGGGAGATTTCATTTGTTCAGCCTAAAAATTACAGTCAAATTTGACTCCCTTCTTTGTTTCCACAACCTTCCTCTATCAATAATTCTTGTCAGCTCTATCTTTAAAACGACTCAGGTTCCAAGAACATCCTATCACATCCAACCTTAACACCCTAATTAGAGCTCCCATTATCTTTTTCAGAGGGAATTAATAGCATTTCCTACTTACAGATTTGACTTCCTACAGCCTATTTTCCATTCTGGCCAGAGTAATTCTTTGACCAACTTACCTACCACTACTCCCTCTTAAGGCCACACAATCCTCCTGACTGTCCTCTGGACGTGCCAAACAGGCTTCAACAGTAGAACCTTCACATTCTCTGTTCCCTAAACATCTGCACTCCTCACATTCCCCCTTTCTTCAACTCTTTGCTTAAGTGTCACCTTATTATGCAAGTCTTTCCAGAACCCCACACCAGCATTTTCCCATGTACTTTCCTTTCTTGATCCTTCCCTACCACATATCACCAACTGACACATGAATGATCTGTCTGTTCATTTGTCTGTTCACTTCCTTAACTGTATCATAAGCTCCATGAGAAAAGGTTCTCTTTTGTTCATTGTGGTATTCTGTATGGCTGGTGATATCTGGGATTTTGTATTAAGCCCTCAATAAAGATCAGTGAAAAAATGAAAAAAGAAACCAAGATGATGAAGGAACATAAAACCCTAACACATGAAGAACACATGAAGAAACTGGGAAAATTTTGATGGAAGTTTGGGTATAAACAAGGAAAATGAAGAGTTGGCCAGAATAAGATGGGTCTCAAGAACTTATCTATCTCAAGAACTTGTTACAAAAAAAGATGGAAGTTATAAAAAGGTAAATTTCTTTTTTAATTGAAAAAGTATTTTTCTAATAAATAGGGCACATGTGGAATGAGCCACTTGGAAGATGTAATATATAACTTGCACATATTTTTAAGTGTTCAAGAATAGACTGAATTAGAATTTTAAAGGGAAGTCATAAATTAAATCTAAAATTCCAGCCTTATGTTCCTTTCTAATTCTGAAGAAGATAATGTTTAATAGTAAAAGAAAGAGAGGGAGATCTAACATTTGATGAGGAATGACAGCTAATGTTTGGTTAGTCGGTTGTCTATCTGTGTAGGAAGTTTTCTATTTGTTTACTTATTTAATTTGTTCTTTTATTTAATAATGCAGTTCAACAGGTCTTAATCTTATCTATGGGCTAGGAAAGAAGCAAGTGAACAGGAGACCTCTATCTACTCCAAATTTCTATAAAAGAGGAACAATTGTTCTCATTTCCAAATCAAGTCATCTACCCTAGCCAGGAAATACAGGCAAATAAATATATCATGGCATGTTTGCCTATGCGCAACATACATATTTTATATAATATTACATAGTATGTTTGCATAGTACACATATGCACACAACCATATATAAATGCATACATATATACTATGTGTGTATATGCGTGTGTTTTGTGTGTGTGTGTTTGCATGCATTATAGTGATGCAGATATAGTAATCATGTCTTCAGTACAGCAAGCATTCAACTATGCCAAACCACTGTAAAGTTTACAAAAAATGGAATTTATCATCACTAGGAATGCAGTATTGTTATCTTTTTCAAGCTATTTCACTTCTAAAAGCAGTAAATAAATACTTTTATTTTGTCTGTAGCATTTTATTCTTCACATTATGACACTTATACCACTTATCACCAAATCCTTTCTTTCTGGTTGACTTTATGATTCAACTTCTCCAATAAAAGTTTTATAGCAGGAGTCTAATGAATTAGACCCTACAGAAAGGAAAGTAAATTGGTCTGTTTCAAAGCTCAAAGCTGCAGCAGTAAGTTCCGTGGATTTATTGCAGACCTCTCCACTGCTCCAGAGAGGATCCAAATGCATTGTTTCCCAGCTTCCTTTACAACTTTTTTTAAAGGCAGAAATTGCTAAGACCTATTCCATCAGAAGCACAGAAATCCAGGGATTCACAGAGACGTCAAACAAGAAAAACCCTATTGGATTCACTAGCATGAGCACCATGAGAAATGGTGATTGCATGGGGCACATAAAAAAAGACTCATTTAGATATTGGTCTTAGAAAGCCTGTATCATGACTAAGCCAAGAAAAAAACGAAATAAACCTGTTCTTCAGGATAACATCAGTCCCTGCGGTAAGCCTCGCCAGGCCAAGGCACAGAGTTGTAATAGACCCTGAAGCCTGGAGGAGAAGAGCACCCAGGAAGCTAAGGGATGTGGTTTGTATTTCAAAGAGTCCAAGGCAAGAAACTTAGAGGAAAGTTCTAAAATAAGATGCTTTACTTTTTCAATTGTTAAATTCTAGAGAAGAATTGTTTTTACTGTTGTTGCTATTTATTTACCTTGCTAGGAGGAAACCAAAGGGGGTTGGCAATGTGACCCTGTGTTTACCATCAGATACACTGACACTAATTAATTTTCCCAAAGCCTGGAGTTCTGCTACATATGTCTTGTTATCAGATTTATACAGGAAAGAAAAGAAATCATTGAATTCATCGGTAAAACAAGTTTAAAAATAGAAAAAATAAAGATAGCATTTGCATGATTAAGCAAATGACATGAATTTTAGTTGGTATAAGTGATAGTTAATTCCCTATATATAAATATCAAGTCATAATTTAGCAACTGATAATTTAATTTAAAAGGATTTTGAATGTAAGTGAAACACGTTAAAAGTACAAATGAAAAGCTGCTAAAAATTCAGTTTTCCTTCTTAATATGCTTAAATCTTTTTTTTAACAAATAAATAAAGTTAAAGTTAATTTGGGCAATCGATATAGCATTTTTGATCAAAATGATCATTGCAGAGCTCCACAAAGGAACAAGAAATTTGGGGACATTAAATAATAGGCAAACTTTAACACATTATATTAGTAATATTATGCAAAATACCACTTTTATGAGTCCTTATAAACCTGGAATATATAACAAAAAATACTGTCTATGACACTCAAACATATAACAAAAAGTTGTGGATTCTTTTGTCCATGTGTTATATATTACCAGCAGAGCCATATATGATTAGAAACACATCCTTAATTTACAGTACATTTATGATTATTGACATTATTTTGCAGCTATATGGCTGCAGAAAATACCAATTTTATCAGAAAAATTAGTTTCTATTCATATTAATAAAATTGTTGAAAGCACATTATACTATATGTATTAGAGTTACTTTGCTTCAGAAAGAGGCTATACCAAATATTAACCTGACTTTCACTAATTGTTTCTGCTGGAGGAATGATGGTACCTCATGATCCCACAATAAACCACTGCCCACATGTCAAGTGATACTAATTGTCTAAAGTTCTCTCCTTCACTCCCCCTACAGTCTTATAGTGCTATTTTTATCAAATTAAATTACGTAAACTAAGCTATTCACTTCTATTGAAATATTACTATTATTGATCCCTCTGGCTTTTAGTTTATATTATTGGAATTATTCTTGATTTCAAAAGTGCTCTATCTCTTTTTACTTGTTTATTCTCTAACACAATTTTAATAAGATCTTGTCAAGTATATAAACATGCTAATCCTATTAAGGTTTTGAATGGAATTCCATTATACATAAGTATAATTTAAAATACTGTTAAATTGGAGCACCTGTGTGGCTCAGTCATTAAGCATCTGCCTTCAGCTCAGGTCATGATCCCACAGTGCTAGGATCGAGTCCCGCATCAGGCTCCCTGCTCTGCGGGAAGCCTGCTTCTCCCTCTCCCACTCCCCCTGCTTGTGTTCCCTCTCTCACTGTCTCTCTCTCTCTGTCAAATAAATAAATAAAATCTTTAAAAAATAATAAAATAAAATAAAAAATAAAATATTGTTAAATTATTCAGTCTTTCCATAAAAAATATTGTGTACTTAAGTCTTATTTTTTTGTATAAAATTATTATATATATAAAGTAAGATTTTGGAGATGTCTTAAAATTAATCCTGTTTTCTCCACACATTTGATAATCTAGCTCATATTATGCATAGGGAAATATTTTCCCCAGTATGATTTCTAAAGCTTTAGTTTTCATTATGAGGAAACTATTGTTTCCATAGAAGAGCTATGGGACTCTTTTAATTATTTTGTTATGGTACAATAGGATGATTTTCCAAGAATTTTAATTACTTTGCAGTTGATTTCCTTGGTGTCTTATATAAAAATTTTTAAATAGAAAAATCATAATTTTATCTCTTCTCCTCATACAGCCATATATCATTTTTTATTGCAATATTAAAAACTTCAAGGGGCAGCTGGGTGGCTCAGATGGTTAAGCATATGCCTTCAGCTCAGGTCATGATCTCAGGGTCCTGGGATCAAGTCCTGCATCGGGCTCCCTGCTTGGTGGGGAGTCTGCTTCTCCCTCTCCTCTGCCCCTCTCCCCTGCTCAGGCTCTCACTCTCTCTCTGTCTCAAATGAATAAATAAAATCTTTTTTAAAAAAAGAACTTCAAAAAGGTTGAACATAGTCTTTTAAATTAACAAAAAACTCACGCAATTTAGGTAAATTGGGTTCATATGGCTTCATTTCTCCATACTCTCCATACCCTTGAGGGACATATGAGCTTTTCATGCACTTGCAGGGTAGGCTCATCCAATCTTAGATTTTTTAAGTTTAATATTGTTCAAATTTGTTACATATCTCATTATGTTATATGTAGCAAACTTTACCAAGGTTTAGTGACTGGAAAAAAATCATGGGATTTTCCAAGCACAGTATGAAATATGAATAAAAAAGAAACATATCTAGAAGGTTTGTAGAATATAAGTGATTTCACATGACCATTCCAGGAAGAACTCATTCACCTGATCAATTTCCATCACCAACCTGCAATGCCTTGTGAGATCATCTCCTATGCTACAAAGCTTACAGCCATTCAACATTGTCTCACTACAAATACTAAAGCAATATATCTGTAAATGGGCATATTTATTTTAACTATAGAAATAAAAATATTGTCAGGATATTGTAGACAAATCTTTCTGTGATAGGAAGAGAGTTTAGAAATGCTTATGTGTGGTCAGCGTGGACTGAAAGCCAGAACAATATTAAGTTCTCAATAAATATTTGCTAAATTCTTTTATTTTTTAAAGATGTATTTATTTATTTTTAAAGAAATGGAGGAAGAAGGGGCAGAAGGAAAGAATCTCAAGCAGACTCCCGCGCTGAGCAAGGAACCCTACTCAGGGCTCCATCTCACAACAGTGAGATCACGATCTGAGCCGAAATCCAGAGTCCGATGCTCAACCAACTGAGCCACCAAGGTTCCCCTAAACGAAATTATTTTAAATCAAACTTGTTGAATTGAATTTGAAGAGCACACGAGTGGCATTTTCAAATTTGCTTTCTATAGTATCTTTTTCTTCAAAAGGAGTTATGCATAAGATTAAATATCATCAAATGAAAGAAGAGTTAAAACAATATTTCACTTCATAAATCATGATTTTAAATAATGACATAACAGGCAATAAAAATGTATATGGCTATGGTGCTTTATTACTGAGCTGTCTTTAATTGCTTTATGATCATTACCATATGAACTCAATAATTTATTCTGTAAACCTATTTTTACATTGATTTCCATCCAGAATATAAAAATGAAGAAAATAAAATTAATCAATCTGCTCTTAAAATATATCATTAAGCTTGCTTAATCAGAAAAAAATAAATGCAAGTGATAAAACCATACTTATGAATTTCTTTCAAAAAACCTGTTTGGACTTGGACCAAAATCATAGAAATTAAAATTCTTTGTGCTGACCTACCAATGCCCAGGCCCATACATATTGTTCTGATTGTTCCCAGATAATTGATTTAAGTATGTACTGTAATACCAAATATTCTAAAATACCCCCTCTAATGAATCAATTGAAGTCTTTTTCATAATCAGACCCTCCCAGAGTAGAAATCAGAAGTGCCTGAAACTGGCCGAACACTTTCAGATGGATTGAACCTCAGTCTAACTTCACATACACCAGTGTCATTCATTCACTTAGTAGACATTTATAGACCCCTTAAAATAGTTCAGGATTACTAGGTTTAATGAAAAAGTTACAGCTTCTGCCTTCAAGTTGTTTAGCGTCAAGTGGGGGAAGAGAAAAAGTAAGTTTTAATACAGAATGCTAATATTCTGGTAAAATAATACATGGGTTTCTATGGGAGAAATGAAAAGGGACTTGATGCAGACAGTAGATTTGGGGACATTTCCTAGAGGAAGATACACCTGAATCAAATTCTGAATTGTGAATGTGAGTGAAACAGTTACATATGAGAGGGGAGAACACAGGAATTAGAGAGGGCAGGAGTGAAGACAATTCACAGAAGAAACTCAATGCAATGAAATAGATGGTTATGATATATGTTCAGTGGATTTCTTTCCAACTGGAACATGTGTGTTTATACACATAATATAGGGGGGAAATTTGATGGTCTAGCAATATCATTTGGGTCCAAAAATTCTCTAAC
The DNA here is from genome assembly GCF_054177405.1 of Leptonychotes weddellii. Lineage (NCBI taxonomy): Eukaryota > Metazoa > Chordata > Mammalia > Carnivora > Phocidae > Leptonychotes > Leptonychotes weddellii. The sequence goes on from NC_138370.1 coordinate 92,457,002, forward strand.
ATGATATAGCAGGTGGTCAGCGCAAAACCAAATTTTTCTAGGTACAGCAACACAGAAAACCTGTTTCAGGATTATAGTACCTTTTAAAAAGCTTTACTGCATCTGCAGCAATTGGTACAACTTGTAAATTCTGGTCTACATCCCCCCATAATTCTGATATCTAACACACAGAAATACCATCCAACTGACAGGGGACAGCTGACACGTTAAGCAATCTGGCCTTGCACAGTTTAACTTAAGGAACTGAGTATTCTACATAATTCTTACCTATGTGAGTATCAAATGTTTTAGACTCTGAAACCACAATGTTTATTATTCTAAGGAAAACTTAACAAAACATAGCATTCATTTAATAATATAATAGTATATAAAAAGAGCTACCTGGAAGTTAGTTACAAGATGGAAAATATTGCACCTCAATTTTGCATTTTTAAGAAATAGCAAACTATTAGAATGGATACTTCACTCTAAGTTTTCTCAAAATGTGATATTTTAAATTTATATGTAAAAAGCCCTTTAACCAAATGTCTGTCAGCTTCAATTTTTGCAAATAATACACCAACAGCAGTGATACTTTTAATAAAGTACACACTAAATAAGGCACCCCAGAAATAAAGTGAAATGATTATTATAACTCAATATAGACATAGATAAATATTAAAATTAAGACACTGACAGCATAGAAATGATGTGGAATCTTAAAGGGGATATTTGCATGTTCATTGAATGCACGATATCTCCTTTTTATTTGAAAAATATCTATTCTTTGAAAAGTAACAATAAGCAGACAAGTTACCTTGAGGAGATGTCAAGGAATATGAGCACAATGTCAAAACAGTATTTGGAAAAATGCCCTCTTTCACGGTCATCTACAGCTCACTGAGTGTGGTTTTTCTCTAAAGTTAAGGGCACTTTTAAAATTTAGTTTCACAATTGATTCACTTAAGTAACAGTAAGTGCATTTTAGATTGATAAATTTGTAATAAGTCTAGACAATTAAAATCTACTGCAGTTTTTACAAACTCAGTCGCCTTCCAAATGCTTATATGCTCAGGGATGACATTATATTTTTAAGACTTCTTTGTTGCATCTGAAGAATGAAACAGTTCTCCAAAGGGGAGACTAAACTGTGCTCATGTTTACTGAGTTCCAGGTGTATATTTTAAAGGAATATACTAATATGGAAAGTGCCAAAAAATAAAAGTTTATGACATATTGTAGAATATTCATAAACTAAGCATGCATCATTTTAAATGTTTCAATCACTGTAAATATATTATAGGCATGTCTACATTTATTGAGAAGAATTCGATTACTGAGTCTAAACACTGAGTTGGGTAAATTAGTGATAGCAATATGTTCTCTATTCAACTGATTTGATGAAAAAATAAAAACTGTGGTTTAGATTACTAGATTTTATGTTTTAAAAATTCAGAATGTTGCTGAACCTTTAAAAATTTCCCTAAATGGTGCCTGGGTGGCTCAGTTGGTTAAGCGACTGGCTTCGGCTTGGGTCATGGTCCTGGAGACCCAGGATCGAGTCCGGCATCGGGCTCCCTGCTCAGCAGGGAGTCTGCTTCTCCCTCTGACCCTCCTCCCTCTTGTGCTCTCTCTCTCAAATAAATAAATAAATAAAAATTTTCCTAAATATGAATAAAAGTCTCTTTTTTGGTAAAAGACTAGACTTAAATATCATAAATATATATGATATTTGGCAAGGATTTAAGCTTTAAATTTCAAACTATTTCCTTACTACCAAAATTTATTATGTGTTTTTAAAAAATATCACGTTATTTTTGTATAACTTATTTTGAAATAACTTAGTAGAGAATTAGCAAAACTCTATTTTGTGGGGTGTATATGCAAAGTAACAAATGTGAGATTGTTATTTTACTACCTAACATCCTAAATCTCTTAATATCAATGCATTAGACCAGGGAGGTGAAACAAAGTCCTTCACATCAGTATTCAAGCTGAGAAGAGTGACAAAATATAAGCAGCAAGGACAATGAATGACAAAAAGTAATATTACTTTAAAATGCTTTTTTCTTATGATACGGTATGTAAGAAAGTCATTAAATTAAAATAAAGTGCATTCTGTAATCACCTCCATTGAACAATCGAAAACAAAATTGTAGAATACACATTTGTTTTACATTGCATTAATTTCCTATTTTTAGGAAATTGACAAGACTTCAAAATTATTCATTAAATTTCACATTCACTTAAATGGATATCTACATAACTAATATTGTATATAATATGACAACATGACATACAACTTCAAATGTTGTATTTGTGCTTGTTAGTGTCAATCCTACTTCCAGGCTTTTCCTCTGTTCCCGACTAGCTTCAAATGTCTTATCCATACTACTATGAAACCTACAATTATTTCCCCTTTCTCTGATTAAAAATAACAATGATAATTATATGTATGCATATATGTGTATATGTGTGTGTGTATAGATAGAAATAGAAATAAAGATCAACAGGGGCGCCTGGGTGGCTTACTCGGCTAAGTGGCTGCCTTTGGCTCAGGTCATGATCTCAGGGTCCTGGGATTGAGTCCCACATTGGGCTCCCTGCTCAGCAGGGAGTCTGCTTCTCCCTCTTCCTCTGCCCCTCCCCCTGGCTTGTGCACACACTCTGTCTCTCTCATATAAATAAGTAAAATCTTAAAAAAAGAAATAAAGATCAAGATAGATATGGATATATAGATATAGGTATAGATATAAATATATACCTCACCAGAGAAGATAGAATCCAGCATAATATATTATCACACTGTATCTGTCACCCTCATTCCTTTCTCCCCTCCGTCAGGCCACCCCTAGAAATGGAGAAAGGTAAACATGCAGATAGCACCACAAAATACTGCATCTTGGAACTCAGAGACTGAATTGATAGCCCACTCAAAAATTTGGCAAAAGAAAAGAATAGGCAAACCAAAGAAAAGAAAATGTGAGTGGCTGGTATGTGAAAAGACATTCAAATTCATGGATTACTCATCTAATACTCAATTCCATGGCGTAAGTCCTGTTAGGACACCCTTTTATTGGATGGGAAAGCTAACACTCAGAGAGAGTAGGTATATTAATTGTCCAGGTCACATAGGTAATAAGTTACAGAGTTGAGATTGAAATGCAGGTACAACACTAGGGGAAGCCTGATTAACTGGCTCAGTTTTTTTTTCATAGGAATGATAACCTCACCTGAGCACTAGGTTCCAGACTCTAAGAAAGCAAGAAAGAGTAGTTACTACCCTATATGAGAGTTCTCATAGAGTTGTTGAATGAGCAAAATGAATGCTTTCGTAAGGACGAGCATAGCAAACAATATGCAGTGTAATGAATTTGCCGTTAACATTCCAACTATAAGGCTATTTGTTGTTGTGATGATAGCACATACATTCCAGGGTATTCCTCTCTGCTGGTGTTTCCTTCTACTCCATCTTCTCACCCTTCATCAATTACAAAAGGAATTCTCTTTCTAACTATAGCAGCTTTACCACTTTTTTCCTCCAAATCCCAAAATTAATGACCAGCTTTTATTTTCCAAATGTTCATATTTGTCACAAGAGTATAGCATGTTTTCCTCCCATGTACCTATCATCTTCTCCTCCCATGCCTTGTCTGTGATTTCAACTTTAACTGAGACACCAAGATTTCCAAGTCACCAACATCAAGGAAAAGAATGCCAAAGAGGATCAAGAGAGACTGTCAGATATCAAGCTTTGCTCCCTATATTAGAGGTAATCTTCTTCCAACTAGCCTTTATTCACCCCCTGGTTTCTACCTCAGAATAGCTAGAAATTTGGGGCTCTGGTTTATTCTCAAGATATGGTGTTTCAGCTGTTCTAAAATTTATGATGGGATGAAATTACAGAATTTTAGGTAAATACATATTTTTAGTAATCATATCAAGAAAGACTTCTCAAGAAATAGTAACTGAACAGAGAAGACAAAGGTATTACCTGTGTAATATCCTAGGAATTACCAGAGGTGGTAAATCTCTCAACTTAAAGTCATACTGAGAATGCCACAGACAAACAAAACCCTGTTAGTCCCTGCAATTTTAATAATTTTGTGTTATTGCCATAAAGTACATTGAATACATTCCTATGCCAGAAACTGTATTAATTTGTCCTCTCATGTTGTGTTGATCTAGTGTTTCCGGAGGGTCTGCTGCGTGCGGGGTGTGGAGCCCGTCCTGGGTGCCTGCTTTCCAGAGGAAGTGATCTTCACAAGCACTTAACAAACATACGACAAAATTATTCCTATCTTGCTTCTCGGTGTTCTTTCCAAACTGTCACTTGTGTCTGTGCCGGGAGTATTTCTTTGTATATTATTGTCAAACTTTTCTACTTTCTTGCATCTTCATGTCTCTCCTCTCTCAGAATGCAGGAGATCTCAGGTCAAGGGAAATCAGAGCGAACCAAAGGGTATAGAGATGCCAAGAAGCACAGACGTCAAGGCAGTAGTAATCTAATTTCCCTGCAAGGAGCTGCACAATAATGAATGCATATGCAGAAGACAGTCAACTAACAGGCAGGAAATTAAACAAACATATTTATGTTATCAATAAAATTCTTTATGGACTTGATGTGATTCATGGGAAAGCCTAGTTAAAAAAAAATCAACTCTCTCGAATGCATTTTGCCTCATAAATGCAATAGCTGTATCACACTTGCTTTTTTAAAAATCATCATACATTTAGGACTGAAATCTCAATAGAAATCCAGTACACATTTGTACTTTGTTCATCCCTGTCTATCTGCTCCTTCCCGAAGAATTGCTTTGAGTTATGCAGGACCCCCTTTAGCCACACTCCTTTGTCTTTGTTATGTACCTATGGTCTTGCTCCTCTGTCATTTTCCTTGGAAAAATAGCTTTCCAGTTTATCTCAGAAAATACATTACCAACTCTGTCTTAACCTGAAGAGACCCTGCTTGTGACAGACAGCAAATAGTTTTCCTTGTTTCTGGGTCTTTTGGGGTGTCCGTTGTTTTGCAATTTCGGCTTGTAATGGCCACACTGGCCACTTGGTTGGAATATTTCACAGATCCATAAACATTGCCATTCCTTACCTGATTCTTAAACCGATGCCGTCAGGAAACCCTTAGCCCACTTGGCATTCAGGAAAGAGCAACTTAGAAGTGAGGTGGACGCTGTGACTCGTACACCAGATACCCTTTCAGTTCACTGTTAGGAAGTTAGGACTTTCTGCCTCGGCTGCTGTGAGCGCCATCAGCCGCCGGCCCCTCTGGGACAGCCCAGTGGCTGAGGACCACCTCACCCAACGTCATGCGTCTTTCTCTTGTGGCTCACAGTCAGTGGCTGGTTGATGTGGGAATAGGAGGCACTGGGCCTTCTCAGCTCAACTTGGAATGACACTGAAGAGCCAGCCCAGCTCCATTGCTCCTCGTGGGATCCGCCTGCGTCGCAGTTTGACCACTCTGACCACTCCTGCTTCCTCGCCTCTCTTCCACAGGTGTTGATCTTAAAAACACTCATAAGCATTGTGCGCGCCAGACTCCCTCTTGGAATCTCCTCTTTGGGGAACCCACGGACCCATTCATCCTTCAAGTCCTTCTTGCTCTGCAGTTTAATGGGAAGAAGTGTTGCACCAGAATCAAACAGAATGACATCTGTATCCAACTCACACAATTCACTATCTACCGAAACTACTTAAACATTCTGATCCTCAGCTTTTTCATCAGTAAAATGGGAATAATAATATCAACTCACAGATGTTTCCGTGGGGGTTAAATAAGGTAACCTATATGAGAGGTACAGCACATGTCAAGAAAAAGGATAAGCACTCCATAAATACCATCTTACCCACCCTTTTCCTCCGCTATTCATTACTTGATTTATATTCTGGGTGTATGCTGATAATGATGCCTTTAGAATTTTTTTTTCTGCAAACTTTGCACTTAGTCATATGAAAAATGGGTTAAGCAAAAAACACCTCGGCCCAGTTATAGTTCCAGGTTATTCATTAATTGCAGTACTACTCAGCTTTTTTACGTAATTTGCTATGTGGCTACGACCCAGTTTACAATAATGCTTAGTAACATTACTTCCTTGTTTCTATATTGGGAAGTAGATGCCATGTTTTATTAGTCATGCAACTGTTAAGGAGTTCTGGCCGCCTGAGGAAAAAATGGAGAAAGTAAGCAATGCTGCTCTTCATTAAGTTTCAGGGGCAATATTACAATGTCTTCTATGTATTGGATATTAAAGCCTGGGGCGCCTGGGTGGCTCAGTTGGTTAAGCGGCTGCCTTCGGCTCAGGTCGTGATCCCAGGGTCCTGGGATCGAGCCCCGCATCGGGCTCCCTGCTCGGCAGGGAGCCTGCTTCTCCCTCTCCCTCTGCCTGCCTCTCTGCCTACTTGTTCTCTCTCTCTATCTCTCTGTCAAATAAATAAATAAAATCTTTAAAAATAAATAAATAAATAAAAAATAAAGCCTTACAGTTAAGATCTTTGAAAACATTAAGGTTATCTTTCATTAAGGGTAATATCAACAGAAACAAGTTACAAACAGCCTTCCTAAAGTGAAAATGAATATGTGATTAACAAGCCAATCTCCAATCATAGGCCTCAAAATCTTAGAAGACATCCAAATAACATTAATTCACAGGCATATTTTAATATTAAATACATATTAAACATTATCAGAAGTCTACTACAGGAATGATTATACATAATTCATTTGGTTCATTCATAATTCGTAGCTATTTACTTGTAAAGAATTTTTCTTATTTTTCTGGTAGAGCTCTTAAGAATCTATGCCTTATTGAAAGTCTCAAAATTTCATCATCATTACTAAATTTATTTTGGAGATATCTCTCTGACTTGAGTATACATTTAGAAATGGAAAATTCTGTTAAAGACTGTATTTAAAGTGTAATGGTGAGTATTCATGAAAGTGATATTCATATTTCATTATAGAGCTATCCTTCATTTAATAGTGTTAACATTAACCACTGCATAGTTTAAATAGCAAATCTTCTGAGAGTAGAGACTCTAAACTTTCCCCCTTCCAGCTCAGGAGTAATGTCAGATGCATTTCAAATACTGGTGCTTTATTACCACATGGCTTGGGCATAGCTTAAGTTACTTACTTCCTAGGGTCTCAATTTTCCCATTTATATAATGGATGTAATAATAAATTTTGAAGAAGATAGGTAATATCTGGATAGGGTTGTTTTCCAAAACATTTAGGTACTCCCTCTTCTATCTGTAGTTTTTTTTGTGTGTGTGTGTAAATAACTACGGAAAAATCAGAGGTAAATGTTCAGAGGGGCTTAATAGCAGGTACCAATAGGCTCCACTGCTCAGACTGCAGAAGGAATAGTAGAAAAGGGGGAACATTTTTTGTACCCAGATGCAGTAAAATATAAACACATGCATGAGAAACATACATACTGCCTTGTTACCTTGGGCTTTAGATGTATTTGTAATATTTAATTTTGTTAAAACATCTAAATCACCATAGCAAATTGTAATATTTTTAATCTTGATGATTATGATTTTCTGCAGGTTTGAAATACATCAGAATTGGGGAATTAAAATTCCTTGCATAATTATCTTAAATGTTATATGCACTGTGAGCTGGGAAAAGTCTTGACATATTATGGTGCCATCTGGAAAATATTTCTTCTCTTCAATATGAATGTAGACTGTCTCTGAGCCGCATGCATTGTTGGTGTTTATATTTCTGTGAGTGTATTACTTTCCAAGATTTAACGAGACAAAAGCCTGGAAAAAAATGTGGAGAATTGAATTTAAAGGGCCCTGGATTTGAAATGACTAGTGTTGAAGTCCATCTGCCCCATAATGTTATTCCAGCCAAAAAATAGTGCATAGATTATTTTAATCATTGATTTTTTTTTTTTGATAAGAGGTTGGAGGAGTGGAGGGTGGGAGAGGGCTAATTATGTGGTGAAAAAATTCTTGTAAGTGTAAAATAAAGTCTTCCAAAAGTGGTTGGATACTCACACTAAAAAAAATAAAAAGTGGCTTATTCTGAGAAATGTAGATATAGACTCAGGGCAGTAAGACTAGGAATAAGAATGTAATCATTAGGGGCACCTGGGTGGCTCAGTTGGTTGAGCATCTGCCTTCGGCTCAGGTCTTGATCTCAGGGTCCTGGGATCAAGCCCCACATTGGGCTTCCTGCTCAGTGGGGAGCCTGCTTCTCCCTCTCCTCTACCCCTCTCCCTTGCTTGTGCTCTCTCTCTGTCTCTCTCTTTAAAAAAAAAATTAAAAAGAGAATGTATTCATTAAGGAAATCTTATAAAAGATACAGTTCTCTTCTCTGGTCTGGAAACAGATATATTTAACATATAACTTAATTATTTTCCCTGTAATGTACTTATTTCTGATTATTCTAAAGTCTTCCAAGTCATATATGCATAATTGCCATGAGTTCCTTGGAATATGGGAAGGATTGCAGCGCTGAGGTCTAGTTCTACCTATGGGTTTAGAACTGACCTGGGCTGGGAGAGAATTTAGTCCTGGGATTCTCTGGTTACAGGGAAAACAAAGGATATTCAATAATTGGCTGAGAATAGTAGACAGAAGTCAGATGAGAACAGAGAACAGATTCTAACAGAGACTGGTAGTAGAGGATGGGAGAGAGCTCTTTCCCCTGTCCTACACAGAACTACCAGGAGATGAAGTTTAAGGGGAACAGGAGGCTATAGATAGAACTGCAGATTTCTCATCTATTTCTACAATTTTTCAAAGTGTGTGGAGTCCTAAGAAGGTGCATCCATGAATTGGGGGGTATATGGTAAAAGACTGCCTGAGAAAGGTTAGCTGGCTGCGAATGCAGTAATCCTCTTCATCACAGTTTTCATGGACTTCCAAGAATTCATTTGTTAAAAAATTCCTGTGACACAGAAAAGGAGTGAATAACAGGTCTATTTGTATTAAATGAGAATACTTTTATAATATAGATAAAAATAAATAAAAAATATTTTTAAGCAATGGCATAATATGAAGATAAAATAGTCAAGGTATTTGTCATGGCAGACTGGCATTTTAAAGATTTCTATAATACTACAAAAAAAAGAAAAAAGATTTCTGTAATACTGTGGAAGAGGTTACTTTTTTTTTACTCTAAATTTTTTGTCTTTGTAGGATTAAGATAATCAATTCCTTAATGCTTATAAGCAGAGGTTTTAAAAGAATGAAAGGAAGAAAGTAGTTTTTTGTTGTACAGAATTTAAATGTACAGAAATTAATCCCACGTTGAAGAATTCATTAAGGTAGAGTTTCTTTTTGTTCGTTCAAACACCTGCTTAGCAAGTAATTAATAATAGGTCAATTGGTCATAGTAAGAAGTAAGAGAGCTGAGCCCCCAAGTCTTTACCATGCCTTTTGGTGAATGCCTGATCTTTATTCCACTGTTCTGAAATTTAATGCTTTCATCCTCCCTCCTTGACTATCTAGACATCCCAGAGATCCCCTTTGAAAAGTCTTTTATAACTTATTGGGTCCTGTGCTCTACTCCGAACTCCATCACGAACTGTATCATCATCACTGAGCATCTTTGAGATTGTCCTTCCTCACTTGTAAAATGAGAGTGTTTATTCTTTAGAATACTATTTTCTTTAGATGTTAATAAGCTTTAAGAAAAACGATAAGCAACATAAAGTAGTGTTATTTAGTGAGTGACTTTTCAGGATTTTTACTGTGCAGATGCTTACTGCGTATCTTCAAAATGGGGCCATGGTGTGCAACATTCCTCAGCTTTATTTGATCATGAAACCCTGTGTTACCAGCACATCTTACAGAAGTAGTACTATGGACAGCAGACTTAGGAAACATGGGTCTCGACATCCCTCAGTTCTAAGATTCTACCCTACATCCTTCAGAACGTAAGAGAAGTAAAAATATAAATGTCCATTAGTAACATGGTAGTATTAATGGGTTTTGTCAGACATACTTAATCAGAATATCTAGGGCGAGGGGCTTGGGAAACTAAAAAATCTGGTCACACAGGTGAGGGTAACACAACTAGTAAGAAAAGCTCGGTGAAAGGAAAAGAATTTCTTCTAAAGCTTAAAACAATGCATAATTGGGAATCCAGAGGGGTGGTTTGGTATTGGAACTAACTTTTGCCCTGAAACCTTTGCAGGTTAAGAAGCCATAGAATCTAAATATTTGAAATAGGCCAGAGGAAGAAGCAGGGTGATGGCCTCTGGGAGTGAGCCTGAAAAAAGTTACTCAAAGAGGGAAGTGTGAAGATATTTACCAGTCTTCACCTTTATAATTCTTTTCTTAAAAAGATTAAAAAAAAATTTTAAGTGATCTCTACACCCAGTCTGGGGCTCGAACCCACAACCCCGAGACCAGGAGCTGCACATTCCACTGACTGAGCCAGCCAGGCGCCCCTTCATCTTTATAATTCTTAACCACAAACCTAAATGAGTTTGGTGCTAGAATTCACTCTACTTCTGTAGCCCAAAAATTCCAAGAAAAAATGTAATCTCAAGTGGGCATAGTTACGATGGTCATACGTACCTGTAAGAAGTTCAAACATTCTTTGAGGAATGGCCAGGGGCCAGGCTCTGGTGGGTGCTGGCTATGGAGGTTACACTTGAATACACTCCAGCATCCACCAGCAGCGGATGAGAGAAGACAGGGAAACATACCATGTTTTGCCTATTAGGTGTTAACCTTTAATTTTAATGTGAAGATGGCTTACCACTATAAAATTAATTAATGGAATTCACCATGTTAGCAGATTGAAAGAAAATAGACAAGCATATTAACAGAGGCAGAAACAAAAGCACTTGATGAAAGTCAACATCTACTCATGACAGAACTTCTGCTAGACATAGAGCGATAAATTCTTAACCTGATAACACATCTGTATACATATATGCTCTTATAAGTGTATATATAAAATACTCCTGATAAATATGATTAAACATTAGCATCCTATGTCATTGGAATTCATAGTCATATCTAGTAACACTGCCCTAAATGACTCATTCTGTGGGGAGTAAGTGTAAATATATTGAGCAAAAATAATAGATTTTTTTTCTGTATAAACTCTAAGATTTAAAAACTGGCCTATATGAAAGCATAACATCTCCCACTATGAGTACTAGCTAGTTCTAGAATCTCGTGTCAATAATGCAACAGGTATAAATTCCTGTTGTTTTCACTTGAATTTTCTTCTGCTCGTTTTTTAATAAGAGCTTTACTGAGATCATCCCCATTCCATAAAATTCACCTTTTAAAAGTGTACAATTCAATGTTTATTATTTTCACAGCTGTGCAACTATCGCCATGATCCTACTTTTAAAGATTTTATTTATTTATTTGACAGAGAGACAGCGAGAGCAGGAACACAAGCAGGGGGAGTGGGAGAGGGAGAAGCAGGCTTCCCGTCGAGGAGGGAGCCCGATGTGGGACTCGATCCCAGGACCCTGGGATCATGACCTTAGCCGAAGGCAGACGCTGAACGACTGAGCCACCCAGGCGCCCCGCCATGATCCTACTTTTAATAAATGAGAATGTACAAATGAAATCCAAATGGGACTGCCCCAGCCTCTGGCACAAACTGCCTTTCCAGAGGTATACTAGACCTTGCGGATCGTATGGGAACTTGCCTGGAGCTTGTCCTCCTGCAACAGTTGGTGCTCATCTATTCCCACTGCCATGAAGTCTTGGGCAAATTGAATCATTTCATATGTAAATTTCCCACAAACCAATCAATTTCCTGCTGGCCAGTAAACTTGTTAACATTTTTAGAACTTTATTTTTTTTCTTTATTTTTTTATTATGTTCAGTTAGCCAGCATACAATACATTATAAGTGTCTGTTGTAGTGTTCAACGATTCATCAGTTGCGTATAACACCCAGTGTTCATCCATATAGCACTTAAGAGCCACATTTACCTCCTAACATAAGAAACATGTATCCTTTGAACCACCAAACATACCTTGCAAGCCTGAGTGTCCAGTAACAGCCAAGTGGGAAAGATTCAGCAGTGAGGGTGGCAGACTGGGCTCCCTCTGGAGGGAGGCTAACCAGCATTCCTCACAAAGCAATGTGCTGTGTGTTTTTTCCCTCTAAAATGATTCTCTAGTTAATTTCTTTTCCTACGTTTATTTATTCAGTTATTTGTGAAAACTAAGTGCCTACTAGGAGTCAGGCACAAGCTGGGGAAGAATAATACAAGGGTATGTAAAAACAGATACTGCCCTGGGCTCCTGGGACTTTAAACTTAGTGATGAAGATCCACATTAATCATATAAACCAGACAACAAATACACAACTTCAACTGAGACATGGCTACAGAAGAAAGATTCACAGTGTTGTGAAAGTCTTTAATGGAGGTCCGGATGGGACATTGCCAGAAATCAGGGGAAATATTCTCAAGGAAATATCTCTTTTTCTAAGATCTGAAGGTAGAATGATATTGAAGAGATTTAGAATGCACTGAGAAGGGGATCCTGATTTTGCAGACAGCAAAGTATTATCCACAAGTTAAGTGTGTTTGTTTGTTTACTTTTAAGTCAGTGAAATACGCTTAGATGCTTCTTCTTCAATTTGGGGAGCAATGCTCAGCTCTTTTGTTTTCATGATCACTTTTGCTATTAGCCTTAATATACTTCTGGCTATTTGTTTCTTCTGCACAACCCCACATTCCTCCTCTAGCAACCTGCCATTTACAGTTAGTTTAATTACTAGACAGGACTATGACATTGTGGAGGGGCCTTCCCAGCTCAATCCAATCCATGTCCCTTCACAAGACCTTCAAAGCCCTCAGAAGTCTGCTCTGTGAAGACCACTGGCAGGGAGCCAGGATTTCTGTCCTCTTGTCCCAATTCTGACACAAGCAAGTTATAAGACATTTACCTTATGCAACCTCAGTTTTTTCATTAGATAGCTTTTAATGACCCTTCTAGCTATGAAATGAGAAAATTCTATTTCCAACTTTCTACATTTCCTCTGCATTTGAATCTGGCCTTCCCATTCCCAAAGGTACTTCAGTTTAGCCTAACTGAGACTTTTTCCATCAAGTAGCCCATGCAGAGGAGATCTATTCATTTCCTGCACTGGAACACTGAGCTGTCACTCGAAGCATGGTTCCAAGTCTGCCCCTTTCAGGAATTTCTGAAGTGCCAAAAACAGAGTTAGCTTGAGAGGGCAGAAAAGAAAAATGATTTAATGAATCACAAGAGTTGACTCTCCTCGCTCAGTGTAAATTGCAATTCATTTCCTGTGAGTGGGCAAATGACTATTTACAAAGCTATTACAGGTCTCATTAATTGTCATTATTATTCACAGATATCACTGCAATTACCAGAGTGCCTCTGTGTGCTTTACCTTGGAGTTCTCTTTTTAATTAGTCATATTGAGTGTAACTAGCTGACCTCCTTGCATAATGGATAAGGGGAAGGAAGTACACAGCAAGGTGATTAAAAACAGGATCTTTGTTGAAACGAGGGGAAAGGAGTGAATCTATGAGGATCAATCAGCAGCACTTCATCACCAAGCACTGACTGCAACTTTACCTGCAAGGAACCAAGAGAAATGACATTGTTACACATGCAGAATAATGACATTTTGATGGACTTCCCCTCCTCCAGGGAGGGAGAGGAGAGACTCTGTCTTCCAAAGCCTGGAAATCAAGAATTAAATTGCCAGAAAGACTTTTATCATCCTGTTATTTAAACATTTAACCCAATACCCAAGTGAAGCTTGATTAATAAGAAATCTACCCATGGTATCAATTTATGTTGATGGAACTCATTGTCAAGTGACACAAGCACACTGCAGATTTTAATTTATTATTTAGGCTGTTTGTCCTTGTGGGTCACTTGAATACAAAGATCAGTAAGTTTCTCTATATTTAGCAATTTCTAATCTATAAAGTAATAATTTTTATCTTGTTCATATACCGCAACTTGTTCATCAGTTCTTTTGCAAACAATATTAGGAATAAGCTATTTTAAAGAACGATTTGTATTTCCTACATAATACAATGCTTGCTACTTATATCAGTCAACCAAAACTATTATTGTGTACCTACCATATTCACCACAGTATAGTAGTTGTTAAAGGGAGAGCAGAATAATAACAGCAGCAACAAAAGTGTAATTAACCATTACAGTGAGTATTGTAACAGGCTGTAAGTGATAAAGTTTAAAGAAGGAAGAGACATATGAAGATTAGAATGGAGGAATATTATTACAGAGGAAATAAAGATTCAGCTGGATCTAATACTCTATCTTGACAGATGTGTGTATAAGAGAATGATAATCCACACAAAGAAAAATACCAAAAAAAAATATAAAGGTAGGAAGACATTTATTATGTTTTTAAGTCTGTAAAAGCCTTACCCTAAAGAGTTCATTTTGAGAGCAGTGAAGAAGTGTGGAACAGTATATATAGAAAAATTGTGTATAGAGTTTCAAAAGGAAAGAATAAATATAAACTTAATGTGTGATTGTAATAACTTAGAATCTTGACAGATCTTCCAAGCATTCTCACAATGATTACCAGCAGTGGGCAGGCCAGGCATTATCATCAGCCTTATTCAGTAGATGAGGAAACAGCCTCTCTATAACTCAGGAACTAGTAAGTGGTATCCACGGCTTGTCGAGGTGGTCTGACTTCGGCAGGGATCCGACCATTCTGTGGGCCTCATAGAGCAGTAACAAGATGAATGTGTCAGTCAAGGAAAATTAGTCTTATGTTCCAGATGGATTGGAGAGATGAGAAGCAAAAATTGAAGGCAGTTGGAATCAGGCATGTGCTTCAGTGTCTCCCTTGACTCAGATGGTGAGAATGGACATGCAATAGTCTAAGAAGTGTGATGAGCCAAAGAAGACTAGTTCAGAAGAGGGATAATGAAGAAGCTAATAAAGATTCAAAATTCAGTTAAGAAGATAGACATCAATTAGTAAGGATTGAGTTCATATTCATATTTGAACATTTGAATCTAACACCCAAAAGGAAATAGACATTCGGTGTGAAAAGATAAGCTTAAAGACAAAGTTAGTGTGGAGGTAAATGATGACGTAAGGAAATTAAGAAGCTCTGCAAAAGGAGCCCAAAGAGCATGGAGGACTTCTCACTGCACTGTCCACTCAACACCTTACTCAACCTTCAAGACTTGGTTCATGAAATACACACAGTAGAATTCCTGACTCACCTGTCCAATTAGAGTTCTATTCTGTTAACATGCTAAACCCAACCATACCTCTGTAATAGCACTTAGCATGTCATGTGGGACTTCCTGACATACTTGCATTTCTCCCTCTATAAATCCAACATCTAGATCATTGACACATAGAAGGAATTACTAAACATTATAAAAGAAGAGAAACAGGTGAAGGTGGCTAAAGACACAAGTTGTTCCCCCCGCCACAAGCCCAGAGTTATGATTATTCATCTATTAAGTCTTTGATTTCCTTTGAAGTAAGGGCAGACAAGAGAGTTTTGAGGAAAAGTGGAGCATGTTTGCAAAAGTCATCATGGAGAATGGGAAAGTGAGCTGACAAGAAGAACATGGCAGTTTTCTCAGGTGATGTTAGAAGACCAACTGAAGTCACAGCTACACATTTAGAGTAGTTAATAAAATCTCATGTTTTCTTAAAAAAAAATCTCATGTTTTCTTGAGACCTGTTGGAATGGAGCTAAATGCTGGTTTAGAGCAATAGAAGTGCACATTTCCTATGTTTAAAAAAAAAGACCTGTTTGGAGGGGAAAGCAGTATCTCAAGAAGATAATTACCTTCATGAAAATCTGTGAATCTTTTGGACCCATGCAAATTGACTTGTAAACGTATGGCTGAAAAGAAATGGAAAGAGAAGCAGAGATAATATTATTGTGGAAGTGTTCTAGATCATCTGATCCACTCTCGGCACAAAGGTAGGAAACCATTGGCAACTTCCAGACACTGGGAAATCCTAAGGGTTTGTTTAGCTAATAAGCATAGTTCCTAACAAGTTCTTGTCTTGCTGAAAAATTCATCTTAGGAAGAAAGAAATCCACTACTCCAAGCCAATAAGAATGAATTTGTGATGAAGTAAAATTAGCAGGAATCAAGAAGCATCCTCCATCAGCCACAGAGAATTTGAAAACAGAAAAACAAGATTATTTTTAAAGAACTAAACAACTGACAGATAAGAGTGTAAAGCAGAAATAGGTAAATTCGCCTTGGGGAGTGTGGGCCTACAAGGAAATGATTTTATGTTTCTGCTCAGTAGGACTTTCTGATCAAATCTTACTGAAACTTTAGACTTGAATTAAAAACAAGCCACTGCAGGCTTGTGATCATTATGAATGATTGACAGTGAAAGACAAGAGAGTTTTTAGTTTTTAACAAGGAGATAAATGGCTTTGGACAAGTCTGTAACCTGAATCAATGAGCTATGGTATCTAATGAAAACTGTAGTGTATATGATTAGATATGGAAGAAAAGAATTGGGAGAAATCATACTTTCAAAGTTAGTAGTGTCTGGTATTATCCAGGGCCAAGGATCTTAATCAACTATAACAGAGTTCCTCAAAATTGAATGGGCAATAGAGCTTATTATAAGGGAAAATATGCAAGAGACCTTTGAAAATCTTGTCCTCAAACCTCCAGGAGTCTACTGACATCTATTTTAGAACATTTACTTAAGAAATAAAAATTCTTTTCAACTGTGAATAATTTCTATTAAAATGCAGCTTGGTTCTTATAACTCATTTTTTATAATTGTATAAATAAAAATCAGAAGTAAAAAAAAAATCAGAAGTAAAACATAATCATAGAAATAACAAATTTCCAAAACATATTGAAAGACTTTAGGAGTTTCTGAACAGCAGTGGGAAAAACACTTTATATTTAAGATATTTTTCTCTTACTAAAGTTGATGTATCAGTCTTTCATAGAATGAAGTCCCAATGATTAAAAATCATCCAACTCATTTTAATTTTATCTGATTTTATGATTTTTTATTACAATTGGACATTTTGTGTACACTTGACTACAGAAGAAGAATAAGCTCATCAGTTAATGCAAGCATCTGCATGTCCTGGTTGATATAGGTCTATTAGCATAAATTCATAAATTGTCATCCTGTTTTTTAAATTTTATTTTGCTGTGCTCTTGGCTAGTTCTGCAGCTAGGCTAGTGACTCTGCATACATTAACAGTTATATTTCCAAGGTAGCAAATCTGAGAACAAAATCCTAAAATGTGATCATCAATCACTTATTTTAAATGATGACTAGCCTTCCCCAGGTAGTGCTATTCCTTCTCATGGCAAAGATGAGATAAGGACAAAGAAACTATGGACTTTAGAGTTTATAATAACTGAGAAGATGAAGACATGTATCCTTGAAGGCAGAAACCCAAATATCTGGGAAAGACATAGTATTGATCTCATGATATGAGATTCTGTCATAGACGGTGCTTAGGGGTTCTTAGAAACATAATCTTTATTTTTTCAATCATAAATGATCCCACTGAGAAAGATAGAAGATACCTAAAGAATGCCAAAAAAAAAAAAAAGTATATACAGTGTGCTCTGATAAGCTCATACTTTAAAATCCATATACAAATGGTAGGGAAGGTGCATTTTAAGATCAATAAGAAGATGACACATACCAACAAGTTTAACGTCCCTGCATCTAAAGCTACTAATGAGTTTAGCCTTTAAAAAATTGCTCTGAACAACAGTGTCCACTCTTGTGGTTGAATTCGAATCAAGAAAGATGATAAAATACAAAGGCTTGCTTTCAGCAGCCTAGGATGTGTTATCGGTGGACAGCATGAAGCATATTTTCTCTGTTATCATGTTTCTATCTACCTTGTCAAGGAGAATGATCTTCGGCACGGTAAGAAGGAAGAAAAACCTAATATGAATGAGGAGATTGTAAGAGAATACCCCGGCTGTTGTAAATGAATTAAACTCTCATGGTGGGAGGATAATTATATCTCGGGATATAGGGAAATGTGTAAATGAGATCAGTGAACTACTGTTAGAAACCTTTGAAGAGTCTGAAGAATATAAATGATGCCAGAGGCCTGTGGAGAAATAAGTACCACTGCTAATTTAAAAAGAGGAAAGAAATAGAATCCTTCATCTATTTATTATTTATACATTTATTTATTTTTGCCATACTAATTTCATGTAGGCTTTGAGGGTTTTTACACAAAGGCATGATGGAAATAATAACAGCAATAATTGAAATATAACAGAAAAAAATTAAATGGGGCGGGGAGGAGAGAATCCTAACAGGCAGCCTGGGAAGTGCACTGAAGAGACTCCAAGTTTTCTCCACATTGGACTCCTGTCCACTGGCCACAGCTCAAGAAACTGATCCAGGGTGAGGCAGTTGATCACCTTTGGATCGTTCAGAATATGATTTTCAGTAAACAGAAGTTCAGAATGAGGTAACACGGAGGCTGGTAGTTGTTGGAGCTCAATGACATATAGTTCTCTAAATGTAAAATTAGTGAAGTACCTGCTAGAATTTTCATATCTGGCCTGGATGCTTCTCTTCCAGATACCGGATTGTTGAACTTGTCTTCTAATACTGTCTTCTATAGGCCAACTGTTATAAATAAGAATCCCCCGGATTTCAGTGGCTTACCACAGTAACAATTAACCTGTTGTTCACAGGGTACTCAGAGTTGAGCAAGTGTTAAAGAAGTATTTTTATGGTTCAGACCAGAAAGTGCCAGAATCACTTCTATACCACCTACTGGCTGGAGCTCAGTCCTATGGCCACACACTAGACGTCAGTACGTCATCTAGCTGTGCGCCCAGGAGAGAGAAAAACAGTTTGATGAACAGCTAGTCGGTCTCTGCCACTGTCAACCCTTCTGGCCACCAAATGCCTCTTACTCCGTCTCCCACAGAAAGAACATACGTCCCCCTGCTCAAGGGACAATGTTCAAAAATCATGCAGATACTACATCCAGCTCACATTCCCAGAAAATGTCAAAAGCTTGGTGCCAAGCAGCTATCACACCCCAAATTCTTTGTCTAAGCTAGGAAGAGTAGATTTATGATGCTTGCAACCAAAAATGTTACCTAAAAGGAAAAACTGAAAAGAGACTTTTAGGGCAGTATTTTTTAATACAAGTTGGTTCTTGGAATTACTTAGAAGGGGTTTGTTTGTTTGTTTGTTTGTTTGTTTTAATACTAATGGGTCCTGCCTGCAAAGATTCTGGTTTAATTTATCGGGATTGGGGTTCTGGCACTGGTATTTTTAAACACTCCCCAGGTGAGTGTAAATGTGCTGTCAGGCCTAAGAATCTTTTCTCTAAGAGAAAAGATTGCAACTGCATGTGTAAGTAACCACATTTATGAAATCAGTAGAACCAACAGATTGTGAAGAAAACAGTCCACATGGGAGAAATGTACTAATTTTTGACCCTTGTTAATAATCATCTGACTAATGAGCTTTCTTTATAGCCAACTAATCTTTATATCCAACTAATCTTTCTTTACATGTTCTAATCCTTTGTTGACAGGGTTACATATTAGAATAAAGATTTTTAATCTCAGGAAACAAACTGAGGGTTGCTGGAGTGGTGCGGGGTGGGAGGGATGGGGTGGCTGGGTGATAGACTTAGGGGAGGGTATGTCCTATGGTGAGCGCTGTGAACTGTGTAAGACTGTTGAATCACAGACCTGTACCTCTGAAACAAATAATACATTATATGTTAAAAAAAAAAAAAAAAAAGAAGAAGAAGATAGCAGGAAGGGAAAAATGAAGGGGGGCGGAATCGGAGGGGGAGATGAACCATGAGAGACTATGGACTCTGAGAAACAAACTGAGGGTTTTAAGAGGGGAAGGGGCGGGGGGATGGGTTAGCCTGGTGATGGGTACTAAGGAGGGCACATATTGCATGGAGCACTGGGTGTTATACGCAAAAATGAATCATGGACCACTACATCAAAAACTAATGATGTAATGTATGGTGATTAACATAACATAATAAAATTTAAAAAAAAAACATTGCCCATAGAATAAAGATTTTTAAGATGCCGTCTGAAAGAACTTGCATTCTCATTGAATAAAAATCATCACAGAACCTAGAGACTGCAATCACCTGAGCTAGAGAGAGAAAAATCTGGCTCAAGAATGCTGTTTAGTGTTTGCCTAAGAATTAAATCTGCGTCTTGCAGGAAATGTAATCTTAAGATGCCTCTGTGGCTTTTCCTCCTTTTTAAAAATTCTTCTTTTTGACATTTTTTTTTAATAACAGTTTCAGATGAAAGAAAAAATTAGATGCAAATTCACCAGACAGGTTGTTGGAGAATTACAGATACTGGTTTTCAGGTCCCCTCCCTACGCTGAGTCCTCTATCTTGCTAGACTTGTTCTCTCCTTCTCCCCCTCCCCCCACCCACATCTGGTCCTGGGCAAGTGAGCCTGAAATCCTACCCTCCGTGACAGTGGGGGGAGCTTTTGGCAGAAAAGCCCCAGAGGCCACTTGGGTTTTGGACTTAACACTAAGTTGGGGAGCTCAGACTAATAAGACGTCTGCCCTGAAGTTTTTTCCTAAATGTTGTTAACAGGATACAAATAGAATGTATAGTCATTCCTTTAAAACCACCTTAGGATTTAAGCAGACTTCCAGAGATTATTGAATCAAGACTTTCAGAAATGAAAATAATGGATGTGGACAAGCAGGAAAAATACATTCCCTTAAACAATGACTCGGACTTGGAAGAGTTTGACAAAAGTAAAGTTTCACTAATGCATCAAACTCAAAAGGGCTAAGTTTTATGATATGTGGATAGCCTAATTTTATTCAAAGCAGACGGCCCAGTTTACAGCTATGTGTGTCTATGTGGCCATAGTGAAAATGAACACTCAGAAGTTCTATCTATAGACGTGCAAAGGTATTAGATACATGACGGTAAAATATTTCAACTAAGCATTGGAAGATGAGACAATGGGGTATTATATTACTGTATCCAGTTGCCAAGTCATATTAATAATTTTAAAGAGACAGTTTTAATGCACAAATATTTATCAAACTACCTATCTCTTAACAAAAAGGTATCAGTGTAACAAAGGAGTGTCTCTTATTGAACTGCCAACTCATATTCAATCTATGGCTACTCTGTCTCTGTACATTTACAGCTAGGCATAACAGAAAAAAAATTAAAATCCATGTGGTTATTGTCCAATATTGATTAACTATAAATAAGATCAGTTTGGAATGTTTGTCTCCGGGTGTCTTCTATTTATTTTTCTAAAATCGTAGGCATATGGATGGATTAAAATTGAACCACTTTTGATACACATATAGATTTGGCATTTATAAGAGCATGGGTTTAGAGCTTGTTTCAGACTAATTGGCCAAATATGATAAGACAATTTTTCAAGCTACTTTATATATTTCCATTTTACAATCATTTTATTGTTAATTTTCTGCCCGTCACTCTCTTTTAAACATCACTTATTCTTTAAAAGCAAACTGATTATAATCCTTTGGGGGAAACAGCTCCAAACTGCCAACAATAACAACAGTTTCGAAGTCTTCAGCTTAACTCCAAAAAAGGCTGATCCTACACAGGGCAAAGACATTTAGATTAAAAACTTGCAGACAACAATGAAAATGAGACACTGATTGGCATAGAATATAACACCTTCCCCAGCTTTTTGTTTTGCTTTTGGTAATTTTATGTACTGTGAAGGCTGCAAATGCTTTGCGTGTCCGCATGTGTGGAAAATAGTTCCAGTGCCTTTGGTAGACTGTTTAACTCTGTCATGCCATGATGTTAACTTTCAATGTCTATGTGCAAGAAGTCTCCAGTATCAAAAGAGGCTGGAGGTAAGCACGGTGTAATCCTAAGGATTTTCCAGGATGTGCTTGGGTAATCAACTCTGAATGAACCTTGTTGATAAAACAAAACAAAACAAAAACAAAACAAAACCATATTTTATTTGGAAATGATAACATGCTTTACATACCCTCAGTAAAGATAAGCTTGTCATGCAGAAATCAAATGCTTTGTTGTTATGACACACAAGCATTAAAGCAACCAGTGTATTAAATGTTAGGACAGTCAGTGATATTCAGACATCATAATCAATCTAGGGTGAAAACTGTGGAAAAAATGGTCTGCATGATATGAAAAATAGAGACAGGTCTGTTTGTTTGTTTTTACCCTAGGAGATATATTGAAAGGTTAAAAGAAGTATTTTCCTGTTTTGTGTCCCAGTTGAAGAAGTATATTTTTCACATGATACAAAGTGACACTCTCTTGTAAAACAGATTAAAATTGAACCCACTAAATTTGCTGTCTCTAAATCACACAGCACTCTAACAATCGAAAATGTCATTTAGTAATCCCCCTTCTCCTGGTGGCATACCCCAAATCCCTTCTCATTGGGCGCAGAAAATGAGAAAGGACTTACAGGTGAAAGATTTCTTTTAAGACCCATGAAGTACTACATTGTTTGTCTAATGATTCCATAAAAGAGAAGAAAAATGTAAAGAACAGGAAACAATGGAAATCAGATTTTCTCCCTCCTGAACAAAAAATGGTCTCTTTTAATTGAAAGGATAGAATGTTTTTAAAAGGAATTGTTCATATTACTGACATTTTAAGCCCTTCTTGCTTAAAGTTAATATATTCATCCCTTAAACAGACATGTTAACTGAAAACTGAATCGGAAGAATAATCACTTATGTGGAAATAATTTAAATATACAGATTTGAGGTTAAAAGCCTTGCTTATTCAGCTGTGACTAGTGGCTTGGGGTACATTAAGAAGAGCATAAAGAAAACCTGCACCAAGGTTTTGTTTGGTTTTCTCCAGCTTCAGTTTATCTATTTTTTTGTTTCGTTTTATTTTGTTTGATCCTGTTTCTGCTCATTCATTGACTCCCTAAATGCCCAGACTACTAGAAAAGTTCATATTTGGAATACTTAGAGTTAAATTTCCTCAGATTCCAGAAGAGATAAGCACAGACCAGGTGGTTTTTTTTTTTTTAACCTGAAAACTTTACCACCCCCACTTCCACTCCTCCCCAGAAAGACTAGACATAATAATTCCTTCAACAAAGACAAATAAAATGAACCCCAAGTGCTGAAACAGGGAAAGAAAGAAGGGAAGTAGGGAGGGAAGGAGAAAGGGAAAGAGGGAAGGAAGGAAGGAAGGAAGGCAAGAAGCAAGGGAGGCCAATGTGACCAATATTCCCTCCAGACTGTTCCCAAGCTTTCTAGGCATCAGTATTACAGACTTTCCCAAGCAGGTTAGAAGCAGTTTTGAACTGAATTTAAGTAGGAAAAAGCTAAACTACAGTCTGTTTAAAAAATTCTATGTTTTTCTGTTCAACCTCCATTACTGGAAAGTTCCTGTGCAGGGTCTTACTGAAATCAATAGCCACCACTTGTTGAGCACTGTGTGAAAAGCACTACATTGAATGGATCAGTTCGGCCTTCACAACAATACCGGGTAGATTTTCTTAGTTTGCAGATCAGAAAATTGAGGCTCAGGAAATGCTGTTTACTCTGTTTCTAAGGATTAAAACTAAGAAAGTAACCCTCGGTCTTCCTCCTTACTCTGTGTAGGGACTGAAACCTTTGTGCATTTTACTGACTGAAGGCCGTAGATTAGGAGTATAAATGCTTACACTCGTTTCGATGAGGTCTGGGGCAAATGATCTATGCCTGATGTGGTCCCTCTCATCTGTGACCTTGGTTAGGTCACTCCAACCGACCTTCATTTATTGTCGGAATGTCTCCTTAGTAGCAGTCGTCCCACTGGTATTAATTTGCTTGATACTCACGCTCCCCTCTGGTTCCAGCATTCACCACCGAACTTCCACACACTGCTAGAGCGCTAGGAAATGCTTGCTGAAATAATTGGTTATAAATTGTACCTATAAAGGTATAAATATGATTCCAATGTACTTGGGAGAAAGAGAAAATTCTGTGCCAATGGTAACCTTCTAACAGTGGCTGCTTGAATGATTAATGGCAGATATATTGTCTCATGGTCAGGTATCTGCCTCTCTGGTTGGAGCGGGGAGAGGCAGTGAATGCAACTTGGAGGGAATTGTGTGGGGATCCCATATGCTAATGTTTGGCTCCAATTCCATTGCCTAGTAAGGCCCTTTCTATCCATTGTTAGAAGGTGCAAACCGGGTTTCCTCTCTACCTCTACGAAGATGAGAGCATAACTTCATTCGGAGAAACTGATCTCACTAAAGTTGCAGGAATAAGGCTGGATATGTTATTTAAGATAGGAGGGGAAAGAAAAAATGGTTCCCCTCATCATTTCTGCCCAGTAGTGTGTAAAATGCATTCTCTTCAAATTGCAAAAAAAAACAAAAAAAAGACAATCACCTCAGTTATGTGTGCCAAATAAACCCTCCATTTGCATCCATTATCCCCTTGGCTAACTATCTCAGGTCATTTGATTGTTCTGGCACAATAACTTGCCATCGGAGAAATATAATAGTTATAGCAGAGAAAACTGTTGAATCTTGTAGTGTGCCTGGTCTAAGCAAAAACATAGCAAGTTTGTAACTAAAGTGAATTAAACAATTTTGCGAGAATGGATAAAGTCAATTGATATCCGCAGACATATATATTAAGACAAACATAAGAAGCAAATTGAGCATGTCATTATTTCAAATTGGAAATTAAAAAAATAATAGATTACTCATAAAGCTATCCAGGAACACAGAGAAATTGGTCATGGTGGAAATTTTAACTGTGAAAAGTGATGCAATTAAATATAATTGGACATTCACTCTGAACAGCAAGATGTTACTCAGGGCAATCAAGAATAGATTCAGAATTGGAAAGAAAAAATTGAAGAAAGCACCATCAACAGTCATATTTTTAAAAATGTAGTCAGGCAGTGTGCATTAGGGCTTTCAAGTAAAATTACTTCAACAGTTTCATTTGGCCCTTAAATGAAATCTTTTGTTCACCAAGCCTCTATAGTACCTCAGAACTTCCAAAAGTCATTTGTTCTCCTTAGAACAAAGGGCTGTGAAACTCAGGCTTGAAATGCTCACAATGGTATTTCGAAATACACCTATTTTTCATTTATTCATCAGCTCAACAATCTCTAATATATCCTACTATGCATCAGGTAATAGGAAATATAAGAGTGTATGATCCTTGCCCTCAAGATACGATTGTGTAAAGAGATGTGCTACATACAAATTGCTAGATAATCCCAGAAAGAGAGCTACTAACACCCCGGAATTATTAAGGAATCCATTTTGACCTAAGTCTTGTGGAATGTGTAGAAATTTGCTAAGTAGAGAAGGTATAAAACATTCCAGATCTGAAAAGATCAAGTGAGGGGGGAAAAGTAGGGGGGAAGATTCTTTAGCTATTAGTGCTAAATCATCCATCAAGAAACATTACATCTCGGAATGAATTATCTCAAGAGAAATACTGTTTCATTAAATGCATACCTGGCAGCTTTGATGCATCCACATTATACGCTCTTGGATACTTCCCCGCACAAACCTAGACTATACATCTTCTCGCTACACTGATGAAAGAAGTTGCTCCTATTTTAAATACATTTCTATGAGTCCTCCACTCTCCACATGATGTGACAAAGTTGGAGATGAGAGGAAATCCATGGTTTGGAATTTTTACATGAAGTTACAGACGTTTTTTTCAAAGCCAACATAAAGTTTGAGAGTCAGGTATATTTGTTAAGAACTGAGATTCTGGGATCAGAGTGCTTGGATTTTCATCCTTCCCCTACCGTTTACCAGCTTCAGGAATTTAAACCAGTTTTTTTTAATTTTCCTGAGTCTCAGTGTCCTCATCTGTGAACTGAAAACAATAGCACTACCACCTTTAAAGGTTGCTGTGAGGAGTTAATGTAATAATGCTTCTTGGATCTTCATATAGTTCCCATCACTGAGTAAACGTTCAGTAGTTTAGTTATGGTTGTAATAACTGTGCTCAATGCATAATCAAGAGTCACATGCATGCACACATGTATTTGCAAAAGGAAAAGAGAATCTTGTTTTTTATCTTGAACAAAACCCTAACCAGAATCGGCTGGCACAACTTAAACTTTCTCATACCCAGTTTTTACCTCCAGTTTTACCATCCATTATCATATCTTATGACTTTTTATTGAAACGAACCTCAATGGCTAGGACAGTGTGCTTCCCTAACTAGCATTAAGACCGCTTATTATGTGAACAGCTAAGATAACTGATGAGGCTGTCCCTTCAATGTGGACAGTAGATGTACATTTTTCTAATGCATTTTTTCTCTCAAATTATATCTATTGCCACCACTTTCTCTCTACAATATTTTACTCTCTTTCTTTTCTATTATATGTATTGCCACCATTTACTCTTCATCATAGGGACGCCTGAATCTTTAGCTACAGCTATATCTCTCACTCCTCAAATAGCTAACTGCAGGTCCCTCTGATTCCTCCTTTTCCCAACTATTTCCTCTTCCCTTCCCTTTGCTACCAACCCAAGCCCCAGTCTCTCATGTGTGGCCTATTGTAATAGCCTCCTGTCCCCCAGACTGTAATCCTACCAATCTGTCCAACAGTTTATGGCCAGAACACACCTTTGCTCAGTAATCTCCAATGATACCATTAGCTGTAGGATAATGTTAAAATTGCTTAGTAAAGTATTCAAAATGGAAAATTCAAAGGAGAAAAAAAAAATCACACTAAGATGTTTTCTTCTAAATAGGCAATAGTTTAAAATATGAGCACATGGAAGAAAAAAAAGGAAGACAGGAAGGAAATAAGGAAGGAAGGGAGGAAGGAAGGAAGGAAGGAAGGAAGGAAGGAAGGAAGGAAGGATGGAAGGGAGGGAGGAAGAAAAGGAGGTAGGGAGGGAAGAAGGAAAGAACTCTTGAACTTTAAAGATCAAGGTCAAGCTTACATTTAATGTGATAACAGAGCAGTTGCCCTGCTTTTCTCCCTGTGTACAAAAGGAGTAAAACTGCACATCATCGACTGCAGACCATTGCAAGATCTCCTTTCAGATATATTAACTTAAAATGTTAATTTTTTTCTTAAAAATTGTCGTTATTAATCAAATGTATAAAAACAAAATAATTTCACTGTCTCGAGTTTAGGTTATAATTTCAAATTATAGCTCTGATTTGGTTAAGCTATCCAGTGTATTATATTGTGCAATTTTTCCTGTTACATTTCATGTACTTTTCGTAATTTCTAACTGTAGTAACTGTACTAATATAATGTATTTTAATTAAAACAACTTATTGTCTATATTTTGACAGGAAAATCCTCTCAAGAAGTCATAAAACGAAGAAGTTTTCATCCTATGATCAACCCCAAAGTCTCTGTCATGCTTTTATTGTGTTGCTGATATTGATTTCCCAGATATTTTTAAGTTTCTTTGTCCTAAAAATTCATCAAGATTTGAGCACACTTAAAAAAAGGGGGGGCATCGACACCAATGAAAGGTAAATGAACGATGAATTTCTTGTTTGCTTATTAATCACATTTTTAGTTTTAAGTTAGAGAAGCCCCAAGTAAAAATCTAGACTTACATAGATCAAATGATTCAGTCCTATTTTTTAGAGTTTACAAGTTTTTCCAGTTCTTTTCTCTAACACAAAAACAGAAAATCTTCTCACAGTTTTCAGCCATGGCTCAGAAAACATTCTTGTCCCCTCACACACATTCTATCTGAATAGATTCTATCTGAAATCTTTTGAAACAGAGAGCTTTCTGCCATACATATGTATATATTATACATGTAATGTAACCTTTTTGAATGTATTCTTGCCTATCTTCAATTTTTCTGTGAACTGTGAAATCCACATCTTCCCAGAGACCAGAGCAAATTTTATGGATCTCCTTATAATCTTCTAAATGGTGCACATGTGCCAGAAGTAAAATAAAAAATGAAGCTAGCCACTTTTATGTGGATATTTTGGGAAAATGCCCTTAAGAAATTAAAATACATGTTTTTTTTCTTACCACAAAACTACCTCAGGCCTGCATGTCTCTTCCACTGGGAACCAGCTCCACTTGCCCTCCATATTAAGATATTTTTCTGGGAAAATTTTTTCATACTTCTTGAAGCTGTATTTGCTCTTGAAAATGAAAATATTTATTAATTACTTTGAGAGAGTGTTGTTAAGCACAGATAAGACAATAGATACACGTGCAGAGCATGATAAGACATCGCTGCCCTTTTAGTTTTAGATGATTTGACAAAAGCAATAACAGATTTGTCATTTATGAATTGATGAAAAATTTGTGGTCAAACAAAACCCCAGCAAGAGAGTCACTTTTTTATTTATTCTGATTTCTAACACAATCATACATACTTTAAGAACAAAGCAAAGAACAAAAAACTCTGGGCAAAAGAAACTGATATAAAAATGTATACTTAGATAGTAAGCAATCATGACTACAAAGTTTTACCTGAACATCAATTTTCAATTTCTCTTCTTAGATACAAGTGGATTTATATGCTGAAGATACAGCCTTTGACAACTTCAAAATCCAAAGAATCCACAGCTGCTGGCTCATAACTTCTCGTCTAACGTTGTGTCTAACTAATCTCCCTGCCACCACCCCAAAATTCATTCCCTCCTCACAGCCAGACATCATAAAACTTCCCCGCTCAAAGCTTTTCGATGGCTCCAGTCACCTCCCGAGTATAAACTCAATTTCCTTGCAAAGCCCCTGGTGATGTGGTTCCGCATACTTGTGCTTAACTGACTCACCTGTGCCGTTCACGTGGTCTCCACCCTAATGCTGAAAATAAGCACGTCATGGATTTTATACATGGCCCTCCCTTCTGATTCCTCTCTTCTTGTTTCCTACCACTTCTCACTTTGGAGTCAGCCCAAATATTAATTCTCCTGAGAACCCTTCCTTAATCATTCATCCCTTTATGCCCAAGACTCTGCCCCCTGAAACCCTAGGAAAAGTATTCCTCACATTCAGCTGTACTTGGGTATCTGTGTCTCTTCTTCATCAGACAGGAAACTCTTAAAAAATTAGAACACTCTCTTTCTCATGATTGTGTGCTGGTCCATGGCCTACTGCCTATCACAATAAGTATCTGTCAAATTCTGCACTCATCAGTAGTACAGAAGAACAATCAGGAAGCATTGTCCTAAAGGGCAATAAAAAGCACAAAAGGCTTTCTTAACTAATCCAAAAATATTAATACAGAGACGTGGCATTTAATCTATTTGAAGGCATATAGCCTTATAAGATCTCCTGAGGACAGAGAATGCATTTTAGAAGAAACTTGTAAGCCTTTCAAGTCTAAAACATAATACGGATAGTTACCTAGTGCTAGTCACTAAGTTCAAAACGCCAGTTGACAGATTTGATCGGTGTATGTGACTATTCACTTCTTTTTACTCCACCTGCCATAAATACCATCTCATATTCAACAAACCTTCTTACTGTCAATTTAAGCTTTTCAAGGTTCTAGATAACCCCCTCACTAATGAAGAGTAAACCAAATCAGAGGACCTGTTTTATGTGTGTGTGTGTGTGTGTGTGTGTATTTTTGTGCTTTTTACTGCCCTTTAGGACAATCTTTCCTGATTGTTCCATATACTACTGATGAATGCAGAATTTGACTGATGCTTATCATGATAAGCAGTAGGCCATGTACCAGCACACAATCATGAGAAACATAGTGTTCTGGTCTTCTAAGAGTTTACTTTTATATACATATATATAAAATATACAAATAAAAATAATAATATTGATATATTTATTTATAATATTTATATCCAAAGAACAATGGTGGTAATAATGAAGTTATCAAAAATGAAAGAAGCAATTGCTGAGCACTGACAATTTTCCAGGTATTATCTGAAATGCTTTACAAAGTTGGATCCCCCCAACCTCATGTGCCCAGTTAGGAGACGACTATTACTACCATTTTACAGACGAAGAACCCAAGGCTAGAGAGGTGAACCATCTCACCCAAGGACATGCAGCTAGTAAAAATGAAAAAGCTGGGATTTGAACCCAGGGAGTCAGACGACAGTGCCTGTGTGGTTAACCATTCTAGGATAGCCCACATTCTGATTCAATACTATGCCATTACTGAGCACATGACTAGTACTTAATAATAATGATAATAATAAGTTATGTATCAGCCTCTTTCATCTTCTTAAATCATCTTTAGGGTAGAATTTAACATATAATTTTGATCAAGGTAGGTAATTTGGAATGTACGTGAATTTGTAACAAACATCACCGAGTTTTGAATTGCTGAGTTGCCTTTAATAGTTTCAGGAAGACGTGCAATTTGCAACATTCACTTTGTTCAGCCACTGCTGGTTCGTCCTCCAGTTATATAGCCTTTCTTCGTAATGCAAGCTGTTATAAAAAACATTACATTGTGAAGCCTGAAATACTGGCCAGTTGAAAAGAGAATATCCAGCAGGGCTCTTTCTATATATGTTTGAGAGTTAAATCATGTGCTGCTGGGTAGATGTTTGGCCTGTGAAGGTTACACAGTGGTCTCTTAAAGTGTACTATAAAAGCGCTTGTACGGGAGAAGGATCTGACAGGCTGATGGAGCTTCCAACCTCGGCAATTATTTCAGCAAATCTCCATACCATGGACTTCGTAAACCACATGACCCTTTTCATGTCCCTGTTCTATTAATTGGAAACAATGTCACTTAGGAAAAATAACTCCTTCCATTTTCTTCCTCTTCTGATCTTAGCTGAAGGGAAAGCTGTTATATGCTCCTGGCCCATCAAGGAAACTAAAATTCAAGCAGGTTTCTGGATTTTATACACACACACATACGCACATACACAGTATTTGATTATATAAAGTTGAGGAGAAATAAAATTGTATTGTATTCAGCTGCCTTGAAACCATCTGTTCTTCTCCCCAATTTTTGGACTTTGCCAAATATTCAATATCCAGAAAACTCTTTTGATCTCCTGGCGAGGCATGTGAATCGTAACATTGATTTCTCCCTGCAATATGTTCCCCCTGGGAGTGTTAGTGAGTTACATGATCCTGGTGCACCAGTGAAGCTCTCAATAACACCCTTGAAAAGCCAACGTTGCCAAGATGGGCAGCCCGGTATTAAAGATCATTCTGAGATTGTCATCATGTTCATTTGTGGTCTGCTTGTGACTAAGCAGAAATTCAAGATGGACCTTGAGAATAAAGTCTGCTTTGTGTCATTTGTCAACAAAGCTATATTACTGTTTTGATCCAGATGACTCTCTAGATAAAGGAGAGATGCCTGTAAATCATACAATGGGTGTAATTTAAGGAGTAATGCGCATAAAAGGCCCTGAGCAACAAAGAATATGGGATTCCTTTTGTTGTTGTTGTTCCTGGGATTATTAGTGTCACATCCTTCGACCATTCTCCCCATTAATTCTATCAGCTGGGAAAATACCTATAACTGAGAAGGGAAAGGGAAATCATGGTTAGCAGCTCCGGGGTCCTGCTGAGAGGGGGAGTGGTGATGCCTGCAGCAGTTTTTCTCTGTGAGACCTCATACAATCTTCCAGTCCAATCTATAAGATAAAATTGCCAGCCCTTATTGTTAATGAAAAAATGAATTTACAATGAGAATTTTCATCTTAAAAAAATCCAGAACATTTCCTTCTTAATCAGAAATAGGTTTTATTATATACCAGGTCCTACCGGTCTTATTTTTCCCTTATGCTGTATATTTATGACTTTTTATTAACCTCAGCACTGCCTGAGAATCTGTTCTATTATTCTGTTCTTTCTGTGAGGCAGAACTTAAGTTGACGTCAACAAGGAATGTGTACTGAAAGGTGTAGGCAGATTAGATTCAAAAGTCAGCCATTGTGAATTCGAGCACATGTTACTGTTAGAATGAGAATAAGGAGACACGTCTGGCATTTTAGATATTGTTATCTGATTATTTCTGCTCTCGTTAATTTATTTGGAGATTGGATTTTGGCTTGCAAATGTGTTTGCTGTTTTTGCACACATATCCAGTTTTCCTAAGCAAATAAAATAATTCCAAATATATATGAACTTCTGGTAGTAATTTTCCAAATTTTGCATACTTTTTTCCAAGTAAAATATTATCCCGCATTATAGCCTTTGTATATAAGAAGACAATGCTCAGGAGGGAACTGGTGGGTGTTTTTTTGTTGTTGTTGTTATTTAACATGTTCTCTTTTGACATATGTTTTCCTAACAATATATAAAATTTCATTTACTAAAAGAGCACACACTGTATTTAAAAATTTCCTTAGGAAAAAGAAGCTTTTATAGCCTTTTATTATTTTTTTAAGCCAAGTATTTTTCTTCTCGGCACTAAAGACTAAAACCTGTTAATAGTGAAGCAGTGCTATATAAACAATGTTTTGTTCACAGGGTCAGAGCATAAAGTAGTAAAAATAGCTCTGCTTTGGAGTCAAGCACACTTAAGCTCACATCTGCTATGTGACTTGAGGAAGCTTCTTCCTCTGAGATCCATTTTCCTCATGTCCTGATAAAGAAACTAACACCGCTTTGTGAGATGGTTAAGAAATTCAAAATAATGAATGGGAAGTGTCTCTTGTCTGTCTGTTAAACTCAAAGTCAAAGCAGGATGACTATTTTAACAATGTTGCAATTATTTTCTTAATCTTTTTTTTTAATTTCAGTGAACTCTTTTTAATTTCTCTCAGTGACTTCATAGCACTTGGATCTTTTTTCAGCCCTGACTAAATCATCAATAAATCTCCTAACAGCCCCTTCTTAAAGTTATTATATACATCTTCTTAACCAGTACCATTTATTAATTCAGAGCTGGAGAACTACTTTCTCAGTTTTCTCTTTCTGTATCCAAGTCTTACCATATTCCTTGGTGACTTCAATGTAAGACATAAATTCATT
The DNA here is from genome assembly GCF_054177405.1 of Leptonychotes weddellii. NCBI lineage: Eukaryota > Metazoa > Chordata > Mammalia > Carnivora > Phocidae > Leptonychotes > Leptonychotes weddellii. Next base: position 92,489,846 of record NC_138370.1, read on the forward strand.
CTTCCTTGATTGCTTTCATTCTGTCTTTAAATAAATATCTTTTGGATTATAAACCTTGTGCAAGGCAACTGAAATACTATGGTAAACAAAAGAGACACTTTCTCTGCCTTCATAAAATTGACATCCCATTTGTGGAGCCAGCCAGTAATCACACAATACTAGAACATCCAGAATAATAAGGATGAATTACAACTGGTTAATACCACATAGGAAAGAAACATGGTCTTTGTGACTATCTAGAGGAGGAATCTGGCGGGGGGGGGGCAAAAGTCTTTATTAAATAACAATTAAAATCGTACGAAATTTTATTTATTTATTTATTTTAAAGATTTTATTTATTTATTTGAGACAGAGAGAATGAGAGACAGAGAGCATGAGAGGGAGGAGGGTCAGAGGGAGAAGCAGACTCCCCGCCGAGCAGGGAGCCCGATGCGGGACTCGATCCCGGGACTCCAGGATCATGACCCGAGCCGAAGGCAGTCGCTTAACCAACTGAGCCACCCAGGCGCCCCGGAATCGATACAAAATTTTAAAGATGGGTATGGATTAAGTAGGTGAAAGGCCCTATTGGGGATAAGAACAGAAGCGAGCAAGGTGGAAGAAAGAGCAGGAGGCAAGGCCCTGTGGTGGGAAGAAGCAAGGCGTGTTCAGGTACCTGAGACAAGGCCAGAGTGGCTGAAAGGGACACAGGTGGGAAAAAAGGTTGGAGGAGGGAGATGCATGACACTAAACTGGTGCCTTCTCAGATATATTTGTGATGTTAGTCTTTATTCCAAAAACAATGGAAGCCACTGAAATGTCTTTAAGAAAAGGGTAGGGACATAATTATATTTGCGTTTTGAAAGATCTCTCTGGATGCTATTCAGAGCACTGCTTTTCAGACTTGAACATGCCTACAAGTCACTTAGGGATGTTGTTAAATGCAGATTCTGATCCAGTATTTCTGGGGGTGGGGCCCTAGTGTCTGCCTTTCTAAAGTGGCTGCCACTACACTTAGCAAAAGTTTAAAGAAAAAGTGTGGCTAGAGTAAGATGGGAGGCCAGGAAATCAGTTAAGAAGCTATTCTTTGATCCATTCAGTCAATATATATTCAGTATTTACTAACTGCCAACCCAGGTTTGCTTCCAGACTATGGGAACAGCACGGTGAACAAAACAGACTGTGTCAGTCTGTTAAATAGCTTACACACTGGTGGCTACTGCATTGTGTAGGTAAGAGAAGACAGAAGCTTTGGCTGGAATAGCGGCAATGGGACAGAGCGCAAGTAACTGACTGTGGAAATACGTATACGGCAAAACAGACAAGATTAGAGAGGCACTGGATTTTGAAGGATGAAAGAGAAGATTTGACCAAAAGGATGTCTACGCTTCAGGCCATCTTTAAGAGAGCCACATAAAGGACTTGTTTAAATCTATGGATTTAGAGTGCAAAATAGAGGTCAAGGTTGGCGGGGAGATCATAAGTCAGGTTGTCTGTAGGTTGAACATGGGGTGCCTTAAGTGTATTCAAGTGGAGGTGTCGGGTAGCAACTCCCCTCCTCCAGTCACCTGCACTCTTGGGCAGCCCATATCCCTTGTCTCCTACTTCTCTGAGAAAACTCAGATGTCCTCAGGTATTTCCTGTTCTTACATACACATTCAGCTGTAGCAGACCTCATCACTTCTCCTGTTTGTAAAGAAAGGATATCTCTTCTTTAAAATTAATCTCAGTCACATTCCTTAAATTAATAACCTATGCTCATTGTGTCCATTCTCTCACCTGGCATTCTTGGTCTACTCTCTGCAAAATAATTTCTACCCTGGCAAGTCAGTTCAATCTACAGTTTTTCAGTCCTCAACTTGTTTTGACTTCTCTGCCACAATATTGTATATTCCTTTCTTCTGGAAACTTATTCCTTGGCATCTACCTTCTACCTCACATACATTTTCCTTTTATCTCTCCACACATTCCTTCTAATCACTTCTGCTGACTCCTGGTCTTCCAGGAACCTGTTTATATCTTAATATATTATTTAAATATATCTTATAAATATAAAATGTATCTTAATATATTTAATATATATTGAAATGTATCTTAATATATTACAATATTAATATAATGTAAAATTTTATGTACTCCTTCTTCTCCTTACACACTAATACTTCTTTTTATACACTTAACCCAGTGATTCTGCTGCTATATTTATGTGCTTGAGATATGTATCATTAATCCTTCCTTTTCTGAGTTCCAGACCCATACTGCCAGCTGCCCACAGGACATTGCCACTTGGATGACTACATGTACCTTACAGTCAGTATATATGAAACTGAATTCATCTTCGTTTATGAAATGAGTCTCCTAGCTTGTTTTACTGAAATGAGTCTCCTACCTTTGGTTACCTTGTGTTACTCCTACCTTGTGTCACTGTTCTTGGTAAATGTTCTTGGCTGAAGCCTGAGAGCCAGCCAAGACTTACCCTTCTCCCTCCCACCTGAAAACCTATTAAATTCTTCTTCCCCTCCACCATTGCCTCCACTTCTGCTTCCCTTCCGGATCTCACCAGCCCTTGTCATTGATCCAGCCTCAAAAAATCTCTACATCTTTGCTCTTTCTCTCTTCTATTTCATCTTCAAATCTTCGCCCATGTGATTTTTCACTTTGTGGCTTAAAATTCTTCACTGGTTCCCTACTCTACAAGAAAATGGCATCCTGTTAAGGTTCTCTATAATCTAGGTCCTATACATTTTCATAACTTTGGTTTCTCATAATAATCTTGGAGCCCGGGGCGCCTGGGTGGCTCAGTCGTTAAGCGTCTGCCTTCGGCTCAGGTCATGATCCCAGGATTCTGGGATCGAGTCCCACATCGGGCTCCCTGCTCGGCGGGAAGCCTGCTTCTCCCTGTCCCACTCCGCCTGCTTATGTTCCCTCTCTCGCTGTGTCTCTCTCTGTCAAATAAATAAAATCTTTAAAAAAAATAATAATAATCTTAGAGCCCAACAGCAATGAATTCTTGCCATTTTTAATTCCTCAGACTATTTTATAACAGTATGCTTTCTAGTTCAGAACATTTGAGATCCTCCTGGAAGGCCCCTCCCTAGTCATTTTTGAGGAAATATACTCATCTTTCCAGACTCAGGTCAAGTATTTCCTTTTTTCAGAAATCTTTCCTGATCCACCTTATACTGTACCTGGGCACATGTTTCATAGAATTTATTTGTGTAATTGTTGATATGCCTACATTCACCAAACTGCAAATTACTGAAGGACAAGATTTTATCTTTGTAAGTCTGATTCTCCCAGTCCAACTCATTGCATAATAATATAAAGTCAACACAAAATCTAATGTAGTAGTACCCTCTTATCCATAGAGGATATGTTCCAAGACCCCCAGCAGATGCTTCAAATCAGAAATAATATGGAACCCTATATATACTATGTCCTACACATACATACCTATGATAAAGTTTAATTTATAAATTAGGCACAGTGTGAAATTAATAATAACTAATAATAAAATAGAACAATTTTAACTACTGTAATAAAAGTTATATAAATATGGTCTCTCTCTCTCTCTCTCAAAATATCTTACTGTATGTACTCACCTTCTTGTGATGATGTGAGATGACAAGATGCCTACATGACGAGATGAAGTGAGGTAAGGGACACAGGCATTGGGACATAGTGTGAGGCTACTGTTGACCTTCTGATGCTACATCAGAAGGAAAATCATCTGTGTCTGGACTGCAGTTGACCGTGGATAGCTGAAACTGCAGAAAACAAAACCGTGAATAAGGGGGGGACTCCTGTATGTATGACAATAATTCAGTTTTTAACCCACACCTGCATAGCGCCGCAGCTGGTCCCTTGCCACTATGAAAGCCATTGTCCTAGTCAGCTCCTGATTTTGCATGGAGTTAGTTCTTCCTAATTTCTTTCCCCTTATACACTTAGGCAGCATTCCAAAATAGTCTCCCTTCGTAACTACCCATAATTTGAAACCCAGTCCTTTTGGCACTTCTCTACCAAGCTTGGATGCCTAGACATCTGGCTGTGAGATCTCTCCTTCTTCACTGTAAACCTTAGACTGCTATCCTCTCCTGGGAGCCCCAGACTTGCCCCTCCCTCTCACTTGCTTTATACACATCAGTTGTACACTTGAGCCCTGTTGGGGGGTGTTAATACCCCTCTACCTGGTGCAAGAATTATACTCGTCATTTTGGACGGTTTATTCTGGGTACACCCAAGTTTATCAACTGTATTTTTTTTAAGATTTTATTTATGTATTTGACAGAGAGAGAGACAGCGAGAGAGGGAACACAAGCAGGGGGAGTGGGAGAGGGAGAAGCAGGCTTCCCAGGGAGCAAGGAACCCGAGGCGGGGTTCAATCCCAGGACCCTGGGATCATGACCTGAGCGGAAGTCAGACACTTAACCAACTGAGCCACCCAAGTGCCCGTAGTTTATCAATTTTAAACTGACTGTAATTTTCCTTGTGTGGCCAAGACACCACGCAGTGAAATAGGACTTCTGTTTGTAAAAACTGTCATCTCCTGGGCATTTACAAAGTGCCAAGTACTCTTCATGATGCTTTTCTTATGAAACCAGGATGGTTGGAATCTAACAGTATCAAGTCAGCTGAAATTAAAAAGAGCAATAGCGAGAATGAGAGACAGAGAAAGAGAGAAGGGAAGAAAAGGGAATTTTTTTCTTTTATGTTTAACAAAACTAAGTTTCCCTACAAGGGTCACTTCCTGTTTGGCGGTGACTAATCCTGCTACTTAGAGACATAGTAGATATGAATCGAAATGTACTCACATTCGGGTGAATGTTTAATGTAATTAATGTATTGATCTCTCAGCCAATGCTTACAGCTCCCTCCCTGATCTCCCTCCAATTCTCAAAAGTCCTTCCCTTCACTCCACCTGTTCCCATTTTCAAATTTCCCCATCTCACTCGTGCCAGCAGCTGAGAGCAGCAAGGACAGAATGGAAGTGTCGCTTGGCTCATGGCTGGGTGCACATCGGCACAATTGTAGGTAGTGCGTCATTTCTTCAGTTTCATCTGCTCCTCCAGCTGGTGCAGGTACCTTACAGTCTCTCTTGGCATGGATGGCGTCTGAGGTTGGCTTTTATCGTGTGGCCATGAGAATGACCTTCATGGGCCCATATGGGCCCTCTTGCAGCCTCCTGACGGCTAATTCTCTAGAAGCTTGACTGAAACTTCCCCTTTCCATCCCTAGTCGGTGACCTACCCTGTGTTCTCCGCTGGTGTGGTCATCGGGCCTGCCGGGCTGACATATATGTTTGTACTCCCACTCCAGCCTGCTGAAGCACTTTAAAAGAAAACATCTAAAAATAAATGTGTTATTTCTCACAGCTTCGTGTAATGTGCCAATTTGATCAACATGCCTTATTAATTGAAATAAAGTTATTAATTGAAAACGTTGAGTATTAACTGTGAAGAAAATAGAGCTCTGAGACTTCCCTTGAGGTATCTTTCTACATTAACAACTCATTAAATTTCCAACTTTTGCTTCCAATTAATCAACTACTTACAATTTTACCTAATTATGCTACCGTTCATCACTCATTCTCATCCATGAAGATGTTATTAAAAGTTATTGTCAATGCCTTGCAGGAAATCAGACCCTACATGTCTAGAGAATCGTCTGGTAATCTTAATAAGCAAGGAAGGAAGGAGGAGAGGATAAGGAAGAAAGAAACAAAGGAAGGAGGAAGGGAAGGAGAGAGAAAGGAGAAAGACATAGAGGAAGGAATAGAATAAATTTTTTTTTTAAATAAGAAAGGAGAACTTCCATTACTGATCCTCACTCAACTCCCTGTGGGTAGTGATGCTTACTGCAGTTCTCCCCCGGTGTTCACAAATCAAGGTAAAGTCCATTGTGTACTTGTGAGTTTTTTTCATGATTTTCTTTGAAATCATAGAACTCTTCTTCCCTACCAAAATCTTATCTGAGAAAAGCAAAGCATAGATATTTCAGTTGGGGTTTCAGTGCAGGTACTCGGCCTCTCCCTGTACTTCTTCCTCACCCCCAGCCACTTCCTCTTGCACTGCTGGCCTTCTGGTTTCTGGTAAGAACCCCAAGGCATGGACAACCATAAGGCATGGAAAACACAAGTTTTTAAAACTGCAGTTGTGTAGATCATTTTCTGGAATCACTTCAAGCTCAACAATCTGCAGTACAGAAGACTACTTTGTCTTCCATTTATTGGAAACCAGAATGTTATTTTCCGCCTCCAATTTTGTAGCATTCCTTCCATTTCCCACAAGTCCTCAAAATGTGTTAGCAACAGACATGCAGACATCGCTTGGGCTAGTTCCTGCAGAACCTAGGATGCAATTTGTCTGGACCATTTGGAACGCCAGGTCCACTCTATAAATTATCTCACTTCTTTTGCAGACCAATTCCCACCTGACAATCTGTGTTCTACCCTCTCTGGCTGAAGGATCATTTCCTCTGACAAAGTAGCTAAAACTCTGTGAAGTGAAGGGATTCTGTTTTTCCCCTGTCGTCTGTTAACATTATACCATCTGTCCCAAGCAGCAGGCTTATACTTACTTTGGTCTTTTCCTTGCTTTTAACATGTCTGAAAAAGCCCTTCGGTACTGTTGACATTTTTCTGAAGCCACATTTTATCCAAGGTTATAGATTTTCTGATGTAATTTATATAAGTTTATAGCACTTTTAATATTAGCTCTTGGTCATGTCACCTCATTTCCATGTTTTGTACATGACAAATTCCACTCTAAATCAACAGAACCTAAGTGTTAGTTGATGCCCTATATTATAAACTTGAGCTCTTCAAAATGGTCTTTCTAGAAAGAGCAATGACACTATAAATCCCCCATCCCCACCAACTTTCACTCCCCCGTGTTGGGATCCTTCATTATTGGGAATTTTTTGTTTTAGAGCTATCAAACCCTGCCTAAATACTTTTCCTTTTAAAGCCCCAGGATGAAATTCTATAAATACGTTTACTCTTACCTATTACAATATACCTTTCTGTATTTTCCACTGCACATGTGACATTGTTGCCTGGTGTTCCCTTCCTTAGTGACAACCATCTGTGTCCAACACCTCCAGGTATCCATTCACCACTATTTGATGGTCACCATTAAGTCCAAAGTACTAGCCCCAATTAGTACTTGTTTTGTGTTCTGAAAGATGAAAATATCTTTCAAGAATTTTCTTATGGGTTGCATTGTGTCCCTGCAAAAATTTATATATTGAAGTTCTAACCCACAGTGCCTCACAATGTGACCTTATTGAGAAATAGTGTCATTGCAGTTGTAATTAGTTAAAATTAAGTCATACAGAGTAGAGTGGGTTTCTTATCCAATATCACTAGTGTCCTTATAACAAAAGGGAAATTTGAGCACAGACACCCACCGAGAGAGCCCCATGTGAACATGAAGGTGGAGATCGGGTGATTCATCTATAAACCAAAGAATGTCAAAGCTTGCTAGCAAACCACCAGAAGCTAGGAAAGAGGCATGGAACAGATTTCCCTTCACAGCTGTCAGAAGGAACCAATCCCATGAACACTTTGGACTTCTACCCCCAGAACTGTGAGAAAATAAATTTCTGTTGCTTAAGCCATCCTGTTTGGACTGCTTTGTGATTCCACTGTAGCAAACTAATGCAACCAATTATAAGCACATCAAATAGTATGCTTTCAGAAGAATCTGTCCTCCCCATGGATCCACATGATCAGTAAATCCCATTGCTATAGGAACTTGTATATTTCCTTTATCAGTGTTTTCTGTTTTGTTTTATTTTTCATTTATTTTTCCTGCAGCCCAATCATCCATTTTCTCCATCTGGCTAGAAAGTGTTACCTCTATCCAACTTTTATTTTCTTTTCATTTATTACATGTTCACCTGAGAGGGAGGAGAAATATGTTTCCTGCCACTCAATTTTTTGTTTTTACCAAATTTCTTGGCACTTATTCTGTTATTGCTACATGCTTATGTCAAGAAGACCAAGAGAATAGTATTCAAGGACCTGGGCACAGGAGCTGGACTGCTGATGTTAAATTTTTGCTAACAATATGAACTTGACCAAGCTTCTTAATTTCTTCAGGCCCCATTTTCTTCATCTGATGATTTAAAAATAAATAAATAAATAAATAGGAAAAAAAAAAACCCTATCCAATAAGTTAGTAGACATGGTTAAACAAGCTAACACACAGGAGAATCTTAGTTTTCAAGATCTATATACTCCAAGTTTTTTTGTTGTTTTTGCTTTTAATTTAACCAAAGAATTTTTCTCTCTCTCTTCTCTCTCTCCACTTTTAGATTAAAATCCTACTGGTTCTATTGGCAAGTGTGTGGGTTGCTCTTCTTTGACCTTTTCAAATAATTCAATCCAAATCAAGAACACATTCTCATAGATGAAATCATGTCAAGGAAAATAAATCATGTTTTCTACACAGCAACCATTTGTTCACTCCCAATTTTCTTTCTGCTGTAAAGTGATAATCTGCCATTGCAAGAAGCAGCAAAATCGGATCTTCAAGCCTTTTAGTTTTTCACCTGAAAATCCATAGTTTCTTAGAGATGCCTTGCCAGTTGACTCTGACGGTGGCATTTGTCCTTATACCGGCCAACAAGAAGAAGTTCATTTCAAAATTTCTATCAGATTCTCTCCCACATAAATGATAATTAGTATGGAGAAATTAATAATTAATAAGATCTTCCCTCCTCACAATAGCCTGTCCACAAAACCCTCTTTGAACGCTACAGTCAGTGGCCATTAATTGCCTCAGGCTTTCTTCCCTGAAGCCACAAACAGATTTCCCCAAACCTGCTAATGACTAGAAGTCCTCTTTACTGTTAGGGAAACAAAGGCTGTCTTTTCTCTCGCGTATCTGCGTTCTGCTCCAGTGTCACAGAGCACTGTTGGTTCAAAGCTTCTTCTCTCTTTTCGCATCAGTTTTTCCAGTCACCAGCAAAGTTTTACCAATTTGATTGCCTTCAACTCCCTCACAATACTGTTTCTCCCCCTTGTTTTTATTCCGATTACTTATGTGCTATCTAGGAATATTTCAACGCCAATGAAGAAGTCGCCCTCAAACACTCACACCTTCTTCCCATTCTTTCACCTTCTCTTTTGCTTTAAAATTCAGAAGTTCATAAAAATTTGCCCAGCGATTAGCATGAGTCCCCTAGTTATTTTTCAATCACAAAATGCAGAGATGCAATCAACCATATCACAGACAGTATTGCTAACATTTTTTGAACAAATTTCCATTTTCTCAGTCTTTTTCTTTTTATCTGCTTCTCTCCCCTCTTTGGCAGGCCTTTAACTATATCTAGAATTTTTTTAATAGGTCAGGTACCGATAGTGTTGAATTAAATCAAGAAAAGCCTTCCCTAAATTTGTCACGCAGCAGCATTGCCAATCAAAGGCAATCCTGACCTGAAACCCCTGTTACTCCCTTTTCTTTAGTTGAAGACGACCAAATATATGAAGATTTAATAATCCCACTCCTGGCTTCGGAGGTATACAGACGGACATCTCAATGAGACTAACAAACTCATGATTCACATCGACCTAAAATGTGATCCTTGAATTCTAGTGGTGAAAGGTTAATGGTATAATTCACTAGGCTCCTTTGAATTTTAATTAAAATTATAAAAAAGATTTTGAATCCCAATATGAACTGGAGCTTTCCGTATTGACTATCATATATGTTATCGAACCTAAATCTCCTATATGAAGTAAATGAAGAACTCTGAGAATACTTCTCATTTTTATTTATGAATTTCATTCTATGAACACTTCTGGCAATGCATTTCAAATTATCTTTGTACTTCTTTAGTGAGAAACACTACCTGCTATTTGTCGATGAACTACACACACCACATTCTAAGAACCAGACTCTGAATGATTTTGATAGGTATTTTCAAAATATATAGTGTGGGTCAAACCTGTATGTTCAACCCATAGAACATTCTTTACATGTGTTTATTTACTGCATGTTTTCTTTTTACTAGGCCATGCTTAATTTCTTTAGATCTTAAAGGGGTGATATTCAGTATCATCTACAGTAACGCTTTTAGAAAATTAAATTAACTCTTGTTTCCTTTTGCTATTAAATACAAAAAGAACTTCTCTCTTTGGGAATCACATTACATAGTACCATACTAATAACACTGATAATAACAAATATGTTGGTAACAGCACATAGCCACACAGCACTTATTCTATGTCATGCACTATTCTAAGTGTTTTACATATATAAACTCAATTACTTCTCACAATAATCTCATACATAAGCACTATTACTATCCCAATCTTACAGGTGATGAACCTAAGGCATAGTGAGGATAAGTAAGTGGCCACACGGGAATTCAAAGCTGAGCATCTGACCAAGAAACCACAATTCAAGTTAAATCAGCTGTTGTCTCCAGATCTATATATGTAAAAAAGCCTAGTATTTAAAGCATGGAGAATTTCTGCTTAAATAAAACCTTATGCTAAGTATGGCAATACTTGGAATACTATCAGATACCATGGTGTGATGTGAAATGCTGCAATTTTGTTTTCATATTATTCTACATAAAAAGGGAGAAAGGAAACAGAAGTTCAAAAACCAAAAATGATTTATTAGGTGGTCCGGAATGCAAGCAGTACAGCAAAAGGAGTGGCCTAGGACAGCCAGGACGTCTCCATGGCAGAGAGGGCTCTATCTTTCAGCACGCGTATTATGCATTGTATTCTCCAATGTGCCATCTGTACTGGGACCAAATGCCACGTAATGCCCTTCCATGATGAAAGTTTTCAGATATTTCAGTGTGTTATTGTGTGCATCATTATGTATTCACATGATGTGCATTCATATTACTTTATACAGGATATATATAAACTCATCCGGATTGTTTTTTCCCTCAAAGATAGTAATAAATAATGGTTCTTCTTACAACGATTTTCTTATAACCAACTTTGTTAGAAAACATCGATTCCGTTTGATTAGGTATGCTTGTATTCATAATTAAAAACTCAAAATTCTCAGTATAATTCTGAGCTATCAAGCCTCATTACACTGTTCATATGAAAGATTTAACTTATTTATATGATAGGTGTGTTATTTAAAGCATATATTCCATATACTCTAGTGAGGAAAATTCATGTTCTGAAAAATATTTCAAATGCGATCTCACTGTATTTTTCTTTTAACAGTATCTTTTAACATTGCCAGTGAGCCGACGGATGTGGAAACAATTAATAGCAGAAAAGAACAGACGGATTCTGAATTCAGAGGCTCGAACCAGCAGGTAAGGACAGATTCATGGTTTACCAATCCTAGAACTGTAGTTTGGAACGGCGGGTGGAAAGAAGACATGACTTAGGTGAGGTACATATTTTTTGTTTTAAAGATATCGTCAATTAAACAGAGTAATATTTTTGAATTGCTGATGGACACATACTAAATTGACTTATTTAGGAGAATCAGCCGGCATGTTTTTAGTCTCCATTTTACTTCTCTTTTTCCCCTTTTTAGAAACATGAAAATCCAATTCTTTTTTACCCTGCTGATTTTTTGACATTTTCCATTTGGCAAAAAGGAATTTCTCTCCCTCTCTGGTATTTCTAATGGACCTGAAACCCGTGTGATTAACATGGCTTCCTTCCTCACTCTAGGCTTGGCATCAATAACTGCTTTCAGAAATAATGTGTGTATCTCCTGAGATCAAGTGCTAATTTCTGTGAGCTCTAGCTAAAAAGCTATTCTACGTGGCATCCCTTATTTGGCAAAAAATTTTTTTGGTGCTTGGGTCTTTGTCTCTAAATTATCCAGGAAGAATTAAAATCATTATCAAGATCAAATATGAATATCAAGAATCAAATTATGAACTTCTTTCTCTTTGGGAGGCACTATTCCCCCTGACCTAGTACAAGCAGGCAATGTTTCAGAGTTCCCAACCCTGTTATATATTAGAATCGCCCAGGCGACTCTTAAACTAAAAAATATCCATACCCAGACACCACCTTCAGAGAGTCTCAGTTAATTGTTCTGGGGCAGCACCCGGCATCTGATAGTTTTTAAAGTTTTCCAAGTGACACTAATGTACAACCAATTTAAATCATGGGCTTACTCTACCTAACCTCATATACTTGAAATGTTTAAAAAAAAAAAAAAAAGGCACTGGTGGGGCGCCTGGGTGGCTCATTGGGTTGAGCGTCTTTTGATCTCAGCTCAGGTCTTGATCTCACGGTTGTGAGTTTGAGCCCCGCATTGAGCTCTGCGCTGGGCAGGGAGCCTACTTTAAAAAAAAAAAAAGCCATTGGTTAAGTCAATGATTTGGGATTAAGTCATATGAAATAGTTCCATTTAAATAAAAATTCTTTGCCAAGGTAAGGTAGTCATGTTAGTTTAATATTTCATGCTTACCAAACTTCAGCTTCACAATGGGAGTTTAAAGTCAATTCTGGTAAAGTAATCTTTCTTCCTGTTAATTCCCACAACTAATTTATCAGTAAATCAAAATATGTCCAGAATCTGATCATTTCTCACCAAATCCACTATACCCACCCTTGTCCAAGCCACCATCCTCTCTTACCTGGAAAACTCCTTGTCCTAAGGGGTCTCCCTTTTCCACTAGTACACCCCTGAAGAACAATCTTTTAAAAATGTAGGTCAGCTCATGCCATCACTCTGGGCGAGACCCTCAAATGTCTCCCCATTCCATTCCCAATAAGAGCCACGGCCTTGCAATGTCACAAGGCCCTTCACGGTCTGGATCCTCCCCCAGCCCCACCTGCCACTGCTCTCTGCCTCACTTATGTGCCTCCTGTTGCATCTCAAACAATTTAGGCATGCTCCTGCCTCAAGATCTTTGCATTCTCTTCCTATTGCTAGAATGTTCTTCACAGCCCTGTTCATGTCTAACTCCCCCACTGCCTTTGTTTTTCTTAGAATGTCACCTTCTCAAGAGACCTATCCTGAGCCCTATCCTGTCACACTATCTGAATTATAACTGCCCCTCTTCCCAATACTCCTTACCCTGCTCTCTTTTTTCTTTGTTCTACAACACTTACCAATTTTAAATTTTATTTAACTTGCTTATGTATCGTTTCTATTAGATATAGTCTCCCTCTCTTAGAATATGTGCTGCCTAAGGGCAGAGTTCTTTGTCTATTATGTTTAGGGATCTATTTCAAGGACCTGAATCTGTGTGGCACATACTAGGAAAACACAAGTAAGTATTTGTTGAATGAATAAGTGAGTGAATAAAAACAAACAGCAATCTTGTATCATCATACTTTCTACTAGTAATTGATCATTTCCTTTAAATATGGTAATATCTTGATTTTGCAGGAATATCTTTACATTTCTAACTAGTTTTACATACTGACTATACTGTTTGGAGTTCTTCAATCCTCTTGGCACCCTCCACAGGCCCTCAAATACTTTATGCTGAGAAAGAGGTATAAAAAATAAACTATTTCACTATTAAGAGAGCATTCCCATAAAACTATCCCTTTATCCTGAAAATTATTGTCATTTCGTCTATGTAGACACAACCTTCCATTTCATCTTCATATTTATTTACCTTATAAAATAAACCCACTCCACTACATATCTAGCAACTCGTCTTGCCATTATCCTTCATCAGCTACTGACAAATCAGAATTTTTTATCAGGGCTTTAAATAATTTCTAAATTGGCAACTTCAGCAATTAAAGTGGTCTGATAATATACCTCACCTGATTTGAAAGCATTTGAGAGAAGTTAACTCCCGATACAAACAAGCACCACCACTATTCTCCTCCCATCAATAAATGTGATTCTTGTGTTTTTGACTAATTTTTCTCATTTGTCATTGTCTAATTCAACAAATACGAACATAATTTTAGTGCCAGGCACCGTTCTAGGCACTTGGGTTTATCAATGAATCTATAAGCCAAAGATCCCTTGTCTAGCTCACATTCTCATCTTTTTAATTCAGTGACCAACTCAACCCGTGGTTTCATCTGAGTGCCTAAAAATCTCTCTTTCATTCAAATCTTGATTAGATGCACTATAAAAGGTGTGTGGACATATATTAAAGAATAGCAAATGCAAATACCAGCCTCATGCTGATGAACATGCTTGCTCTGACTGGGGTGGCGTTATATTGCCCTGAGGGTTACAAAGCTTGTCAGTGTTGGAGAAACCAGGCTTGTGCACATATCTCAACTCCATCATTTTCTGCCTGGGTGACGTCAGAAATGTTACTTCAGTTCTGTGCCTCTCATAATTTCTGTATCTACTAAATGGGAATAATGCTTCACAGAGTTGTATTAAAATCCTGGGAAGCCCCTACAACATTATTGGCCAATAGCAAGTATTCACTAAATCACAGTTATTATTAAGTTATGTTTAGCAAAGGGGGAAAAAAGGACTCAGTACTTTATATCTATAACATTGATAAATTGAAAAAAAAAGTAATTCTTGATGATAAAGACCCAGCAAAAATACATTACCAGTAGAGAAAACTACCTATCTCTGATGCCACCGATCTCTTTATTAGGGTTCAAGTCCTATATTATCTACTCTAGAGAGAATTCTCTAGAGAGAATTTATTTAAGGTATATTTCCTTATTCTGTTCACATCTTACCTAACATTGCCCCTTCCCCACACTTGTCACATTCATAATTACATGATTCACATCTGACTCTACCACTTCACTGTAAGCTGCAGGACAGCAAGAGATGGGACTTAGCATCCTATAACATACTTTTTTTTTTTTTTTTTCCTGCTGAATGCCCAATACACAGCACAGGGCCTGGGATGCAGAAGAAACTCAATAGATTTTTTTTCAGTTGTAACAGAGTCAGTAAGAAATGTATAATTTGCCTCAGGGAAGCCCAGTTTATATTTTTGAGTATAGATAGCCTAAGCTATCTTTATGAAATTTAGGTGTAAATATCCTAGAAAACAAAACAGACCAATAGTAACAGTTTTTATTTTTTCCATAAATTTTTTATATCTGTTGTGACTTTTGTTGATTTTCTCACTTTCATTTTGTTTTTCAGAGAATTGCCTCCACAGACACTCTTACTTCCAGGAACACCAAAGAGCAGTCCACATCAGCTGAGAAAAATGAAACTGGCATTCCTAC
>NC_138370.1:92505457-92610196 GCF_054177405.1 Leptonychotes weddellii
CAGGATCATGACCTGAGCCGAAGGCAGTCGCTTAACCAACTGAGCCACCCAGGCGCCCCAAGCTGTGACATCTTCTAAGAAAGTTGGTCTTGAGTTGGGCCAACTTGATTGGATGAGAGAATGTGTGGTAGAAAATGTGGTGCCCAGACTGTGAAACCTCTTGAAAGTCCAGGTTATGGAGCTGGAATATCACATTGTCAGCAATGGGAAGCAGTGGGAAGTGTCTTGGGTAGAGGAGTGACGTGATGAACTTTGGAGTAGGCCAAACCATATGAATTTGCCTATTTTTGTAAGTCAAAAACATTCAGTATTGGTACATTCATAAGGTTCAACCTACTACAAAAGACAAAACGAAGAGAAAAGAACCAGAAAAGTTTTCTTTTCTCACGAACCTCTTGTTCTACCAACTAATTTGCCAAATTATTCCCTTTACCAGTGTCTACTTTCTTAAACAAAGAGATAAAAAAAAAAATAAGAAAAAAATGAGAAGACAGAACAAAAGCAGAAGGGAACCAAAAGGCAGGAAATCAGAAAGAATCATGGAGCATCTTAAAAATTCCTTAACAAATAAAAAGTAACTATATCTTCTTGAAGAGTTCTCAAGTAAACCTGTACTAACACTTCAGCTAGGTCACAAGGAATAGAGCAATTCTGAAAAATTTACACATGGACCTATTTTGAGTTTAACAAAATAGAATTTGACTTATATATTTTCCCTTTCCTCCCTAATTAGCTATTATTTACATTTTCTAAAAGAAAATTAATTCCTGGGGTGCCTGGGTGGCTCAGTCGTTGGGCATCTGCCTTCGGCTCAGGCCATGATCCCAGGGTCCTGGGATCGAACCCCGCATCGGGCTCCCTGCTCCGAGGGAAGCCTACTTCTCCCTCTCCCCCTCCCCCTGCTTGTGTTCCCTCTCTCACTGTCTCTCTCTCTCTGTCAGATAAATAAAATCTTTAATAAAAAAAAAAAGAAAATTAATTCCTGATTCCAGGCACTGAACAAATTCTGGCAACTTGTGCCTTTATCCATTACTTCAATTTACAATTTAGAGATAGAAGAGGATATCCATTTATTTGCGTTGTGTTTGAGGGAAAAACTGGATTTTCTTCAGATGATACAACTGAAATGTCAAACATTTGGCTTCATAAAATATAAGAACAATGTCCTGCTGCTCTATAATCTTCACAGCTGGGATCATTTAACTCTCAGCCCATACTCTAGGACCTCTCTACCTACACAGAAGGGATTATAAGGAACCCGCTAAGGACTGGAGTCAGCAAAATATTATTCTTGTTGTTGATCATGTATCATGCCATGTAGAGCCTCCTACCATGATTAAAACCTCATGTTGACCCCTTTACCCCCTTCGTTTGGCCCACATCTTTCTGCTTCCTTCTCTGCAACAATTCTTCTCCCAGCTGAACACTTTCTCTAGGTCCTTTATGGAAAAGAGTGTTATTTCTTGTCACCTCCTTACCCTTTTTTTTCTGACATAGCTACAAGGAAACAGAGGAACAATATAATAGACAATAGTAAATTACAAAGACAATACTGGCCATGAGAACTACAGTCTTTATTCAAGTAAAACTAGGTCTAGACATGTTCTCACCTACTTTCTATATTATTTTTCACTGGCACAATGTTTTCTTATTTCCATAAAATTTGGGATCCAACAAAACTTCTTTCTCTTTCCTTCCTAGGAAACTACGGTGTTTCCTTTGTTCTGGGGCAAGAAGCTTCAATGTTGGTCTCTGTAATTCTCTGAGACAGAAAATAAAATTGTTGAGGGCCTAACTATGTTAAAATATATTTAAAAAAAGATTCATTTACATGTGCCAAAACCTCTGCCAATGGCCTGTATTTTAATCTTTGAACTTCCATTGATTGTCTGCACCAGTCTTTGCTTAGAGAGATACACTTCATCTTAGGTTCACTTTCCAAGTGTCAAAACTCAAGTTTCTAGAATGTTCAGAAGGGTAATACAAATGAATGACAGGGAACCAGGTATAAGAAAAATAAGGAGCAATAGGGACTGTGATGGTCTAGAAAGCTCATGCCTCATCTTAAGGAGGCCACAGCAAATAAGCATAGTCAATGATTGCTTCATAAAAACTGGGCCAGTGTTTCTAAACCTTTTAGTGTTTTTTCATATATTTTTAATTTGAGAAACTAAAAATTATTTTAAATATTTTATCAAACAAATGACAAATCTTTATAAATATAGCTTAAGTTTTTAAGTTCATTCATTCTAATGATAAGTAGAGTTATGCATGCGATTAAGTAGGTCATCCATATCAAGCGTTGGCAAATATTTCTATAAAGAGCTAAATAGTGAACATTTTCTGTTTTGCAGGTAAAATGGCCACTAAGATCCGCCACTGTAGTGAGAAAGCAGCTGTATGTACACAACAGATTCATGGTTATGTTCCAATTAAATTCTTTTTACCAAAAAAGGGTAGGGAGACAGATTTGGCCTATGGTCACAGTTTGCTGAACCCAATCTATACATACCTTTAAAAAGCTATCCATTGAGAGTTTTACTGAGTAAATATCTAATAGTCCATCCATTCTGTATATGTCAACTTAAGTGATGCTTGCTTCTCTGGGTTCTGCATCAGCTTAGACCCCCTCCTTGGTGTTTCCATTGCATCTGTGCCTGTCCTACCATCATATTCATCAAAACATTACATTGTTTTGTAACCGTTAATTGGTTCTGGTTTTAGTTGACTATAATCTTAGGTAGAACAGTGACTTTGTCATGTTATTTGATATCTACTGTGCACGGCATACAGTAATCATACAATAAATATTTTCAGTGTATTTTCTGGTCCTCTTCCCTAATTAATTTAAATTGGAGATGTTTTACTATTTTATTTTCAGAAGAAGAAGGCAGGAAGCTGTAAGATGTCAAATGTTAACGCCTTCATCTAAACTGGAATGTATCTTTATCAAAATCATTCCTATGAAATAGCACATTTAATTGTTGTAGTCTTTGCATTAAGAAATTATGGAACTGATTGTAGTGTTTTTTCTGACATAACATAAGGATTAAGAGTCAGATTGCTGGATCCACACTCCTTGGGTTTCAAATCCTATCCCCACCACTTACTATGTATTATTATTCACGTTGTTTAGCTTTTCTGTTAATTCAAGTTTTCCTGTCTATAAACAGTGGCTAATATTCATGCTTTTCTTGTGGAAAGTTAATGGATATAAAGTCCTTGGAGAAATACCTAGATATCCTAAGCTCTCAATAAACCTGAGACAATCTTTTTATTGTCCATGCTTGAAATCATCCTTCAGTCTCCTCCAGGACACTGCTGAATCCACCCAGTTGAGCCTTGTCCTGGCCACCCCACAGCAACTGTCTTTGTCACATTTAGCACTGATCTCCATGTTACCACATCTAATGGTCATTGCCACATCTATTAGCACTCTGAGACAGGTGATCCCTCCTTCCTTCTGGAAAAATATTCTTCATTTTGCCACAGGATACCAGTTTCTTTTTTCTTCTTATGCCCAGTTCACTAGCCACTTCTTCTCAACCTCATTCCTGCTGCATGCCTAACTTCTCATCCTCTTGATCTTAGAATGCCCCCAAGCTCAGGGCTTAAATCTCTCCATCTCAACTCATTCCAAGGTGATACCATTCACATTCAGGTCTTTCAATTTCATCTAGTTGCTGACTCCCAAATTTATCCTCTAGCACTGAACCTTTGGGTGAACTGCAAACTCTCATACCCAGCTCCTACTCAAACCCTGGACTTGGCTATCTAATTAGAATCCCAAGTTCAGTATGTCTGAAAGCAAACCCTTTTTTCTTTTTCCAGTTCTATTAAGAAATAATTGACATATATCACTTTATAAGTTTAAGGTGTACAGCAAGATTGTTTGATTTACATATATTATGAAATGATTCGCACACACACAGACATACATCAGCTTCTTTAGTAGTCCTTTCTATCTTAATAAATGACAACTTGATTTTTACCAGTTGTTCAGGCCAAAATATGTAAAAGCAATCTAATCTTCATTCTTATTACTCACAGCCCACACATCCGCAAATCCTGTCAACTCTACATTTAAAATACTTCTAGGATTCAAAGCTGCTCACCATATTGACTATTTCCACACAATCCAAGCCCTGTCATCTCTTACGTTGTATATTCTGGTAGCTTCAGGACTAATATCCTGGTCTTCAACTTTGTCTTTCTTGTGGCCATACTCCACACAGCAGCCAGTATAATTCTTTAAAATGGAAATCAGACCACGCCACCCATCAGCTATAAACTCTCAATGGCTCTGCATTTCACACAAAGTTCAAAATCCTCAGCATGGCCTCAAAGGTTTTCCATAATCAGCCTCTTCTAACCTCTCTTACCTTTATACTCTCCTTATCATTCATTGAGCTTTAACCCCACTTCCTATTCTTTGATAACACCAAGAACACTCTTGACTTAGGGCCTTTTTTTTTTTTCTAAAAGATTTAATTTATTTATCTGACAGAGAGAGACACAGCGAGAGAGGGAACACAAGCAGGGGGAGTGGGAGAGGGAGAAGCAGGCCTCCCGCAGAGCAGGGAGCCCGATGTGGGACTCGATCCCAGGACCCTGGGATCATGACCTGAGCCGAAGGCAGTCGCTTAACCAACTGAGCCACCCAGGCGCCCGACTTAGGGCCTTTGCAGTTGGAATGTGCTTTACATAGAATTCTCTTTTCCCATCTAGCCTCAGCTCCTCTCACAAGTCTGCACAAATAACACCTTATCAGAATGACTTTTGTGTCTACCCTATAAAAAAATAGTACCCCCAGGTGTACCTTAGCCTCCTTGTTCTGCTTTGATTTTCTACAGAATACTTTTCACTATTTGACCTATGATGCATATAATATACTGTCCATTCTCCATACGTACATTAGAACGTAAGCAGTAGGAGAACAAGAACTTTTTGCTCTTTTGATTGTTCTATCTACCACATTTTCAGTAATGCTGGATGTACTGTACATGCTCAATAAATGTTTTTGAATGAATTCGTCATATTTAGACAGATTTTATGTGTATTTGCCAATTTGTGACAAGTTTATCTCTGTGATATTCTGTGGTTCTAAGTAATATTGCCCTCCCAGAAATATCAGCCCCCTCCTCAAGTTGATTCTAAGTGGATTCCAGAGGCACATACGGGGGCACATTAAGACCCAAGCCAGTGGCATTCATGGGTATGTAATTCACATAATTCATGAGACTGCTCTAGTTAAAGATGTTAAGGACAAAGTTACAAAGTGACATAGGCCAAAGGTCCCGGATTACAGTTGAAAAATAGGAGCCAAGGATCAAGACTTGGTAAAAGCAAGACAAAGTTACAAGAAAAAAAGAATCCAAATACAAACACTGAGTGAGTCCATTTAACTCTGGCAACACAGACTGGGTCTTTCTCCTGTGAAGCTGGTCTTAATGCCTGGGCAACGTTCTATTACACGAATCAAAGCTACCACCAAATATCTTCCCAGTGGAAACTCTGCTTTACTAACTTTTATAATGTTAGTGCTTAGTAAAGTATTCTATACATAGTAAGCACCTAATGGGCATGCAATAAAGCCAGTGATAATAATAATTTTTTTAAAAAGTAGGAGATTTACCGTCCCATCTTATTAAAAATGCATGTGAGATTCTCAGCCGGTAAATACTCTCAGAAATGTGTTCCTTTAGCAGATAAAGCACTTTCCTTGCATTTTGTTTGTATCCATGTTGAAGTGCAAATTACTGATTACCAGCTAAGCAAACTGGGGAAACAATCTTTGTGTCACATTTATTGGAAAAAGCTGTGAAAAGCATAAGGAACTAGATGTCAAAGAGAAAAGAGGATTCATCTTTGGGATATCCCCAGTGGTGATGACAACCTTTCAACACTATGCTTATTTAGTATTTTCATACCCGTCATTTCATTTCTTTCAAGGAACACTCAGTAAGGCTTTTAACTTAACAGGTGTCTTCCTGGCTTCATGCACATATTACAGAAAATCCCCAAATTTCTCTATTGTCTCAATAGCCCAAAGAAGCTTACTGGCAGCTGGACATATTATATCTTACATATGGGCTATTTGTCCTTACCACATTTAAGAAATTGTTCAAATTACTCTTCTCCCTCATCAAAATTAAATTCTCAAGGAATTGATAATCTGACAATTACCATTTTAATGGGTTTTGATTACATATATCATACATCACAAAACCTCACAAAGGTAAATTTGGCTTTATCCAAAAGACAATGACTGACTTGGGTGGGGTTTTATGTTAAATAATAGATTATTTGATATTTATATGGCATTGGCATAATAATTGATGTTTAATTTTCAACAATCCAAAAACTGTATCTCCCTCAGGAAAAAAAATATCCATTGAATTAAGGTCACTTTAGGGGGAGGGACTATCTTTGTTTATTCTTCTAGTCTCGACATGATTATCAATAATGTCTCTTTCATTCTGAAAAGTGATTGGATAATTAATTACATGGTCATCCTAACCATAAAACTATCTTATGCTGCTGGTATTTCTCCAAACACTTTTTTAACTCATCTGTTCAAATCACTTTCAAGGTCAATCTCCCAAACTGGAATAATAGAAAAATATTTTATAATCAAATCATATCTTTTGGCCAGAATAGTCTTAAAAAACTTGATCACTCATTTTATAAGAATTAAATAAAAATGGGGCTCCTGGGTGGCTCAGTCAGTTAAGTGTCTCTCTTCGGCTCAGGTCATGATCCCGGGGTCATGGAATCAAATCCCGCATCGGGGCTCCCTGCTCGGTGGGAAGCCTGCTTCTCTCTTCTCTCCGTCTGCTCCTGCTTGTGCTCTCTCTCTCTCTCTGTGTTTCCCTCTGTAAAATAAATAAAATCGTTTAAAAAAAAAGAATTAAATAAAAATGTTTTTCAGTTATTTCTAATAATCAAGCACCCTTTCAGAAAAAAAAAAATTGTCACTGAGAATTTCAAAAAGTGTTAACAACTAAAGGCAAAAACAGCTCCCCTCCAGTAAGAAGAGCAACACAAACAATAGATGCAGCAATGGAATAATAACTACTATTTATTGACCATCTGCTATCTTCCAGTCCTTGTGCTAAGCACTTTATATAAGCAAGTGTACATAATCTTCATGTCAACCATGAGGAGCAGATACTATTATCCCTATCCTATAGATGAGAAACTGGGGCTCGGGCTTAGTAATTTTAGGTGACTTGACCAGGCCTCGTGGATAGCAAATTGCAGAGCAGACACTCCAGACCTGTTTAAGTTGATGGCTCTCAACACTGAGAGATATTGCCTCTCTAATCTCTCATTCTAGGAAGGAGATCACCCAGTGCATGGATAAGGATGGTATGTCTCAGGGATAGCGAGGCTCCCCTTCCAGGCATGCATAAGAAAGGTGGTGTGAAGCCACCTTCTAAAGGATCTCATAAGCCAAGTTTAAGAAATGTTTAGTTAGCGCACATAAAATAAGGACTTTATAATAGAGTTTTTCAGTCAGAATAGTGACAAGATTAAATTTGTTTCAGAAACACAAGTTTGAGGGAAAGAAAGAGGTAAAATTAGAAAGGAGAGAGACTAGGCATAGGAAGCCCAGTTTGGAGGCTAGTTCTAGAAAAGAGATAACAAGATCCTGACATGAAGTTTGACAGTGAGAATGAGATGGAGGGAGTTTGTGTGAGAGATATTTAGGAGATACAGAAGGCTTTATGAGTGACTGGCTGAGGTAAAGAAGGATAAATAAGAAAAGAAGGAGGACTGAGCCATGGCTTGAGTTCTTGAGCAAAAAGTGATGCTATACATTAAGGTAATGTAGGTAAGTTGCAGGTCAAGGTCTTGGCTGGGGGGGGACAGGTGGAAATAAAGAGTTAAAATAAAGAAATAAAGAGTTGAGTTTAAGAATTGTTAAGTTTATAGTTCCTACTGTCCATTTCATAATGACAAGGGATAGATGGGAGAAAGGGAAGGCCAGAATTATTGTGATAGAAAAGATCACGAGTTAAAATATTTTGAAAACTCGAGTACAGTGAGTTATTAAGGTAAAAAACATGTGAATTCTAGACTAAGGAATTTCATACCAACTTTTACCTGTCCAGATTCCTATCTTATATCAGAAAATTCATAATGATTCTTTACCATTCCTCTTACAAGTAGGAAAACACACTAACTCTTTTCTATTTTGTCTGGTATAAGGTATAGAGGATATTATTTAAATCCAGATAGTGCAGTGATTCCTTTAAGCCAGAAATAGTGTGTTTTTATGTTCAATGCAAGTACTACTGTGATTTCTGTTCTATTAGTTTTTAAAGCCACTTTAAAATTGCAAAAAATAAAAATAATAACCTTAGGGCTCTTCCATTACTATCTTTTGTCCCCTACATTTATGCATCATGGTATAGCTTGCCCAAGCAATAAGATTTTGTGTAGGAACAAACATAAAACAACCAAGGGTGGTCAGTTCTTTCTAATTGCTTGGTAATCTTTTCAAAGGAAAAAGGGGAGAGACAAAGTAAAGGCTTCTCATTCATTAACATTTGATGGCTTTAATACCAAGTATTATACTCTTTTTCACTCCAGTGATTAAGTTCTGTACATATTCAATCACTAACAATAGGCAATAGTATATGCTGGGAAATTGTAATTCTAATGTATGCTTTATTGTTTTATTCTAATAAGTGTATGACTCAGCTAATCTCTCCTTAAGCTTATTTTTGCTTAAATTGGTGACATTTCAAAATACCATGTGAAACTCAAGAGTTGTATCTTGTAAGAAATTAATCATAGATACAAAGAACAGAGGCAACTTCGTGTAAATAGTGTCAGACATCTGTTAACTTGTTCATTTTCACAAATACATTAAAAAATCTGGGGCTGTTCTTACAGGTAATCTAGAAGAGAATACTTAATAAGAGCTTTATTTTATGTACTATGGAAGTATATACAGACAAAGATGAGAATGGTACAATAAGGGCCCTGTTTGTTAAGCTCGTGGCATTTTGGTGCACCTTGGCTGCTTTTTGGTGATCAATCCTTCTCATATCCAGAAATAAATTCTTATGTATAAACAGAATTGATCTGATGACAACACTTTCTCTGAGGTTATTTTCTATCTGGAGCAAATGAGCTATTTCTTTTAAATCTATGGCCCTATCATTATATTTATACAATGTGCTATAATAAAAAAATAAAACTTAAGAATTCTGTCACTGCAAGTACATCTGATTCATATCCTTGATAGTCAATTTTCTTAACTATTAAAGTAAATTTTAAAAGAGGAAACTTTTAGAAGTCACAAAAGTAAGTCAGACGTGAACCAATCAAATGGAAATTGAGCTTTGCATACACATTGTTTTCCTTTGTTTATATTGGATCTGAAATCAAATATAATTACCTTTCTCCAAAATGGCTTTCTCTCACATTTGGAATTTATTTGATGGAAAAAAAAAAAGATTTCTATTCAGTCATGAATAGACCTTGAAGAAAGTGATGAGAAACCTCTGCAAAAGTCAAAAGTCTAGACTGACAGCATTTGAAGAACCCAGGCACAGCATATGCCTGAGGAGTGTCTGAAATTTTACTCTGATTGAGTGGAGACGGAGCACTCAGATGGCCAGCTTTGTGAATAATTAATAAATTAGTGTAGGAATAATTAAAATCCCTTCTTAACCTGAGGTGAGTGGGAAGAAAAATCTCTTCTAGCATTCTCTATTCTCTTCCATGAGGGTCACGATATTATTAGCATTTTAATATACTAAAATTGACATCGATAATTTGCTCTATTTATTCCAAAGACTAATCTGTTTTAGTGAGGTTTACTTTTAAACTATATTTTTTAGTTTGATATTAATTCAATATATATTCAGTATTCATAAAGCATGTCAGTAACTTTGACCACTAAGATGAAAATATATCTCAAATACAAATGATTTCATTCACCTGGAAACCGTGTCTCCTTGACTCTGTGTGAGGCATGGTAGAAACAGAGAAATACAAATTCCTTCCCTTTATGGTTTAATGATCAGGAAGGGAAGATTGATGTGCAAATCGATAATCATAAACACAATCATAGAGATATAGAAAATTCTTGATTATCTTGTTGAAGAGAAAAAATAACTGCCCAGAGAACTGAGAAAATTTTAGAGAAGAGTTGAGATTTGTCATGTGTTTTGAAGGTTGAATAGAAGTTTACAGGTGAAGCCAGGGAAAGGTATCCTAAACTGACTAAATAATGTGCAAGCACAGAAGATGTAAAGAAAGATGGCCCATTTATTACTTAGGGTGAATTCTAAATGCTATTGCAAAAAGACTCAAATATATATAAATAGAAACAAAAGTTACCTCTCATTCACATAAAACAGATGTTCCTGCTTGACATGTGGCTTTTCTCCATGCAGTGATTCAGAAACCCAGGCTCCTTCGTGATGGTCTCTGCTCTTTCCTAAAGCATGATTGCTTCCTGCCTCCCCGCAAAGATAGGATGAGAGATCTTGGAGGGTTCTATCTGCCAGTCCAGAAATGGCACACTACACATCTATTCATATTCAGTTTGCTCCAACTCGGTCAGCCATATGGCCCCAATTAACTCTAAGGGAAGCTGGGAGCTATACTTTAGTTTTGCCTTCTGGAATTCAAGTCTTTTTTTTTTTAAGATTTATTTATTTATTTGAGAGAGAAAGAGAGCATGAGCTGGAGGGGCGGAGGGAGAGGGAGAGAAGTCTGCTTGGCAGGGAAGGCTAATTTTTCTGGAGGAAAACAAAAACCTCAGTGGCTTGTCACTGTAAAATGTAATGTAATTGACTTATTTCATTCAGCATAATACCCTCCAGTTCCATCTCAGGAAACAAACTGAGGGTTGCTGGAGTGGTGGGGGGTGGGAGGGATGGGGTGGCTGGGTGATAGACACTGGGGAGGGTATGTGTTATGGTGAGCGCTGTGAATTGTGCAAGACTGTTGAATCAGAGATCTGTACCTCTGAAACAAATAATACATTATATGTTAAAAAAAAAAAAAAGAGGATAGTAGGAAGGGAAAAATGAAGGGGGAAATCAGAGGGGGAGACGAACCATGAGAGACTATGGACTCTGAGAGATAAACTGAGGGTTCTAGAGGGGAGGGGGGTGGGGGGATGGGTTAGCCTGGTGATGGGTATTAAAGAGGGCATGTATTGAATGGAGCACTGGGTGTTATACGCAAACAATGAATCATGGAACACTACATCAAAAACTAATGATGTAATGTATGGTGATTAACATAACATAATAAAATTAAAACAAAAATGTAATGTAAATGTTTGCTTCTTGCTGACATCACCATACAATGAGGGTTGTCAAGGACGCTGTGCTGCATGCCTTCATTCAAGGACTGCTTTCTTCCACATAGTAGTCAGACCATATCCCGGGCCCTTAAGGCTTCTGCCTGACCCTTAGCAGCGACCAGAAGGCAAAAGGAGAGAAAATCATGCAAGGGGCCAGGTCTGCAAGTGGTGGACATCCCTTCCACCCATGATCCTGTGAGCAGAAATTAATCATCTAGTCCCACCTATGAAATGCCTGGGAAGTAATGTCTAGCTGTTTGCCAAATAAAATAAATATTTGTGAACAACTAGTGAGTCTTTGACCCACTTATGTTCTGAAGATACCTTGTGATTTCCACACATAGAATGCCGTTGTCACCTCCCCAAAAGAAGACAGCCAAAATCTCATCCGGTCACCATCTTGAGCTCAGAGTCTAGAATCTCCACAAGATGTGCTGTCCCTAAGTGCAAAGGCTGTTCCTGGTGATGCTATATGTACTAAGAAGATACATTTGTTTAGATACCATATATATATAAAGCAGTATATACAGTATAGAACAAGGGTAGAATAATTACAAAATTATGCCCATTCAAAGAAAGGAAGAATAAGAGCAGTAATTTGACTGCAAAGACTCTGAAATCCTTTTGGGCCAACATGGTAAATAAAGTTTCTTTTCCTGGCACTTGGTAAAGGTTTCTAAATTCGACCCTATTTCCACCTTCTGGAAGGAACTCAGGAACTCTTCATTTTCCACTGTTGTCCAAGTGCCCTGACTCACCCTATTAGAAGGTTCTCCATTTTCCATCATTTTCCACTGGAAAAAATGCCATCATTTGGGGGTGCCCAGCTTTCACAGCTCACACATTTTCTCTTGCAGTAAGCTTGGTGGCCTGAAATTTATTTAATAGCTTGAACATTCAAAGGCTTTTGTCATTGATATTGTTTCATTGACAACACCAGTCCTTCAAAAACTTAGTGGGAGGCTTCTGATTTATTTGCATATAGCTACTGTCATACACTAATAACCACACTCAGAGTACTTTCCTAGACCTTGTTTTATTTCTGTGCTTGCTTGCCCTTAAACCCTATCTCTCAGCTTAATGCAGTACCTTGACACCAGGTGGAGCAATAGACCTGAATGGGAAGATACCTTTATTTATTTATTTTTTTAATCCTTAAAATTTTTTTAATTATTGAAGTATAATTGATATACAATGTTATATTAATTTCAGATGTACAACATAGTGATTCGACAATGCATTACTCAGTGCTCACCACCATAAGTGTAGTCTCCGTCACTGTACAATGTTATTACAGTATTATTGAATATATTCCCTATGCTGTAGTTTTCATTGCCATGATTTATTTGTTTTATAACTGGAAACATTTAATTTAATTTATTTTTCTTTTTTTATTATGTTCAATTAGCCAACATATAGTACATCATTAGTTTTTGGTGGAAGATACCTTTAATTTTATTTGTTTATGGGATTGAGTAATTCACTTCAACTGAAAAGTCTCACTGGGTTGTCAGTGATCAAAGCCTTTTTTTCAATCTCATCTCTTATGTCTCTTAACCATTTGGAGTTCAGAATCAATTGACTTTTCCACCTTAGAAAGGCCTCCAAATTACTTCTATTGCTTTTTTGCCAACAAATAGGCCAACTATTTTCTGAGCTCTTCTCTTTCTTGCAATGCCTAACCAGACTCATCCAAAAGCAACCGATACTCATATATAATGTTTTGTTTAGCAACATCTCTTCATAGAGATAGTATTAGCAGGCTTGAGGTCTGCCTTTCTAGTTATCATGTTACATTTTTAGCAAATATTTTGCCATAATAAAGGATGAACCTCAACTGTCATCCTGTTACATCTGCTCCTTTGTAGCTCATTTCCCAGCCAGGGAACAATAAAATGTCAATGGAGTATCACCCCCCAAAAAAGCTTCTTTTTAGTTTGCATCACATCCAATATAGGTTGCAGGGAAATACCGCCTCACGTAATCATTCACAGATCCAAACTTCTGTCGTCTCAAGTCTCTGCCATACCTTAGAGGCTTAAAGTCCCCCACTGTACTGTCCACATTTGGCCTGCAGGTGAAGGAAGAGAAAATGAGCATGGAGGATTATGTAAGACTTTAAGGACCAGGCATGGAAATGGTATATATCATTTCTATGTAAATTCTGCTACCCAGCGCTCAGAGCCATCGCCCCATCTTAATGCAAAAGATTGAAACATAAAGAATATAAGGAGTGAGATAACACAGATAGTGATTACAGCTGTAAGTTTCTGCTACAAGAAAGAAAATGGATTTTTGGTGAGCAACTAGCAGTTCCTGCCTTAGCCCATTTCCAGGATGCTGCACTACCTAGAAATTGATCTATGTGAGTTTAGTGCCAACAGACTCTTTATAATTTAGGGCCACAAGCTGTGGCCAAGGGTAACAAAGAAAAATATATGAGGGCCAGATAATTGAACTCCTTTTATGTCATGGTAGAGATTTCTTTTCCATTCTGTACCCAGAAAGAATCTATTTGAGATTTTTTTTCATAGTAGAATAACACAATCACATTTACATTATAGAAGGATTATTCTAGAAATATAGGAAGAAGGAGGAAATTTACATTAATTGGACTTCATTTAGCACCATAAAATACCTAGGTGCTATTTCATTTAACTCTAGGAACAACTTTGTAAAGTCGGTAATTTTACTGCATCCCATTTTGACAGATGAGGAAAGTTTAAAACCATAAAGCTTTAATTATCTTTCCTCTTGTCCCGCAGTAAGTCTCAAAGCCGGTATGCAACCTGAGAAATATTTGACTCCAGAATTCATATCTTTCACTAGATAAGCTGGCTAATTGGAGATGAGACTAAAGACATAAAGGCATTTTCAAAAATTCTTCTAATATCTCATGCAAGTAATAAAAAATGGTATATATTAGGTCAGCAGTTATGAGGATGGAAAAATGGGAACCCATTTGGGAAATACCTTGAAAGTATAATAGACAGAACCTGGGCACCCACTGAATGTGAGAAGTAAGGGTAAGGGGAGAATCAAGGATGCTTCAGATCTCCAGCTTGGGAGAAAAGAAAGATGTTCTCAGAGAAGAAGTATGTTTACGGGGGAAATAACGAATTGGGTCTCAGCTGTTTTGAGCTTGAGGTGCCTGGGTTTATCATATTGAGATGCACACTTGATGGTGGGAAATAAACACCTGAAAATAAGAAAGAAATCAAAGCAGAGAACTTACCATTGTGCTGTGGAACTATGCTGTGCACCATCATTAGCAAATTCCCCTACATCTTCAGCTTCTTTAAATTTTCTCTTCACCTTCTTGCTCTAATAAAAGTATAGGTCTTCTCTGTGAATCTTGATTCCTTTGAAAGCCCTAACATCGAGTTTGATTTTCCTCAAACTTGTAATGCCTCTTAAAGTCTTTGCTCAGACCTGGCACACTTTCACTTATCTTTACATTCCTTTGGCCAAAGCAAGTTACGTAGCCAAGCCTAATATTTGCTAAACAATAAAAAAATCTACCACAGTGGGTCACTCCTCCTTACTGATTAACTATTTTATCTCATGGATCCCTAAAATTCTCTCTCAAGTTGGTTATGTCATAATGTCAAGGGCATTTGAATAACCCTTGAGAAATGATCATTTCAATATTCTAGTCTCTCAGATCTTTAGACTACTCTTCTCCACTGAAGTCAGCTCTTTCCCTTGTCACCCTTTAGAACTTCTCATTACCAAATAACAATTTCAAGCTGCCCACTCTCCAATGACCTCTTTCTTTATATGTGTTTCCTCTCATCTCCCTCCATTATTCCTGCTCTGTGATAGGCAGAGCAAAGGCCCCCAAAGAAATCAGTGTCGTAATCCCTGCTATGTTACATGGCAAGGAGGAATTCAAGTTGCAGATGGAGGGGCGTCTGGGTGGCTCAGTCGTTAAGCATCTGCCTTCGGCTCAGGTCATGATCCCAGGGTCCTGGGATCGAACCCCACATCGGGCTCCCTGCTCAGCAAATAGCCTGCTTCTCCCTCTCCCACTCCCCCTGCTTGTGTTCCCTCTCTCTCTGTCTCTCTCTCTGTCAAATAAATAAATAAATAAATTTTTTTATAAGTTGCCAATGGAATGAAGATTACTAAAGAGCTAATCTTAAAATATGTAAATTATTCTAGATTATCTAGGTGGGCCCAATGTAATCACAAGGGTACTTAAATGGTGAAGAGGAAGGTGGAAAAGTCAGAACCAAAGAGATGACATCTTGAGAAAAGCACAAATAGACATTGCTGGCTTTAAAGATAAAAGGGGGCCATGAGCCAAGGAATGGGAGCAGTCTCTAGAAGCTGGATAAGGAGAAAAAAAAAAAATCTTCTCTGCAGCCTCCCAAAAGAAGCTCAACCTCATCATCATCCTGATTTTAGTGCAATGAGATATATTTCAAACTTCTCACATCTAAGATTGTAAAATAATAAATTTGTACTGTTTTAAACTTTAAGTTTGTGGTGATTTGCTATAGCAAAATAGGAAGCTAATATGTACCCCAACTCAAACAATCCTTTAACCCCAGGAAAAAAAACCTATTCTTTTATCATACTACATTTTCACAGACTCCCACTTTCCTCTCACTTCACTTGATTCAGTCAATTCACCAACTTAAATTCCATGGCCAATTATATAATCATCCCCCTCTCTTGCTCTGTGATACTTAGTAAAACCCAAACACCAGCTCTCAGCCCGCTCTTGGCCTGCACTCACGTGACCGAATGGTGGCTTCAGCACATGGAGACCACAATCACTTTAAATTCACTGTATCTTCCAAGGGTGTCTCTAATATGGTTCAGCTAAAATCTTATATTTCTCTAGTCCATTTACTAATCCACTCTCCTGGATAACATGTCTAGACCTATTTCTCTTTCCTCAAAACCTTCACATCCATCCCCCACCCCCATACTATAGGTCGATGACCTTGCTTCATCAAATGAAACAATCTAAAGATTACATCTCCCTGCTTGCACTACTATAAATGCCCAACTCTCCACATCTGTGCCCTTTAATTTTTTTTTTTTTTCTGTTACTAAGGATGATTCACCTGTGCTTCTAACTAAAGCCAAATCTTTTAGTTGCATACTGGGTTTTGTCTGCCTTCACCTACTCAAGAATCCAGAAATTTTCATGTGTCTCTCATGCTTCAACTTTCTCTCTCCACTGGACTATATCACTCTATAGATGAACATGCTATTATTTCTCCTGTCTAAAATATTAAATATATCCCCTTGGTTCTTACCCCTTCCCACAGCTACCTCATTTCCTTCTTTTAGCTAAACTTTCCAAAAGAGTTGTCTATATTCATTGTCTCCTATTCCTTTTCTCCACACCTTGCATGCTTGTCTTTTATGATCCATAAAAAAAAAAAAAATTGATAAGCTGGACTTCATTAAAATTAAAAATTTCTGCTCTGTGAAAGACAATGAAGACAAGCCACAGACTGGAGAAAATATCTGCAAAAGACACATCTGATAAGGGACTATTATGCAAAATATACAAAGAACTCTTAAAACCTAACAGTAAGAAAGCAAACGATTAGATTAAAAATGAGCCACAGACCTTAACAGACACCTTGCTAAAGAAGACCTACAGATGGCAAATAGCCATATAAGCAAATACACAAATAAGCACAATGTATTTCATATCATATGTCATCGGGGAAATGCAAATTAAAACAACAATGAGATATACATTACACACGTATTAAAATGGCCAAAATCTAGAACACTGACAACACCAAATGCTGACAAGGATGTGGAGCAGCAGGAACTCTCACACATTGCTGGCGGGTATGTGAAATTGTATAGCCATTTTGGAAGACAGTTCCGTGGTTTCTTACAAAACCCAACATACTCTTACCATATGATCCAGCAATTACACTCCTTGGTATATTTCAAAGGAGTTGGAAGTTTATGTCCACACAAAACTTGCACATGGATGTTTATAGCAACTTTATTCATTCAGAATTTGTTCAATTCAACCTGGAAGCAACCAAAATGTCCTTTAGTACATAAATGGATGAATAAACTAGTATATTCACACAATGAAATGTTATTCAGTGTCAAAAAGAAATGAGCTATCAAACCATTAAAAAAAATGGAGAAAACTTAAATGAATATTACTAAGTAAAGTAAATCAATTTGAAAATGATACATACTATATGATTTCAACTCTATGGCATTCTGAAAAAGGCAAAAGTATGGAGACTGTAAAAAGACCAGTGGTTGCCAGGAGTTGGGGGGAAGGACAGATGAATAGGCAGAACACAGAGGGTTTTGGGGGCAGTGAAACTACTCTACAATACTACAACGGTGAATACATGTCATTATATATTTTTTTCAAACCCATAGTATGTATAAAACCAAAAATCAACCCTAATACTGACTATGGACTTTAGGTGATAATGATGTGTGCATGGACATTCATATTTGGTAAAAAATGTACCACTCTGGTGAGTGATGTTGAATAATAGAGAAGGCTATGTATGTGTGCACGGGTGGTACATGGGAAATTTCTGCATCTTCTTCTCAATTTTGTTGTAAGCCTAAAAATGCTCTAAAAATACAAAATCTTTTAAAAAATACTATAAACCTCCCCCGCTTCTCTGGTAAATACAGCCCCATAACAGGGCATCTGGCATAATAAGAGCCTTTTACCATCTACCCTATGGATAGTTGTGACACCGCTCCCCACTCCCTGCTTGTGTTCAATCTCTGATTATTTTATTTATCAGAGAGAGAGAGAGAGAGAGACAGAGAGAGAGCACAAGCAGGGGAAGCAGCAGGCAGAGGGAGAAGCAGACTCCCCCCTGAGCAGGGACCCCGATGCGGAACTCGAACCCAGGACCCCGGGATCATGACCTGAGCTGAAAGCAGCTGCTTAACCGACTGAGCCACCCAGGCATCCCAATAAATAAAATCTTAAAAAAAAAAAAACATTATGCAAGGACTGTGTGAGTGTGACTGTGTGTGTGTGTGTTTGTGTGTGTGATTGGGAGATAGGAGAGGGAAAGAGGTAACAGGTTTAGCCTTAACTTCAAAGATCAGAAATTTAGAATTCACACCAATTAATGGACTAGGATATATGTTTGGAAAACCTCAGACTAGAATAAGTAAAAACAAATGCTCAATTTCATTCTTGTTTAATTTTTCTCTGATTGCTGTGAGTCTTTCACAAAGTACAAAACCATAAGTTGTGGAAATATATGCCAACATCTAAAAAATCAAGGTAACTAGCACTCACATTTGAAAAGCAAAATATAACCTTTTGCTATACCAACTTTCTAATAGAGCATCTAAATTTTGAACCATGTTGACTTTACCAAAACTTCTTTCCTTTGCATCAATGTATCTTTCTGATACTTATTTTTTTTTTCAGTTTAATTGTGATTCAATCAATTCCACAGAAATTATCAGTAAACTAACTTTTTAAAAAGTAGCTTCTTTGCTTTCTGTGCTTCTCTGTTTTTGCTCTCATAGGAAGTATCCCGTTTGTTTGAATGCGTTCACAAACTGAATATATCCACTACACTGGAACTTCATGAAATAAAAGGCAAAATCATCCAGCTGCACAATTATGTGCATAATCTATCAGATCAGTTTCTTTCTATGGAAACAGCAGTGAATTCTCTGTTCTATACTGCCAATTTTCAGGTCTGTATTATTGTTCATCACCGTATTACTTGCTGAAATGACTAGCATGAATAGCATGACTCTATCCTGTGACATTGGAGTCCAACTGCAAAAATACCAATTGCCATGAACAGCATGCCCTGGCTGTTCGCTCAGATGTAACAGACTGTTCAAGCCAGGTTTTTTCCTTGCCCTTCCCATTTGCCTAACATTTGTCCTGTTCTACTAGCCAACTGGTATAAAATTAATTGCTTAGAAATGACCAAACGATGTTTAGATTATATAGTAAGCAACCTGGTAAATTCTTTCCCATTTAAAATTGTTTATTGAGCAAACATATCATAAAAGACTTTTGGGGGACAAAAGCAAAATTTGACAGCGGGCTGAGTATTGGATGACATTAGGAAATCTTTATTTTCAGATGTGGTAATGTTATCTTAGGTGTGTGAGTGTGATTTTTCCAAAGATGTACATTGGAAGTACTTAGAAATGAAAGGTAATGATGTATGTACTTTATTTCACAATAGCTCAGCAAATAAAGAATGGAGTTATAAAGTGAAAAATAAAGCTATCAATTCCCAAAACATAATTGATGATTTTCATTAGTTCCCCTCTTGACATATATTCTTCTAGCTATAAACTAAATATTACTATGTAACAGTAATTGAGTGCTTATTATGTTGCAGGCACTCTGATAAGTATTTCGTATGCATGCTCTCATTTAAACACCCAACAAACTTTTTGTTAAATAATAATATTCCTGTTTTTAAAATGTGAGCAGTTCCTCAGACAGATTAAATAATTGTCCTAGATTATACTTTTGTCAGTTATCCTCCAACGTGTACACACACACACACACACACACACACACCAAGAACATATATATATTTCCCCAAAAGCATTCATTCAAATATGATTTTTGTTTCATATATATATATCTCCCTCACTACTTTGTTTCATATATATTCATATATATATATATATCCCTCACTACTTTGTTTCATATATATATATATCCCTCACTACTTTCTTTCATATATATATGAATATATCTATCTCTCTCCTTCACTACTTTCTAAGTATCTGAGACATGGAGTCATTTACATTTACCTGAGAGAGCCTCTCAAGACATCTGGGCTTGCAAGCCCAGATTAGGGCAAGGGTTTTCAAATTTTTCATTGCAGAGCTATGAGTTCCTTGGAAGATATCAGGGTTTCACCTTGGTCAAAGGAGACTCCCATGGGGTAGACTCTTCTTTTAATCCATTTTATTTATCAGGCTGCGTGTAAAATCCCATTTGATCAAAGTAGCCTGCTACTCAAAAAGTGTGTTTGGAGATACATATCTAGATGAATGGATGGATAATATAATCTCTATGCAGTCCTTTATGACTATTATTTATCTCAGCCAAGCTTTTGAATCCTATTGAAAGACAGGTCAATTATCCTCTTGGAAAGGACCTTGAGTACAGTTGCTTTACTGTGGGAGTTAAGTGCAGTGCTGTATGCTTCAGTAGGCAATTGCGCTGGGAGGGAGCGGACCTCCTCTTGTAAAAATTAAGAATCCTGAGAAGGGCATGTGCTGACTAGAGGGACTCTTCTCCTCTTCTCCAAGGTGAGCCAGGGAATACCCATGGGTAAAACGAAGATTATCATCAGACAGCAATTCTGGGTGTGCTCTTCTATAGCAACAACAGACAAGCAAGCTTTCACAATTCATAGAGCATGACTGACTAATTTTAGCTTGGAACATGTTTATTGGGTATACTACCCATTGCCCCTTAAACCATATAAAAATGTCCAATAAACCACACAGTGCACAAGATGAGCATATATATATATAGTGTATATATATATATACACAAGATGAGCATATATATATATAGTGTATGTATATATATACACTAAGTAAGCCAAATGTTTTGCTATTTTACTTCATTTTAGAATATTTATTTGCTGCTCTTTTTTTCTGCCAGGAAATAGTTGTTGGAGCTGGTTTCTATTAAACCCACTATCATAAGTGATGAATCACTAAATTCTACTCCTGTAACCAATATTATACAATACGTTAATGAGCTAGAATTTAAATAAAAATTTGAAAAGAAATAAAAAAATAAAAAATGCATAGTTTTAGTTACTATAAAAAAAAACCCCACTATCAGATCCTGGTAATAATACTAATTAATTTCCATATATAAGATAAGATATGCTTATCATTGATAAGGAAGCTTGCCGTATAATTGTCCGTAGCAGGGGAATATTCATCTACAGATATAAACTATTTATGGAGTATGTTAAAATGGGGGAAGAAAGAGTGACCACAACATGTCTCTATTTCCTTCCTCTGGAAGGCATTATCTTGATGCATCAATAACCCATTCCTACTGACTTTGATTCTCTTGGCAGTATTACAATATAAATCTTTATACATTGTTAACCATTTGATGTTAGTCAGTGCAATGTAATCCTTAATAATCTCTGTCCACAAATTTAAGACTGAGAAAACATCAGTGAAAGCCACAGTCTGAGAATTCTATGGCAATGTTTGGTGACAAAGAAGTACCAAGTGTGATAGTGGTTAGTCCTTAGAATAGCAGTGCATAAATAGAGCTTACAGTTCTAACAGAATATTGACCTGAGATACCTGTATTTGTATTTAAGCAAGAAAATAGCAAGCATTTCTGATATGAATCTTAATGGATTCATCATTCAGGTGAAATAAAGAGCAGCCTTTTAAAAAATGGGATGGACTATGTTCAGAGTTACATCAACTAGTGACAAAAGCAAAACAACATGAAAAACCTTCATAGTCATAAAAGAACCACCTTTCCCATGCTCTAATACACTCCTAGCCCTACCTTACTATTTCAGCTCAATTACTATGTAGGGCACAATCAGAGACTAGCTAAGAATCTGGCGATTGGTATTGGTGTGTTATACTGAGAAAATTAAATCGTCTTGTGTGAATTTGGATCTGAGCTTCAATGCTTTACTTATCAAGTTCAAATATAGATGGCATGTCTCCTTTTCTCTCTCCTCCTTCCCAGATACATCCACCAAGTTGGGATGTCCCATAAAATTATTTGTAACTAAGTTATAAAGTAAACATATACACTTTTACATTTAATCAGACTCTGAGTGAACACTTACAATTTTCATTTTTCTCATTAACTCACTAATCTGGTTAGAGGTTCTTCCACTGCCTAATCTTTGTCAAGGGCAGATGCTTGCCAGAAATGTCTAGTTTCCTGAGAGGTTGAACAGATAAAATAAGTATAAGTTAGTGACCTCTGCGGTGGGGAAAAGAGAAGCTCTCCCTCAAATGCCAAGTTTTCAAATACAGCAAATTTCAAAGA
The DNA here is from genome assembly GCF_054177405.1 of Leptonychotes weddellii. Taxonomy (NCBI): domain Eukaryota; kingdom Metazoa; phylum Chordata; class Mammalia; order Carnivora; family Phocidae; genus Leptonychotes; species Leptonychotes weddellii. Next base: position 92,527,813 of record NC_138370.1, read on the forward strand.
TAACCTGAAAGCACCTTGTTCCTCTTAGCATTTTCTCTGCTCCACCCATGTCTTGCTCAGTTCAAATGTGTATACAGAGAGACCCAATATTGTGGAGGAAAATGTGCTTATTAAAATTATGCTTAAGGGCACCTGGGTGACTCAGTCAGTTAATTGGCTGCCTTCGGCTCAGGTCATGATCCCAGGGTCCTGGGATCAAGCCCCACATTGGGCTCCCTGCTCGGCAGAGAGCCTGCTTCTCCCTCTCCCTCTGCCTGTGGTTCTGCCTACTTGTGCTCTCTCTCTCTGTCAAATAAATAAATAAAATCTTTTAAAAAATTAAAAAAATAAAATTATGCTTAAAACCACTCTACCTCCTTCATCTGTTCCTGTCTCAAATAACCCAGCATCAGTATCAAAAAATAGAAAAATACTTTTGCAAAGTGCTTAGCAAAGTAGGGATTCAGTAAGTATATGTCGAATTTAGTTGTTGAATAAATGAATGGGAAAATTCCACTAATCTGACTTTCCACATTCTAGTGAATACATGCTCCCTTTACACTTTTCCACTGTCTTGATCTCTTTTATTTTTCATTAAACTTTCCACAATAGAATTATAAGGAAAATGGGGAAAATTCACATCGCTAAATTTCACAGCACCCAAAACATTGTATGAAAGGCAAAAGGTAAACATAAGAAAAAAAGGAATAAATTCCTTGGTTGAGATGTTATGAAAAAAAGAATACTGAAACAGATTACCTAGGGTATTAGAATCTCATACACATATTTTGTGTTCGATTTTGTGTTTGTCAGTGTTTTCTTTTTGTTTCTTTTGTTCTTGTGTTTTTCCCAATTGGCTTCCTGCAGGAGATGATCAGAGGTCAGTGCATACAACCTGAATACTGGCAGGGATAGGTATTCAGTGTGAGTTAGATGTATGTTATGGCAGCCAGCTCCTGTGTAAAGCATATAAGTAAAACAAAAACATAAGATGTGTGATTTGTTTAAGATGACTGAGTTGATGAGCAAGAAAATTATTAATAGATTCCACCCAAATGTCCCCACAACTACTTTAGTGCTTTTTGACTTTTTATTAATACCGTATTTTTTCTGCGTGGATAATAGCAAATTTCATATGTCTTCAAAGGAAATTCTTTGTAAAATGAAATACGTTCTGGTAGAGTTAATCCATGATTGTAAAGAAGTATTGATGATTTGTTTCAAAATTCTTATCAATATGTGGTTCTCTGCATTCTTCTTGTTATAAGCAAAGATAAATAAGCTTATATTAAACTAAGTTAGGTATACAAATGTATGGATTAACTCATACAACTAAAAAAATCCAATAACTGGTTTCAGGTACAACTGGATCCAGCGATCCAGAGCCACTGGCTTTAAAGCTTCTATCTGACGGCTTTAGCAATCCCGGCAGCCTGAAAAGATAGCTCCCTCCGGTTTCTTGTGCTCGTCCCTGCATTAACCACAGCTGACAGGAGATGGGTTCTCAGACTGCCAAGCCTGGTGCATGTGCATATCTCTGTCACTGGGGGGGAAGGATCTTCCCACCAAACTATATGGAACACCACAGAGAAGAGAGGTTCCATTATCGAAAGAATTAGGAGGTACCCTGAATATGCACACACATAAAGATGTCCATCATGGATCTCTTTTCAGGTTGTTTTTGTTTTGTTTTGTTTTTTTCAGAGTGGCTCTTGAACTCTCAGCCTAAACTACCAAGCTTATATGAATGTGGATAAGAACCCACTGGTCCCCGTTGGGCAGCATCTACATTGCTATCTGCTGACAGGAAAACTATAGGCGGGAGGTTCTGATTCCCATTGACATCAGTGGCCTTCTAGAAACATTCATTTACGCAGGCCATGATTTAATACACCAGCACTAATGGCTCTTTCATATTTTTTATTTGATAAAACATATCTGATTATGGAATATTAGAAAATCAACCAAACATTGATTCAGCCCAGCGTTACCAAATTATGGGGGGAAATAACCAATTCTCTTTAAGATGAACAACATATCTTTTATAGGTTCCTTTTAATGTCAGAAATATAATTATGGATAAGCAAATGATATATATTTACTTAGTAATGATAGCCTGATGAACTAAGAAACAGGTATTTGCCTGCAGTAAGTTTCCAGTAATCAACCACAACAAAAAGAGATCACACCAGGAAAATTTTAACATATTTATACAACTACGTTGATAATTGTAACACTGTTTTAAAGGTACAATATGGAGGGGCGCCTGGGTGGCTAAGTTGTTAAGCGTCTGCCTTCGGCTCAGGTCATGATTCCGGGGTCCTGGGATCGAGCCCCGCATGGGACTCCCTGCTCCACAAAGAGCCTGCTTCTCCCTCTTCCCACTCCCCCTGCTTGTGTTCCCTCTCTCGCTGTCTCTCTGTCAAATAAATAAAATCTTTAAAAAAAAAAAAGGTACAATATAGAGATAGGAATTTACATAAGTTAAAATCAAATGAATTCTTTGATGTGGACAATTCCTTAGAAACAGCATAAATGACTCTTTTCTATCTTTAAAAAAAAAAAAAAAACAGGGCGCCTGGGTGGCTCAGTTGGTTAAGCGACTGCCTTCGGCTCAGGTCATGATCCTGGAGTCCCTGGAAAGAGTCCCGCATGGGGCTCCCTGCTCGGCAGGGAGTCTGCTTCTCCCTCTGACCCTCCTCCCTCTCATGCTCTCTGTCTCTCATTGTCTCTCTCGCAAATAAATAAAGTCTTAAAAAAAAAAACACAAATTTGTCTCTCCATTGGATGTCAGTATTGTACACTAAAATATCACTGGCACCTTTACCTCATTAAAAAGGAACTGGATATTTTACCAAGAGACTCAAAAATCAAACTAAGTCATTTTACCTACAATCCAACTAATGATCTCTTTGTTTTTGCCTGGTGTGTAATGCCTTTGTGATGCTTCTCTTTCAGCAGCTACAGAATCCTGTTGGTTCAAAAATGAATGCATTCGAAAAACGACTTGAAAATGTCACCACCGCTTTGAATAACCTTCACAACAGCTTAGAGGAGGTCAGTACTCTGTCTAGGTTGGTGCACAAGTGAGGATGATTAATTTTTTAAAAGGATAATAATTCAATTTTAAAAGATACACAGTTACTCACCTTGAGTGCAATAGCCTATTTGTTCATTTTGGAGGTGGTTGGCAGGAAGCTACACAATGATTTCTGAAACTGCAAACGGAGGTATATAGCATATCATAATATATTTATTAAGGACTAATGCAAACCACATTGAGTTATAGGAAGGAAAATGTATTCCCCAGTGCTTAGAATTTACTGAACATGAAGAACTCAAATGCGATTGTTTAGTGAGAAGGGGGAGGACTTTTCCATACCTACGCCCCAAACAAATAAATCACTACTTATATCCTGGGAATGTTTTCAAATAGACTATGTTTAATGATATGAATAGTATTAATAATGAGTTTATATTCACGTGGCTTTTCTGCTTTATTTTTCAAATGTATGCCTCAGACGAGGCCTGCAAATACCAAATTTATGTTCAGGACATAACACAAGGGTATCAAGGTCGGTTATCCTTGAATTGTTCTTTTGTGTTTAAGACAGCAGCGGAGTTGCTGCACTGAATGGCTGGCCTGTATTCATCCACAAACGGTACAGAACAATTCCTTGCAATGGCATAAGTGCATCTTTGAAAGCATCCCTATTTCATTCCAGAAATAAGGGTCAGTGGGCTACACAGAAAAAAGAAGGCTTTCTTCCGCTATTTGCCATCTGTTCATGCCATTTTGTTTAAACTTTTCTTTGTTTCTGAGTCAGTATCTTGCGGCTAATTGATCAAATGTTAAGTGACTCACAAATATGCAGCTATGTAGCTTTTCTTGGAAAAAGTGCTGCGAGGTTTTCAGAGGTTCCCACATGACACATCTGAGATGAGACATATTCAGGAGATACTTAAAAAAAATTGCACTGAAATGAGCAAAGGAACAAAATGTAAAAGACAGATAACTAGTCTTCAGAGAGCACAAGCAGGGTGGGGAGGGGCAGAGGGAGAGAAAGAATCTTAAGCAGGCTCCATGCCCAGGGCAGAGCCCAATATAAGGCTCAATCTCACGTCCCCGAGATTATGACCTGAGCCGAAATCAAGAGCTGGAGGCTTAACCAACTGAACCATCCAGGAGCCCCAACATATACCTACTCATTAGTCAGAAGATCTAAAGTGCTAATTAGCTTATCAGGAGATAAAAATATTAAAAATTATAGCCAAATATTCATCAATGTCAATGACGGGCAAAGCATGTCAGAGTATGAAACCTGAGCAAGAAGAAAAAGAAACCCTTTACAAGACACAAATATGGGTCCAGAAAAACTTAAAAGCTTCCACATGACAAAGAAAGCACAACCAAATCAGAGTAAAGAAAGCATACAGTGAAGAGAGCTGGAATAACTGTTTATCAACTAGGGAGAAAATTAGTTCAGGCAAATATCTCATTTCAAATACTAGAGTTAATTTATATTGACTAAAAATTAAAATATCCAAAATAAAACAATACACAACTAAAAGAAATTACAGCTAAAAAATTTATCAACACTCCGGAGGGGACACAATTGACTTTGTAAGTCTGAAAACAAGGGAAAAACTCATAGAGGAAATGATAGATTAAGAAAAAATTAAGGTATTATACACAAACATTAAAGACAAATAATATAGAAAGAGATATATTTGCCAAAAACTTCTCAAACTTTATGGAAATCTTGAAGAAAAAAATTAAAACACAGAGAGACAAGAAAATACATGAAAATTAAAATCAAACTGAGGCACTTTTTACTTAGCAGCCTAGCAAAAGAAGAAAAAATAACCTTAATTCCTAATAATGATACACAGTATTCCAAAAAAAAGGTACTAATGATATTGTAAACCACTGAAGGCTTTTGGAAAGCAGTTTAACAATGCTTATCAAAAGCTGTAAAATATTCCTACCCATTGATCAGTTGAATTTCCATTCGAGGACTCTATCCTAATAAAATAATGTAAATATTCCAAAAGTAGCAAACACAAAGATATTCCCAAAAGTATATTTCTTAACAGTAAACAGTGAGAAACGCACAACAAAATGAATTTATATATTTATGTAAATGTAAATATACAATGATTAAGTAAGCTATGACATATATACTCTGATAGACTACCTCACAAAACCACAACTGATAAATATAATCCTTAGTCATGTGGGAAAAATGTATACCCTACAAAGCAAGTGAAAAAAAAAAGAAAAAGAATGTACATACACCACCATAATTACACTGATTTAAAAAAGCATTAATACTTCAGCGAAGACAAGAAAGAATTTCTTAAAACAAGGACATTTACGTTTGTAGAGTTTCATACTATTTTGCTTTGTTCTCTTTGTTTTTCTAACTTTGTTAGTTCTATGTCTCTCAACCTTTCTTAACTTCCATTTCTTTACTTTAAAATTGTGTTGTGGGAATAGCATAACCCGGGCAGGGCTGGGTGCATATTAATACACAATTAGAGTTGTCCAATCTGAATCCCATGGCTGAAAATGCCAATTGCAGCTTTAACATCTGTATTTTGGGGGCAAGAAGACGAAAACTTGCCCACTCTTGTGGAAAACGGAAGGGTCCAAGAATCACATATGACACCAGATCAGAGAAAAATTAAATACTACAGAAGATACTCAAAAGCAAAAGTAAAGGCTTTGCTTTCCTCAACCTGGACGTTCACGACAGTTGGCATTAACAATACCTTCATACGAGCCTATGAAATTCCTAATGGCCCAGCTAGGGACACTTCTTCCCATTCACTGTAACATCAAGATAAATATGAACAAGAACATCATTATTACAGAATGACTTTGAGTTTGCTCTATTTTTCGAAAAGTACGTCACCACCTGTGACACACATTACATCTGATAATAGCCTCGATGTCTTTTAATTCTGTCTTGGAGTAAAGCTCTCAGTTTTAGTTCCTGCAAGAACACAGACGAAAATAGCTTAAATATCTTTGGGAGGCATCGAAAAATAGTGGCTAAAAGGTGTCTTTTTAATATGCATTCTAAATTTTTTGACATTAGGGTTTCTTGTCATTATAAATTCCCATAGGATCTATATGACTGCATTCAGTTCGAATTCTGTCAATGCCCATTTTCTCAGCTACACTGACTGTATGCTCCATGAAGCTTGGAGCCTTCTGTTCTCCATTGTCTTCCTAAACTTGGCACTTAGTAGGCACTCAGTATATATTTTTAATGAATTAATAAAAATAATAACTGTCCTTAAAATTTTGATCATGCATTTCAAATATTTTATTGTTTATGATTAATGCAACGGAGCTCATCTAATGTAAAGAAAATGTGTATTTCCCCTGAGAAACTATGGTAATTTACATTATTATGTACTCACTCCCTTATTACTTTCCTGTTGGTTCACAGGGTTAAATCAACGTAGCTTAGTGCAGACTAAACGTTTAATTTAATCAATACAGACACATTAATGTAGGTAAATGAGGCTATGAAAAATTAAGTTTGGATTTAAATGCCTAAAGTAATTACATTAACTGGATAATTAACAAAATTCCAATTCCACTTGCAATATGTGGACATGGCCTTTAAAAATATAATTGGGATTTTTTTTCCCCTACTTTTTGGTAGAATTTTGTTCCAAAGAGTCAATAATGCATATAGATAGTCACAAAAATCAAAGACAGTTGGGTTTGGAAAAGCTTGGAGTTTGTCAAATGTATTTCATTAGTTTATCAATATTTTCATTCTAAAAATAGGGTTCTGAAGCTTAAAGATGTTAAATAATTTAAGCCGATTTTTGTTACTAGATATGCATCTGAATATAGGCTCTATCTAGAGCACAGTGTTTCTGCTATTGAAACATGCAGATGCAAGCTCTGAGTTCATTTGTTAAAAATATAGATAATTTTGTCCCTCACAGCCTACTAAAAATCAAAGACTTCGTAGTTTGGCAATTTACCTTGCTTAAATAACATATAAAATCGAATCTGGATCAATAAAATTTGCAACCACTCATCATAAGTACATATTTACTCCATAATCCCAAAAACATAATGGCAATAAAATACAATGAATAATGGTAGATTACGGAACATAGAAAATATACACACAGGCCCTCCTATTGGCTTCCATCTAAATTCTGTTAGACGTTTACATTACTGTGATTCACCTCATTAGAACCAATAAATGTGGTACTTCTGCTCAGAATCAGAGCCTATCCACACAAGCTAACTATAATTGCAGAAAGAAACATATTTATAATATAAGCTGGTGAACTAATTGTTTTTACTTCTATTCTCTACACAAATTTCTCACAATAAAATATGAAAATTTTTAGTAAAAGCTGATTCTCTTTTCTGCCTACCCTTTTATTTTTAACCAGTTTTAAGGTATTGTCTTCTGAAGAAAAGAAGTTTACTAAGTTTTTCCATTTTGTTCCAATCTCCAGTTTATTTCAGCATCTCTCAAGATTATATACAATTTAGGCATCTTAAAGCTTTGAAAAAAGTGAATAAATAAATCTGTATTTTACCACTAGATGTCACCAAAGATTTGTTCATAATATCAGCGACTTAGCAGTTAGTCATCAGACCCCTCTGCCTCCTGTCAGAAAAATGATTTGCTCCATTTCTCACACACTATTTATATGTATATGATGCATATATTACATTATATGTATGTATGTAATAATGTATATGTAGAATATTTATAATATAATAATATATGTGAATATAATTTCCCTCCAGTTTTCATTAGAAAATGAGCATAGGATATCACCCATGATATACCTAACTGATGTGGGAAATTATAACTCTAATTCACAATTCAAACTGTTCATATCACTATGAACATTATTATGACCAAGATGAAGAATTTGGCAATTTTACAATGTTTAATTGCCTTAAATAATTTGAATATATAGTCTTCATTCATTGAATTTATTTCTATAAGAAATAATAATGAAATTATTTGCTTCATCAGTTTTTATGGTAGAATTCCTTTAAAGAGAAAACTTCGATGCCACATGTATAATTTTATTTGAAAATCCGATCTAATCATCTCTTTTCTTTGTTTTGGGTGAGTGCAGTGAGGTTTATTGGATTGGCAGACTTTTAAACCTTAAAGACATCAAGAAGGAAAAATTGATAATAAAATAATTTAAATAATGAATAAGCTATCTTAAAAATTGACTTTTTTCTTTATAATGTGCTATCAGAAAACACTTTGGGTATTAAATATTTTCCCTGGATGTGCTTTGTAGCATCTCTTTTTTCAAGACATAATGTGCTATAATTGATCCTATTTTGACTAAGCATTTATTTTTATCTTTCTTTAACCACTCACTAATTATAATTTGCTTTCTAAGACCTAGATGATGTTTTCTTGAAGCTTTCTCAGCTTAAAGAGAATCCCTATATTTTGGAGAATACATTGAATATAACCAGGATGGAACATTTAAGTTCATATTCATCACCAGCTCAGTCCTTCCAAGAAAAAGATAAGAAATTCTATACTCCAAGATTGCCATATGTAATGTCTAGTCAAAATTATGATGTTTCTGGTATGTTAATCATTGGTTATACTGATAATTTTGCTTTAGTATGATATTCAGAAAAGGATGGGCTTGGTATATATTTAATTCATTACCTATCTTCCAGCACATTTTCTGGCACATCTTAGGTACTCTGTATGTATTTGTTGAAAGAATGAATAAATGCATAAATGATACATGAGACTAATCGTGAGAAGAGAGATGGTGTATTTTTCCATACCAATCCCTGCTTCTGTAAATAATCTAAATGCCATATGTAATATTAATGACAGTAACATATCGGCAAAGCATTTTAGCATGGGCAATATTTTATTTCTGCAAGTTACATTGGCAAGTAGACAGTGATTATTATCAACAATTCATGACTGAAGAAAATGAGCAGTCTGTGATGAGTTAATTAATAAATTGAGTCACTGTATTTCACAAACCTTTCTTTGAAATTTAAGTATGGATATTCCACATTGCTTGCAACCCAGTAGTTTTGGTATTCAAGTCCATGTGACCAGGGGCAGGGTTTGGAGGAAATTGGTATGCCTTAAAGTTTTATTTATATTTAAGGAAAAGATATTCATGAGATACAGCATTATCAACAGAGAGAACACTTGGATTGCCTTTGGTGTTTTTCACCCTTTATTGGAAATACCACCTCTTAAGCCTTCACTTATTCAACAATATTTATTTAACAAGTATCATGTATCAGGGGACCCAGCACCTAAGAAGATCTCTGCTTTCATAAAGGTTGCAATCCAATTGAGAGAAATAAACATGAACCACAAAGAAAAATCAGCATAAGTAAGATAATGATAAGTCTCGTGAAGAAATTAAGAGTGATGAGATAATAAATGACTGGAGGGGCGCCTGGGTGGCTCAGTCGGTTAAGCGTCTGCCTTCGGCTCAGGTCATGATCCCAGGGTCCTGGGATCGAGCCCCGCATCGGGCTCCCTGCTCAGAGGGGAGTCTGCTTCTCCCTCTCCCTCTGCTGCTCCCCCCTGCTTGTGCTCTCTCCCACTCTCTCTCTCTCAAGTAGATAAATAAAATCTTTTTTTAAAAAAGATAATAAATGACTGGAGAAGAGCAGTTTAAATTGAGTGATCAGGAAAATCTCTCTGAGCAGAAGGCACTTGGAAAGAGGCCTTGAATGAGAAAAAGGGGCATCCACAAGAAGATCTGAAGGAGGGGAATTCCAGAAGAGGGGATAGCCATGCAAAGAACTTAGGGGGAAATGAGCTTAGCATGGGAGAGGAACAGAAAGAGTCCTGAAGGTTGAGGCTGAGTGAGCAAAGTGGAAAGTGTGGTCCAGCTGTTTGAAAGCACAGGTGGTGGTGAGACCATGTGGGCGCAGGTGGGCCACAGTCAGATGTTTGGGAAGCCAGAGGGTTTTGAAAAGGGAGTGAATGACAAGGATATATGAAGAGGACTCTGGCTGTTGAGTAGAAACTAGATATTAGAAAGCCAAGAATGGGAGGCGAGAGGTCTTTCAGGAAAGCTTTACGCATTAGGGTGGTGAGAGGTCATCATGGCTGAGATGGAGAAAAATGAAAGGTTTCAGGAAAACTCCTGGTGGTACAGCCAAAAGAACCTAATTGTTTGGTTGGAGACTAAGAAAAATATAGTAACTGGGTGTGTATTATTACTATATACAACACTGGGAAATCTTGGGGGAATCTAAAAATTCTGTTTGTCATCTTAAATTTGAAGTGCCGTTAGACTTAAAAGCAAAGATGCTACATAAGCAGTTAAGGTGGGAACTCTACGAACAGTTAAGGGCTGAAGGTATAAACTTGGGACATCAACATCTGTGTAATAACCAAAGGCATGATGCTCTGTGGGATTATAGAGGGAGGGAGTTTTGATAGGAAAGAGAAAAGGGCCCATTACTTCAGTTCTGGGACGCTCCAACCTTTAGAGTTCTGACAGCAGAGGTGTAGCCAGAAATCAAAACTGAAGTGGTCCTTGAAATAGGAGGGGGGAACAAGATAATACATCTTACAAGACATCCAAATGGCCAACAGACACATGAAAAAGTGCTCAGCATTGCTCAGCATCAGGGAAATCCAAATCAAAACCTCAATGAGATACCACCTCACACCAGTCAGAATGGCTAAAATTAACAAGTCAGGAAACGACAGATGTTGGCGAGGATGTGGAGAAAGGGGAACTCTCCCACATTTTTGGTGAGAATGCATGCTGGTGAAGCCACTCTGGAAAACAGTATGGAGGTTCCTCAAAAAGTTGAAAACAGAGCTGCCCTACGACCCAGCAATTGCACTACTGGGTATTTACCCCAAAGATACAAATGTAGGGATCTGAAGGGGCACATGCACCCCAATGTTTATAGCAGCAATGTCCACAATAGCCAAACTATGGAAAGAGCCCAGATGTCCATCAACAGATGAATGGATAAAGAAGATGTGGTATATAAATACAATGGAATATTATGCAGCCATCAAAAAACCCCGAAATCTTGCCATTTGCAAAGATGTGGATGGAACTAGAGGGTATTATGCTAAGTGAAATAAGCCAATCAGAAAAAGACAAGTATCATATGATCTCACTAATATGAGGAATTCTTGATCTCAGGAAACAAACTGAGGGTTGCTGGAGTGGTGCGGGGTGGGAGGGATGAGGTGGCTGGGTGATAGACATTGGGGAGGGTATGTGTTATGGTGAGCGCTGTGAATTGTGTAAGACTGATGAATCACAGACCTGTACCTCTGAAACAAATAATACATTATATATTAAAAAAAATTAAAAAAGAAGAAGATAGTAGGAAGGGAAAAATGAAGGGGGCGAAATCGGAGGGGGAGATGAACCATGAGAGACTATGGACTCTGAGAAACAAACTGAGGATTTTAGAGGGGAGGGGTGTGGGGGTGGGTTAGCCTGGTGATGGGTATTAAGGAGGGCACATATTGAATGTAGCACTGGGTGTTATACGCAAACAATGAATCATGGAACACTACATCAAAAACTAATGATGTAATGTATGGTGACTAACATAACATAATAAAATTAAATTAAATTTAAAAAAAGATAGTACATCTTACAGAACAATACCAGCTTTCAGTTATTGAGCTGTATTATTTGCCAGGCACCATTTTAAACTCTGTTCATGTACTAACTCATTTAATCCTCACAACAACCACATGACATAAGTCAGCATACATACTATTCAATTCTTCCTTTAGAGAGAGGAGTTTGAGAAAAATTAAGAAAATAAAGTATCTCGAGAAAGGGGGAATTATGTCAAATATGTTGAGAGGTTGAGGTCGAATAAAATAAGGATGCAAAGTGATCCTCGAATTTGACAAAATGGAGCTCACTGGTGATCTTGGGGGGGGGAAGTTTCAATAGACTATTGAGGGTGGAACCCAACAAAAGTGGGCTATATAAAGAATGGGGAAAATTTTTGATAAGTTTTGCAATTAAAGGAAAAGAGAAAACATTAAGTAGTTGGAGGTAGACACTGTATTAAGAATTTTTTTAAGTTGGGAGATACCACCAATACATATTTCTGTTCTGTTGGAGATGCATATGGAGAGAAATTAATATGTGGGAAAGATGGTGAGTAATTGCTGTAGTAAAACTTTGAAAAATCGGGATGGGACCAAACTGCAAGTAGAGGACTGACCTTTGGTGGGAGCTGAGACACTGTGCATTTTAACATTTATCAATGTAAACAGAATGTAGATACTGAAGTAGGGAAGGCTGGTAGAATTGGTGGTGAGTACATAAGGAAATTCATACCTATTTCTATTTTATGAAAAAAGTATGATGTAAATTCATCTGAACCTGAGGGAGAAAAGGGACTGTGGAGGGATTAATAAAAGAAAATGTAAAAATAGCAGATCTACTAAGACAGGGAAGAAGGAAGCATGAAGAGTGTTGTGAGTCCATTTAAAATTGGGGTTAAGCATATAATACAAGACTGGCCCGCACTGTGGTGTTCCCCATCAATATTCCAATAGATAGTTGGATCATTCCAGGTGAATAAGCAGATAAGGTTGGGTTTTCTCAGGGGAGTTTGATGAAGATCTACACCTGGAAGTTAGTGCAATGGTTAGTCCAATGCATAATATTTAGAAGTCTGTCTTTGCTGGACCAAAATGAGACTTTTGTCTGTCTTCACTACCTACCTCTGAGGCGGAGATTTCTACTTTGTATGTGTGATGCTTACTCTCACAGAGCCGGAGTGGTCTTGCATTTGAAAAGTTTGGGATCTCAGTTTTAACTCATAAGGTTTATATGGGGTCAGTGAAGTGAATCACAAATGTTGTCCTTTCCTACTCTCCAGGACCTCCAAAACTCCTGGGAATCTTCCATTCTTTTAGCCTCATGAACTCTTTTCATTCATGCCATCTGATATTTGATATTTAGTCAAAATTTCTCATAGAGTTCTCGAGCGGTTAGCTGTTGCTTGGGTTCTTGAGCTATTTGGAGTCATTCTTTTTATGTTTGTCATTGTCACCACATCTGCTTTAACAGAGTGTCAGTTGAAACTACATTGCAGGATATTAATTGTACTAGAAATCTCAACCTGGGCACTTTCTGCATCACACCTCCAAAAACCTCTTGCTGTCAAGTTTATCATTTGACAGTGGAGTCTTCATGCCAAAGACAATGTCTTATTCAACCTGATATCCACATCAATAGTCCTGTGCCTAGCACAGAGTGGGCTCTCGATAGATGTGTCTTTGAATCAACAAAGAAGTGAATGATTCTGCTGAGGAGTCTAAGACACATGCACAGACCAACACTGAGTCAAGAAGGGAGAAGGAAATGAAACGTTAACCTGTGGGAATAGATAGGCCTTTTATTGTGTTTACAACTGAAAAGAGCATGGATTCAATGTTCTGTTCCAGATCACTATAATCCAGATGATTACAGAGTCAGAGTGGTGATTTAGACCTACATTTTGTTTGCCTAGGTAAGCTACATGAAATATGTGACTATTCATTTTCTCACATCTCTTAGACCAGAGTCACTGACTGTCTTGTTTTCTTTGAAAAAAGGTGTTCCAGAACCAACAACACAAGACCATAAAGATGTAGTAGATTGGAATATTGGAAGAGAAACCCAAGATATTGAAATATTGGAATATTGGAAGAGAAACCCAAGATAATTATTTCATTCATAAACAATCTTACAGGTAAGTTTCATAATATGATGCACAGATAGGTGCCCACTCTTATCATCTGGAAAAGATGCAACAAGTAAGAAGTCATTTGTCTCCCCCTCTCCTTCCCACTAGCCTTATTTTTAGCAATACCTATCCTATAAATACTAAATGTCGGATTTTAATTATATGTACATATGCTTTTTCTTTTGCTAAACCATTTAATATATTTTTATATATTTAACTCTAAAATAACTCTGGAGCTAGGGATGACTGAAAAAATACAATTTCTTCATTTTATCCTGCAGTTCTAGTATATATAGTTTACAAAATGAAAGGAAGAAACATAGAAACTTAAATGATTCACATTCAAGTTTTAGAGGCATAAAACCAAGCCACACTAATGTTGTAAGTGAAACTTGTCCAATTATAAAAACTTTTGATGAATCCTCTATTACCTGGATATTTGTGAATAACATGTTAATAGTAATTCATGAAAAGATAAAGCCTTCCAAAATGGGGAAAATTATGGTTAAAGAACTTAAGAAAATGACCATGTGTTCCCTCTCTCTTTGACATGGCTATAAGTTGTTATTCTTTTGAGCTTTCTACTTGGGTTAAAATAATATATTTACATTTGCTTGTACTTTTTAAATAAGATCTTCCTTGAGATATAATTAGTACCATATAACACATAATTATATTTTATACAGTGTATAAAATCATGGTAAACATGGTATACTGAATTCATGTTTGCCAATAAATATGGAAAACTAGTGTGTTTATGCCTTAATTTGTGACACCTATAACCTAACCAGGGTGACAAGGAAGAAAAAGAAGAGAATTAAGGTGATCTTTAGAGGATCAAGAACAATGTGAACTTGGGGCGCCTGGGTGGCTCAGTTGGTTAAGCGTCTGCCTTTGGCTCAGGTCAAGATCCTGGGCTCCCTGCTCAGCGTGGAGTCTGCTTCTCCCTCCCCCTGCCTCCTCCCCGCTGCTTGTGCTCTGTGTCTCTCTCTGTCTCTCAAAATAAATAAAATCTTAAAAAAAAAAAAGAAAAAGAACAATGTGAACTTAAAGAAACAGAGTCTCTCCCACTCTTCCCCTCGACTTGCCCCCTGAAAGGAATTACTTTGTTAATTCCACAGCCTCTGTTGAGAACCCAGCCTGCGCCAGACACTGACTAAACATCAATAAACAGGCCAGACATGGCTGCCCCACTGGAGGAACTGAAAGCTCCGCAGAGCCTGGAGAACAATAAAGATGTGCTTAGTGCTAGGAGAAACCTGGAAAGCGGGCCTTACCTGAGACAGAGTGGTCAATAGACAAAATTAAATATGTGTGTCTCATCATTCATAACTTTAGCCCTATTCCCACATCCAAATTCTCATCCCAGATCCAAATATGCTGATATGGAAGCAGTAAGGCAAAAAAGAGCTAGAATGTTTTTTCATTCATTCAACAAATATTTTGTGTGTGTTTTCTTTGTGTCTTAGGTCTGTGCTAAGTGCTAAGAAAACAGATGTAAAAAGTAACTAATACAGTGTATCTACTTAAGAAAATAATATGTGAACAGTTACGATCAGTGGCCACAAGTACAAAAAAAAAGAAGAAGAGAAATTGGGGGCATAACTCAGACTGAGAAGTCTTCATCTAAGATGTACCATCAGAGGTGAGATTTGAAAAGCAAAGTGTTAGCCAAGAAAAGGGTGAGGACAGAACTGGGGAAAGGTGAGGAAAAAGAAGTCAGTGGGAATGGGGCGGGGGAGGGATAGGAAAGACGAAAAGAAAAAACAAAAGAAAGAAAAAAGCTAGCAAGCATAACACATATGAGAAAATGCAAGTTGCGTGATGTGACTAGTGAGACAGTGTAGTAAGTAGCAACAAATAAGTTTGGGGATATTGCCAAGCACCAAATACAGAAAGGCCTTATATGCCAGTCTAAGTTTTATCTTATTGTGAATAGGAAGCTACTTTTTAAAGACTTCGAGTGGTAAGAAGTAATATGATCAGATTTACAGGTTTTGACAGATCTTTCTTTAAGTTGAAGGAAAATAGTTTGTAGAGAAGGAAATTTGTAAGCTGGAAGAACAATTAGAGAGGTGTGTCAAGGAGTCAGGTAAGATGGCCATATACACTAAGGCAATGACAAAGGAGTAGAGACCCAAGGGACACTAAGGAGGTAGAATTAGCAAGACCTTGTTAGTGGATGGAGGTGGTGAGTAAGGAAGAGGCCTGAGATGATCCCAGGGTTTATGGCGCATATATTGTATTAAGGCTAGTGTCATTAATTAGGAGAGCACATGAGCATGAAGAAGAGCTTAGGGAAATGGGGACAAGGAACAACCGATATTATTGTGTTCTATGTGCCAGAAACTTCTCTTCTGCCACAATTTAATCTTTATTTGTGACTAAAACCCAAATGGGTATCTCCAGCCAGATCTTCTTTCTTAAGTTCCAAATCTGTATATTTGAATGTCTCCTAGATATTTTTATTTGTATATTTTGATGGCATCACAAAAACTCAGAATTGCAAAGTGGAACTTATATAATGAAATTAGATCAAGAGGAAAAGTATGTGAATTTTGTCATTATTTTGTTAGATCATGATTTTTTCACTGAAACTACAGAAAGGAAGAAAAAGGTAGGTGTGGTATAGATGCAAATAAATTAGAAGTAGCAAAATGATGAAGGAACACTTGCTTACGGATAGTACTTTTTTTTCCAATAAAAACAAGATCATTCGCTGAAACCAATGGAGGTAAATTGGCAAATTAGAAGACCTGAGGGGAAAACAGTGAAGGTTTGAAATAGTTATGGAGAGTAAGAAAGCGAAAATGGAGCAAATGAAATGATGAGTGTGTAGCATTGACAGTCCCACTAAGATGAAGCTGGTGGTTTTTTAGTAGCAGCGATCCATGGGGCTGTTTGATTTTTGCCAGGATAACTTACCAATCCAGGCACAGGAATGAAGAACACAGGTGGTCAGGTTGATCCAGGATTGGACTCTTGCTACATGGGTACCCCAAGGAAGTAGAAGCAAGTGTTTTGTGAGTATAGATCATAGATTTTTAAGTTAGGGTTCAAAGGCCCAGGCTTATTATCAAAGAAAATGTTTCAGAAGGAACCTTTTAGATCGAGATGAAAAAATGAAACAGTTATGGACCGAAAGAGGAATCAAATGTAGTGGAAAAGGTACTGGGATGACAGGAGACTAGCCAGAGAGTGGGATATTCAAGTAGAATGTTTCACAAGTGGGGTCTGGGTGATAAAACAAAACAAAACAAAACAAAAAACACCCGTATTTGCTTGGAGATTGTGACTCAAGAGAAAGAGAAGAAAAAGTTAATGGCTTTGACAACACGAAGGAAATATGATACTAATTTGTCAGATGGTCCACCCAGTATTTGGAAGGACTTTAAAGGCCACTAATCCAACTTCCTTAAACAGAAAGTTAAGGTGTAATCTTCCATAAATCTTGGCCAAGTAGCTGTCTTCCTAAGCACAAAATCACGACTCATAATAGAACCTCCTTTGGGAATTATTTAACCAGTGTTAGAGAACCAACGTTCTCTAAAATGAGTGTAAAATTAGTCAGTGATACTTTTGCTTTTTATTTAATGCCTTTTTTGTGTCATTTGTATTTTTTTACTTTTTTTTCTTTCTTCTTCTTTTTTTTTTTTTCTTTTCAGAAAATAGTTGACAGGATTTGGAGAGAAGGAACTTTAGATTCCCTCTCAGTCAAATCACTTGAATGAAACTTCTAGAGGGAGGAGCGACGGAGGTTGTAATGAAAGTTCTTTTAGAGTTGACATTTAAATTCTTTTTCATTGAAGAGGCATGCAACCAATCTCAGTTTTCCCGCCCCAGCTACTGAAGCCAGCTCTGTTATCTTAAACTCCCAGGTTTGGCAGTGTATCAGACAGCTACATCTTATTTTTTTAACCCTCATATGAGCATAGCCCTGGACTTAATATGGGACCAAACATAATTCCAAATATCAATATTTAGACCTACGAGTTTTAAATCTGTTAGAAGATCACACCATTATCAGCCTCTAGTGGGAGGAAACTCAAGTCTGCTGACTTTCCCACTTTCTCTCCAAAATGAATCAAGATCAAGGAAAAAACTTTTACTTCCCTTCATCCCCGAGGAGGAGTGTTGCTTGTTGCCAGCTCCAAGGATAGAATGGGCCCACTGAGCTAGAACAATCTAATTAAACCTGAGTAGTAAAAGGGATCAGAAGACAGATGCAGGGGCTCCACGCACAAACCCAGAACTTCGCCTAAGGCTCGGTTAGGACTCACTTCCTCTCTCATTGGCAGAGAGAAGTCATTGAATCCTGGGAGAACCAACTATTGAATTGATAGTTGGAGGTCGTGATTGCTTCGTTGACCACACTTTGTTACCACACTTGGTTTCTTCAACCATCCTGAAGTTCGGTTCGCCTATCCTTTTCCCTCAATGCTTTTGGCAAGCTTAGAAGCCAGGTGATCTGATCTGGGGACCCTGGGTTGGTGTTTGAAATAATGTTTTTGTGACATGGAGATTAATACCTGCTAAAGCAAACCCCAAACCAAAAACTGTAGGAAGAACAAGCGTTAGGTGGATAGTATGCACGGCTAGATTTAAAATCTCTAAAATACATAACATTCAGTTACTATATTTACTGTTACTATAGGAATTTCTCTTTTCTTGCCATAGACAACATTCCACTGTAATCTCTGTACTTCCATTTAACCCATGACCACCAAGATAATCATAATCCTTATTCTGTCACTATTATTCTTGGGCACTCAGTCAGTATTCCTAGGCATTTAATTTTACCATGTTAAGAAAAAGTGTATAAATTGTTGCTTTTGCTGAATCCTTTCATTACCAGAACTTACTCTTTCATATTTTTAAATGAAAAAAAAAAATTCTCATTTCTTATACTTCAAACCAGCTAAGAAGAAGGTGGACATATTACAAGTATTTCGCATATTTCCTAAGCCAAGCACAAGTAAATTTAAAAGAGTTATGCTTTGGTCTTTCTCTACAATTTAGCTTGATAGAAGAGCTTATGTCAAATGATCTGCAATGCAAAAAGCTTGATACTAACAGTTTTTTTATTTTTTTAATTTTATTTTATTATGTTATTTTAATCACCATACATTACATCATTAGTTTTTGCTGTAGTGTTCCATGATTCATTGTTTGCGTATAACAGTTTTTTGAAAGCTGTGCCCTATGACCAGATATTCAACACTCAGGTACAAAAACAGGCATCCTGGGGAAAGTTATTGAATAGCTAATGCAATGCACATCGTGTCTGACAATGATAAAATGGAGATCCAAAGGGGAGACAGGTCAGTTAGAAATATTTTTCCTCAATATGGTGGTCAGGTGTCCTTCACCACATACACTCCCATCAGACCAAACTCCCTGCAGGTTCCTGCTGAGCCAAACTTTCTCGTAACTCAATGCCTTTGATCACACGTCACACCTTCCAAAACTTACCTCCATCTACTTCTCCACCTGGTGAACTTCTTTTCATTCTTTACACTTCAACTAAAACAACCCCCCAGGGGGGAACATTCTCTCATCCTTCTGTATGCTTCAATGGCACATTGTCTACACCTGAATTAAAATGTGTATTCCACTGCTTACTGAAACTGCTTACTTGCTGGTTTTGTCTCCTTGAAATCAGGGACTATGGCTTCTTCATCCTTGCCGACCCAGGATTGACCCACATACAGTGCCTGGCACTTTAGAAACACAGAAAACAATGTTTGATTGTGTTTTAAGAAAGGCAGTATTTATAACAGTGAGCTCGTGAAGATAATAAGAATTCCGACAAAGGCATGTTATTTAGTGGTGTTATAAATGAAGAAGCAACATTTGATTATATGTAAACTAAAATAAATTTAAGAGATGACATCCAGATTAGCTAAGAGATGTCGGTATGTTCAGAACTGATAACAAAAAGAGTGGGCATCTTTTGATGTAAAATTAAGAAACGTTAGACAAATAGGACATAGGAAATGAATGTAGTAAGGAAGGTAAGTCAAGTACTTAAGTAGAATAAAAAGAACATTACAGTTAGTCAAATGGATGTTTTTAGTAACATTTTAGGGGGGAAATGAGATCCAATAGATATCAAAAACTGTAGTATACACGAAGAATATTCCATTAAAATGTTTAAATTGATAAATGAAACAAATATAAAACAATTAAAATACTGAGTTTATAGTTAACTACAAAAACACCATGAGAACACAAATAACAGAAGGATAATTATTAAAGTGAGTAATCAGATAATTCAGAGTATAATAAAGAGAAGAGGACAAACTGGCTGTTAAAAGAAAGGAGAGGAAGAATTGATTTGTTGAAGAGCTATACAGCAAAAGCCAAGGTGGAAGATAATGATGACCTAGGTATGTGTGAGAAACAGAAAAAAATAAAATAAAAACAACCACAATGAGGACACAGTGCTGTTCTGAAGGGCGATAGGTGTTTGGGTTGACATTCAAAATCTGAGTTGAAATAAGCAAAGCCTTTCATTTTCGTAGATCTTCAAGTGTTTTTCTATGGTGCTGACAACAGTGCAAATGGATATTTAACTTATAATGAAATAGAGAGTCTTCTAGGAGAAGAGACACCAGAACAAGAGCAACTGGAGCTATTTGATGCTGACAATAACAAGATGTTCTCTTACCTCGAACTAATGAGAGCGTTTGGACTGAAAGGTAAGGGCCTTCAGAGGCCAAAATGCCAGTGAAGGTCAGGGAACAGATAGCCTTGAATATTATAGCCAAAAACTAGCAAGCCACTCGCAGCTTACAATTTTTAGTTTACAAAATGGAATCTAAAAGCAAAGACTATTAGAAAACTTCAAAAGTAACAAAAAACATGGCATCCCATGCCACACACTGATGGTAAATGGAGTAACAGATCATTCAGCTTAACTGAATAAAGAGTTTAAGTCTTCCAGAGGTTAAGGAAAAAGCATTAAAATCTTCCTCTGTACTTGCTTAAGGGATTTGAGGATGGCACTCTTAAGACGAAAACTTTAAAGCCTGAGTAGTAGAAAGTGATGCCATAGAAGAAACTAGAAGAATACCATTCATTTAATAGAATAAAAAGTTAAAGCAATATAGATGGCATTAAGACGTAGGGAATCTAAAGCATCTTGTAAAATTGTACTATTTCCTCCATCTACTTCTTTTCTATTTCATTTTTAAAGAATCTATCATGGAAGGAATTTGAAAACATTTACCATAAATATTGAGTACTTTCTTAACCAGTGATGTGAGGAACAGTAGACAGAAATATAGATGGTTATGAAGAAGAGGTGTTTGGTAAACTGAGAAAATTTTGACATAGAAAATAAGGGAATATAATTGAATTTAAATTTAAAAAAAGAAAAGAAGGGAACATTTTTTAGCTTTTAATTCTTTTGAAGACATGCTAGAGCTGACATCTGAAACTGGTAGATTAATAGGACAAGCTTGGTCATAAAAATTCCATGTAATCAAATGCTGATTCAATCTATTTACTGTTACAGTTGAAGACTAATAAATGATTGAATTGCTGTCATTTCCCTCTTATTTGAGAAAATAAGCGATAGCCAGCAGAGATATGTTTTGCACCTTTCCATCTTGGTGTGCACAAACACGAGCTGACTCTTCCTACCCCACTCCCACCCCCCGCGGTAAAGCTCCATTCTCGGGATCATATCAGTTTATGTTGAAGCTGCACTGCTAGATGATAAGATGATCTGTGACATAGTAGGGCCCACATGCTTAGAGATACCTGGATATTGCCAAAGTCTTGCATTTGCCAAATTCCATCGACTTCTCTGGGTTCTAGATTCAAGAATTTTAAAGGTCTTTGCTTGCTTTTGCTCCCTCCCACCTTCTCTCTGGTGGGATAAATAAATAAATAAATAAATAATTTTTTTTTTAAGATTTTATTTATTTATTTGACAGACTGATAGCGAGAGCAGGAACACAAGCAGGGGGAGTGGGAGAGGGAGAAGCGGGCTTCCTGCCGAGCAGGGAGCCCGATGTGGGACTCGATCCCAGGACCCTGGGATCATGACCTGAGCCGAAGGCAGACGCTTAACGACTGAGCCACCCAGGCGCCCAATAAATAAAATTTTTAAAAAGATGAGTTGCCATTCCAAAATATAAATTGCATGGCTGTTGAAAACCATCCATCCAATTCAGCTAAGCCTCTCTGGAATATCACTGAAATATACCAAGTGGATGAAGATATATTGTGAAAAGCAGACGAGGCATTCTGAGGCAGTTTTCTATCTGAAACTGCTGCTCCTTCCCAGGTGGCCCTTGCTTTGCTACCCACACCTTTCTGTTTATTCCTACAAGGAAGATGAACCTGCTGCAACCCTAGGATGAGAAAAGTTTTTGAATGCCTGCCACCTGTCAGTCCTGCGCCTTTCTTTGGCTCTACCAGACAGCGGGCTGCAGTTGCAGCATCTTCTGTTAATATGAGCAATACTAAATAAGTGAGAGTCAAGAGAATCAGAGATAAAATGCATCCTGGTGCAGATCCTTTTAGGAGCACCAATAATGAATGTAAGAGGCAGGCTTCCCCTGGAGAAAGGTAAGGTCTCTTGGTACAAACCAGTTGTACAAGAATTTTGACTGATCAAGCGGGGATTAAGAAGGGGTATGCAAGGCTTGACAGTTTAAAGATCACTGAGCTAAGCCCTGAACCAGGTCATGGGGTCCCACAGCCAAAAGGGGATGCAGTGCTCACTCAGCCACAGCCTTCCTCGCCACACCTGTAAGGAAGCACTGTCTATATGTTTTTGATGGACCTTACATCCTAAGGGCATTCGGCTAGAGCAGACAAAAGATTTTTTAACACAGCTGGACATTTTCTCAATTTAGCCTTCTGTAATTTGGGATTCTTAAGCTTCCAATTGTGTTTCCATAGCATCATTAGATATGTAAGCACAATCTACGCACCATGCACCTGGAAACGGTAGGGCAACTCAGAAAACGCTGAACAGTGGAAAACCCAGGAGAGGAAACTAAAAGCTTGGAAGAGAGATGTGAGGGGGGGGAGCGGGGGTGGGGTGGGGGGAGGAGACCAAGTAAGGGAGGAAATCAGATTGAGCAGTACGTAGTTTGAAATCTGGAACCAGAGGCTGACATACTCAAAGTTAATTGTTTTCACACATGGTAAAGTCGACCCATCCATTCACTTGGATCTATGAAATACCTGATTAAATTTCGTCCTTGCTTTCTTCTTCTTGAGACCCCCAATGAGAAACTGTCATGTGTCAGCTGAATTCATTGTAAGAGAAGCTGTTATTCATAACTAGAATCTAAATCTCAAAATATTTTTCTTCTAGAATAACTTACAAGATGGGAGATTCCAGAAAGAAGATATTCAGAGCGGTGGCTTGATTTTGTAACAATTTCACCCTATCTTCACAATACTTTAGGCAAGGAATGTTATGGAGGTACAGCTAACCTAATTGTTAAAACTTGCTAGTTCTTTAGAACTCTATTCAGTTTCAAAGCCATTTTTGTTTCTTGAAATTTTAGGTCCATATACTGGCCTTAAAAAATAGAGAAGGAATTTTTGGTTTGAGTTGATTTTTTAGAATCTCGTTTCTAAAGAATTGTTTGGTATAATTTAAATGTTAACTACACACATGCACACCCACGCACAAAGAGAGTTAGTATTGATATTATATATTAATATATTTTTATCACTTTGGTATATACATCATTAGTATTTGCTTTGTTTTCCTATTGGCCAAGGCTTCACTAATTCTGTTCACACTGGCATTTTTAAGCACTCTAGAACTGTCTACTTACTCAGAAGTTGAACTTCTTGTTATATCCAGAGGACAGGATCAGGATCAGAAGCAGAATTGGCCATTTTCATGATATCATAGCCTTGGGCATTTCTAGACTGGCCAGTTCCTTTGATTTGGGAACAAAATGCACTCACCCAGAAATATAATAATACCACACATCATCATCAACATGAAATTTAACATTACATGCAATTTACCTAAGATATTTATACTCAAAACTTCCAATTTTCTGCTAAAAGTAAGTAATACTCACGGACTTCAACCAAAATTTCATAAGGGTAATTAAAGCAAAATTAGCGTACATTTAAAAAAATTTTTCCTTTTAAACATATTAGTTGTTTGACATTCCAATGCAGTGTTATGGTAAGTAAAAGAGTAATAGGTCCTTCAATAGCAAAATTATCTGTTTGTATTTAAGATCTCAATAGCAAATTATTCTTGGTTACACTGTCTTTTACTTATTTCTGACCTAAATGGAAACTTGACCTTAGTATTAGGACTAAGGATCCATGGTTTAGTAGAAATTACCTTTTAAAAGTGTGGATGCTATATTGAATTCAAGCTAATTGTGTCTTTGTAAATAAGGAATGATTGCTTGCTGTACAAAATAAGTTACTGAAAGAGTAAAAACTAATTAGAATAGTTTAATACTAAAACTAATAGAAACCAACATAGCAATAAAACATTTTTAATCATAAAAAATTCAGTGAGAACTTCAGGTTTTATTAGTGAATAAATGAAAATGCTTTGTAATATCTGAGATAGTTAACGTTGGTGTTAGACTTGAATAGATTTACACTATTATAATTGGTTTATTTGAATAACATAACTTTACATGTAATTCTAATTTTTCAGTCCACTGGGATTACATATTGCTCTGTTGAAAAAAAATCTGCTGGTTTTATTACACAAACTAGGCATATTATCAGTAATGTTGTGGACTATATGAATTCTTTCTTAAATTTATGTCTTACTTACCCAAAAGTAAAGAATGTCAATTATATAATTATTGTGTGCCTTTCAGTGTCTATCTTTTGACAAATAAAGAGCATCCATGCTATTCTTCCCCTAAACCCAACTTAACAACCCAAACACCCAAGTAATAGGGAGCCTGAAACATCGTGCAGAATCTGTAGAAAAGTGACAATATGAAGATCTTAATTGCATGGATTCCTAAGGTACTTGTAACTAAAATTTGTTAGAAAAATGTTTTTGCTGTCTTCTAAAAATTTCACTAACATATTCGCATGAAACACAGATTTTCAACGCTGGCTGAAAAATCTTACCCTTCCTGAAATAAGGAGAATAAGAAGCCCTTTACTGCCTATTTTAGGGAATTTTCACCAACAGAATTCATCTAATTCTTAAACTTTGTCACATTAAGATTTTAAATTTTTCTATTTCAACTTTTTTGAGTATTTATACCAGTTATAAATAAGCATTCTCTAATTTGATTCAATATTTAGAAACCAGCTGAATTACTTAGAAGCAAAAATGAAAATGAATTAATTATACTTTCAATAATAAAACAGATCACTGAACTATTCCTTGAAATGGTTTTGTCACCTTGTTTTGGTTCTCTCATTTTTAAACCTTTTCTTTTCACAGTGGAGTCACTCAATTTTAATAGCATGTTGGGCGTTGGTGAGGAGTTGGGTTGTGAAGAGAGAAGACAGGACAACTGGGACAGACTAGGGATCCACCAGCACCTCGGTCACCACCGGGGTGAATAGAAGACTCGGGAAAGGGCTGCTGAATGAATAAATAAAACGTATTTTTTCAAACAACTTTCAAAAACTGAAAGTGCAACACTGTGACAGAGATTCGTCTATTCAGGACTAACCACCACAGATTTGAGTGCTCATTTCACACTGGCCATTACGCTAAAATGTTTTAAACACACACACACACACACACAGTGTTTAAAACATTTAGTATCGTGGCCAGTACAGAGAAAGGGGGTGTGTGAGCGTGTATTCATGATAAGCCCATGGAGTAATTATCACTATCCTAATCAGAAATACAAGAGTTAAAGATTAGTCACCGCTGGAGTTAGCCTCCAATGTCAGGACCCTCAGACAACCAGCACTTGGGTTCAATAGCCAAGTCTCTGAAAAAAAAAAATGAGGAGGCTGTTCCTGATTAAGCAAGCCATAGGAGTTGTATTACCAACAACCACCAAGCGAGTTCAGTAGTGAGTGTGGGGTTCACTGGGACGGGTCTTCTTGGCTACTCTGTGCTTCCGCAGCACCTTGCATGGGTATCTGCTATAGCCGTCAGCACTTTACATTATAATTACTTATGCGTCTGTATCTCCCACTAGATCAGGAGCTCCTTGAAAGAGAGACTGACTTTGTCATTTGTAAATCCCCCTGGTATCTGGCATATTGTCTGCCGTGTGATGGGCATCCACTGAATGTTGAAAGAATGCCACTCTGCATGGCAGTTCTTAAATTCTGTTGGGTAAATATATTTTTTCTTTAATTCACTACCAGTTGTGTATTTCAGAGAAGGTGCTTACCACTTATAAATAGTAATAGTCCACAAAATGTTCTCCCAATAAAGTGAACTTCATTTTAATTTCAGTCCATGTATTCAGCCCCATAACATCTAATTACAATGTCTAATATGCCTAATTATGGTGCAGAGCTGGAAGCAGGACACCGAGGCAGGTTATCAGAATCTATCAGACCACTCGAGCACAGATATTCTTACAGTCGTGGCCGAAGCAGGAAATGTGCGGGGGATAAAAACCAGGATGCTACATCTTGACTCTGGAGTGTCTGGCCACCACTAGTCCCCAGCAGGGAAGGAGGCGGGCAGGGGCAGACAGCAGATCACAGAGTAGGTTTTGCGAAGGACAGTCCTCTGAGGACCCAGTGTCGTGGATTCTCGCCCAGTTGGAGAGGGGTGCTGTGTATCACAGCCTAGGGGAGGGTGGTAAAGATGTGGTTGGGTAACTTTCAGAGGTGATTATTTGAGGACAGTATCCCTGAGCCTACATTGATAAACACCGGAGAAGACCTTACCAGAAAATGATCAGTGTAGTATCGCGAGACTGAGATTGTCCTCAAATTTTAATACAAAGTTTCTATAGTCTCAAGAAGGATCTCTAACGTTCAACTTCAATCATAAACTATTGCTTTCACCCAAACATTAGCTCCCTTCAATCCTGGACATCCGAATTCTGCCCCTATGTCTATGTTATTAAAAGTTATGGCTCTAAAGGAAAAATGGATCAATGTCTTAAGAATTCTCACATTTGCATTTGATATGATGATGACCAGCTATGAAAATATTTACAGAGGCTCCTTTAAAAAAAAAAATGAAAAAATACCTTCTTGAAAACTTTACTTTATTAGAGAATCTAGCCCAAATGTGGAAAATTTAAAATCACTCTATTTACCAAAACTGGCTCACAATAAGCTTACTAGGAAAAAAAAAAAAAAGAACAACAATGATCAGTAAATGCCTACACTTAACATTCTTAATTGTGGGATAATTTTAAGATCCATGTTGATGTACTTATAAGGTAAATCCCTCTGTTTAATAATAATAAAAAAATTCCCACATAACATTTTGTTTTTTACACTGATATACACATATAAAAGTTGGGAGACATGTCTTAGAAATATGTTTATAATGGATATACATAATATTGTGAAATAAAATCTGAATAAAAATTTTATTCCAACAACATTTCTCTATTTTTAAATCATGTTTATTGTTTAAGTTTTTATCACAGTGGAGATTAATTTATGCTTAATCATCCAGTGAGTGCCTACGGTCAACTTCATCCAATTCCAAAAAAGTAAAGTCAACTCATTCATACACTCTAAGCTTGTTCCCATCCCACCATTCATTGCCTGTGTCTTTTTCCCCTTTTAACAGCAACATAATGGTAAGATTGTGAAAAGGTATAACTAATAGGCTTATATGTAAAATACCATTTCTTCAAGTATTCAGAGAGCAGTACATTTGTCTGCATTGTACATTAGAAAACGATTTGTGACATTATTTCTAAGTAGAGGAGAGTGGCTCCTGGTGGGAGTGTAATGAAGTTGTATGTCATAGTGTATGACAAGGATTTACAGCATTCTAGAATTTTCACAACTCTTCCCATGTTAGTGAGTGTCATTAGGTGAACGTATGTTTCTAGTCTCAGCTGTCAGACATGGGATCTCCAACTACGAATAAATAGAGCATACACTCAACATGTGTAGTGCAAATGCTAAGTAAACAGAATGACATAGAATAAACTCATAGTTGCCAACTAGTGAATGGTTCGGCCGGGAGGTCCTGATTTTATGATGTCTGTGACGTGCATCCCTATTCTCAAGTGAACACTGTCACTGTTCCGTGTCAGCCACAATGACTGGGAAACGCTACTGAGGTGGGGGGAGGGGGTGAAGAAGAGAGAGGGAAATAGAAACTCATTTCACAAGCAACAGATACAATTTCTCTGTCACTTCTGTAAAACAGGTGAAGTCTGATCTGTTAACAAGATCTCAAACCTCTCAGACAAAGAAGGTACCAGTATGGAGAACTGTAAATGTCCCATTTAATGAAGTGTTGGCACCTATGTAATATGGATTGTGTGGCCCAGACAACAAAAAGGATGAAGAAGATGTTTTTTAAAGTTAAAACTTTGGAAATATAACACCTGAACATTAAAAAATTACATTATAAAAAAGCCATCAGTTACAAAAACATTCAAATAACGGCCCTCCCTGTTTAAAGATGCCACATAAGCAATAATCTTTAGTACTTTGAACAAAAGTCAGAGCTTTGTGGCTTTGTCTTAATTATGCATTTAACGCAATGTTATTCATTAAAATGAAATAGAAGAAAAACTATAAAATTCTTCCAGAGGCAAATTATTGGTAGGGGGAGAACAAAAGTAAAATATGACAACCGATTTATACATTTACTTAATTGCATGTATTTTTCCCCCAGAAGTGTCCACAGCTTATAAGAAAAAGAAAACAAAAACATAAAGCAAAACAAAACAAAAAACTAACACAAACAAACAAAAAACCCAAAAAAGTATAAAAACGGTGCCATGTATCTTTTCATTTTCTTCCACTGCATTCAGTTTTGAGGGAAAAGTGTTCTTTCATGGTAAAGTGTTCTGAGTTCACATATGTTAAATTCTAGAAAAGCAACATTTGGAGCCTGTCTTTCAAATTCATTCTTGAATGTGTTGCACCCTCAACAAATATGCCAAGCAGCCAGCTAAAAATTCTCTTAATTAGGAAATAAACATACATACACACATACACGCAAACATATCTTTTTAAGAGAAAAGAAACCATTCCTCATCTGGGACACACACATATCAAGACTCAAAACTAAGGTCTGACATGGTCACTTAATTGATTTAAATAATTCAGACTTCTAAAAGGTTCAGTGCCAAAACTCTCTGTATCAGTATTCGAATAAAATACATTTTTACATTTTAGGTTTGTGCTTTTTACAGCTGTCTTAATTCCATAGAATCTTGTTAGTAAGATCAGATCAGGGAGTGTTAGAATTGTTTACCAACATTTTACTTTTAGTAGTTGTTAGACTAAATTATAGTGATAAAAATCCAATGACTGAACAGATTCGTTACTATCCTGTGGGCTGTTGGCTCATTTCACCTTCTTTTCATGTTTAATATGGCCATTTCTTTTGTACTTGCCATTGAGGATTCCATTATGGTAATGTCCATTAACTGTGCTATGCTTATTTCTAGACCACAAACTTTTGATTTTTCTGTAGATAAATTTTGTCACCCAGGACAAGAAGAAGTAGAACAAGGCAGCACCAAGCAAAAGCACAAAGGCAATATCCAGTAAAAAATACTGACAGAAAGAGATTTGATGGACAGCGGCACGTAGGTGATGGGCTCCGTTGTGACGAAGAATGTAATCTATCCAATAGACAGTCCGATTGACAGGGTGACCAGGTTGATCCTTGTGGATTTCTGAAAGCTTCTGGGCCCTCTGACGGTAGCTATGGAGTGGAGAGGCAGAACACAGAATGATCATGTCAATACAAGGTTCAGTATTATGACTTTCTCAATATAAAAATGAGGAAAATAATAAAAGCAACTATTCTTTATTAAGTACCTAGTATGTGCCAAGCACTGTGTTAAGTGCTTTAAACACAGTATCTTATGTTAAGACAATAAATTTTAAACAAGTGAGGAAAATGGAACTCGGGAGAGACTAAGTGACCTGATTATGATTACAAAGTTGAGATTCAGATTCAAGTGTTTCTGACTCTACACTCCAGTTTTTTTGGTTTTGTTTTGTTTTTTGCTATACCATACACCTCTTACCCACACATACTCCTTCTCTCAATATGCTTTCTCCCCCAGTTTGGGAAATCCTGGTAGAATATTATTCAAGGTCATACATGCTAGCCATATGATTGCTATCTTTATTTTTCAAATTATAGAAGACATGCAGAAGGCATTAGACACAGGAATCTAAAGGATATTTCTATACTTGGTCTATTGACAACCTCTTGGTAATAATCAGTTTATTGACAGTATGCTGTGGTATATATATATTTCATCTGCTTTCAATTGAAAACTTACCTGGGATTATTGATAACTTTCACCAGTGCTTCATATAGCTCTCCTTCAGTAACTGTCTTCCATTCTAGCAATATCCCCATGCCTTTTGCCTGGACCCGAGTCATAGTATCATAGTGGTCTCCAAAGAGTGGGATTCCCACTACAGGTACACCGTGATACATAGTTTCAAAAATACTATTCAAACCACCATGGCTCAGGAAGGCTTTAATATTTGAATGCCCTAAAGAAGGATTAAAAAAGAAAACAACTTAACAGTACTGTGAATTACTCGAAAAAGAGATTTTCCAGAAATCTCTTAAAAGTCAACACTATAATACACATTTTAGATACAGGATTTTTAAAGGCATGATTTCACTGATTCCTGCTCTACATCACTTAAAATGCTTATTATATAAATAATTAACTGATCTGTATATATTAGTTAAGAGCCATTTTTAAATCACTGAAATTTACAGCTTTAGGGAGTGTATTACAACTTTCCCTCAACTGTAAGTATCCACTGACTAGCCACATCTATTTAAATGGCCAATAATAAATAGGAAGTCAACAAAAGCAAGAAATGCCAAAAATACCAGGGTGCAACCACATTCTACTAAAAGTAGACATCCAGGGCACCTGGGTGGCTCAGTCGGTTTAGCATCTGCCTTTAGCTCAGGTCATGATTCCAGGGTCTTGGAATCGAGCCCCGCGTCGGGCTCCCTGCTCAGCAGGAAGCCTGCTTTCTCCCTCTCCCTCTGCCTGCAGCTTCCCCTGCTTGTGCTCTCTCTCTCTCTGTCAAATGAATAAATAAAAATCTTTTTAAAAAATAAAAATAAAAAAAATAAAAGTAGACATCCATTTCTGGATATCCAAGTATTTACCTCTCTATACATATATTTTAAAGATTTTGTTTATTTGAGAGAGAGAGAGCAAGAGAGCACAAGCAGGGGGACCGGCAGAGGGAGAGGGCAAAGCAGACTCCCCACTGAGCAGGGAGCCCAATGTGGGGCTCGATCTCAGGACCCCGAGATCATGACCTGAGCCGAAGGCAGACGTTTAACCGACTGAGTCACCCAGGTGCCCTGGCATTTATCTATATTAATAAGTAGAATGCATTTTGTAAAAAAAAAAAAAATGTTGAGATGTGGGGCTGGACTGCTGAAATCCATGAAGAGTTTATGTGCTTATCCAAGGAGGAACACTGTACCGTACAAAGTATTTACAACATTCAAGTCATGTCAGCTTCTATGCTTCACAATTTTAGGGTCCAATTTCACAGTTTGGGTATATAAACAAGTAGGGACTGACACATAAAAATCAGTTGTAAGCGATGGAACATCATGTAACATCTAGTTGTCATGGGGATAAAAAAAGATAATTTATCAAAATTAATGAGGTATTTCAAAACCCAGATCTCCTCCTGAGCAGCCTATATTCAGAAAGGGACCAAAAGCCTTGTATAAGAAGTGCAGGACAAAGAAACATTGCACTTAGGAATTGTGTGCCATGGCCAGAAAGGAACTACAGCTCACAGAAACAAACCTTTTAAATATTCATACACCAGGCAGAAAACGGACTCTGGGTGTTGAACCTCGGTCTCAACTGGGCACCGGGGCCCTCTTTACCCCCTGTCTAGCGGGGTTAGTCACTCAGTGTCGCCTTTGCCTACAAATAGCTTCTCAACTCAGCCCACCTAATGGATCTGCCCTCTCAGTGCAGTTCAAACTTTCTTTTTAGCAGCAAAACCTTTTCTTTGAACAAAACCTTACTACCAAGCCCAGCAGTGACAAATGAGACAGTGCTGATGGGTGGAGGGCAGGGGGGGGAGTATGGAAGGAAGGGAAGGGAAAGAGAGTGGTTCAGTTCCTACTTCTCATCCTGGCGGAATCTGCTGATCACGGTTAATAGCCAACAGAGGACCCACAAAGTCATACCTGGTGATACAAAGGACACTAATCTCGGCAAAGGCAGAGAACTGAGATTCTGAGGAACCCGGAAGAGCTATGAATTTGAGGAGGACCATTGGGTGTGGACCACTGAGTAGCTACACCTTGCTGTACAGCCTCTCAGAAAAAAACCGTGAGAACAGTTCAGATGTTCTCCGATAGCGGTATCGCACCGTGACACTGAAAGAGTTGACAGGCGATTAATTTAAATTTCCTGCTTCTTTCTACCTTCTACAGAATCTGAAGTCATAATAGTAAAGACATAAAAAAAAAAAGAAAGAAAGAAAATGAAATACAAGTATTAAGAAAAGTAAATTGCCCTGTTTCTCCTTCAATTTTGTCATTTATAGAATAATACATATAATGAACTAGATGAAAAGGAATTATATATATAAAGAAAATTCCTCACTGTTTTTTAGTTATAAAAATCAATTTGCTGTTTTTTACGATGGGTCATTTTATAGCTTCTAAAAAATACTTTTCAAAAGCCTATTTTTAAGAATATTATTTAGAGCCACTTACATACCTCACTGTTTTTCAGTTACAAAATTCAATTTGCTGGTTTTTAGGACGGGTCATTGTAGCTTCTAAAAAATACTTTTCAAAAGCCTGTTTTTAAGAGTATTGTTTAAAGACAACTAACATAATCTGTTAGATTTTAGTATTATTGAACAGATGATAGTCAATATTACCAAAACTCAATAACATTTTTATAATGTCCTTAATATCTTAAAGGATAATATGGCATCATGTTTTCCTAGATATTTAATGAAATTACAGTTTTACTAACTATGCTTATTCAACACAGAGTTAAATTACTTATTTCAAATATCTTAAAAGAAGTGCATATAATTGTTATTTTAGTTTTTATCTGAGGATCAGAATCCCAATAAATAACTAAATCATGTGTTTATTTAATAAAATGTTTCAAAAATGTCTGGTGATTTAAGGGGAAATCTAAACATACGAACCAAATAAAGATAAGACAAACTGACTGTTTCCTTGGCCTTCTGCTTCTCTTTGGTTTCAAACAAATGAATAACTTTGAATTTTTCTGAGTTCTCAGATACATCTGTAATAAAACTCTAACACAAATCTACATTTTCACTGTTTTAATTTTACTATCTTTAGCTGATTAGTCTAATCAGGTATAACTTTATTCACTGCTAGTTTACACAGCTTATTAAGTATATTTTCCAGAAAATTAAAATTAGTAACTGGTCTAAAATTTTTAATTTATAGACCCAAATGATTATACTTGACAAATTATTTTCCAGTAAATAAAGACTTGACTTGTTGGTTTGAAATCTGAGATACTGGATGACATAATGACTCTCTCATAAACTACACACATTATCACAGAAGACGTTCAAGTGCAAAATCACATTTACACAATTAAGATCTAAAAGCCAAGTAAGTACCTACATGTCGCTGACTTACCAAGCAGGTCATTTTGTGGTAACCATTCTATGAGCTTCGTGTTGTTTCCTAGATTCTTTGGTTTGGTTCCAGAAAACCTAAAATGTACAGAGACAATGAATCTATCAAAAATCAAACTTTACTCCTGGTACGGACTCTGGTTAAATTATTAAATTTAAAATAAACGTTAAATGATCTTTTGTTGATATCTTAAGAAGGAAACCATGCTTTAGTAACAACAAAATTGTGATTTTCTTTTTCACATTTTCACTGATTGAGAGAGATCTAAAAACAAAACAAAACAAAACAAAAAATCCAAAAAAACACTTGGTTTGTCTTTTCCCGCCATCTTGGAGCCGGTGGAGGCCTGCTGGGAATAGGACTCCTATAATGCCAAATAATGTCTGGAAGGCTGTGGTCCAAAGCCATTTTTGCTGTCTATAAGCAGGGTTTCTGGAACCAGAGGGAGCACACAGCTCTTCTTAAAATCGAAGGCGTTTATGCTATGAATTCTAAGCAAGAGATGTGCTTACGTGTACAAAGCAAAGAACAACACAGCAACTCCTGGTGGTAAACCAAACAAAACCAGAGGAATCTGGGGAAAAGTAACTAGTGCTCATGGAAACAGTGGCATGGTTCGTGTCAAATTCCGAAGCTACCTTCCTGCTAAAGCCATTGGCCACAGAATCCATGTGATGCTGTACCCCTCAAGGATTTAAATTTAATGAAAAGTAAATAAATAAAGGTGTAGATCTGTTCTCTTGTAAAAAAACAAAAAAGACACTTGGCTTATATTGGGATCTATCTTCCTTCAGTTCTCACCCAATTACAGAGATGGGGGTGACTTTCTGTGCTAGAAAGTCACTCTCCAGGGAACCCAGAAGGAGAAATGTGAAGAAGCAGGGAGAGTCGCTGGGCAGTGGATGGATAGCTCCAGTCTCTGACACCTGGAGCCTAAAGGAAGGTGTGAGAATTGAAAGAAAGCAAAAAGGACTCTTCTCTAGCTTGGCCCCAGAGACAGGAGTTCTGTGGGGCGAAGGATATCACTAAGTGGTTTCTTGCCTTGATCTTTGCAAGATAAAACATGAACATGCTTAAGGACTGAGGGAGTGGCAAGAGTCTGAACTGAGCAGACACAAACTGCCCTAAATAAAGCAGAAGGGTACTTTCTGGGTTAAGCCTAATAGAGGAAACACAATCGGACTGGCATCCAAAGGAAAATGTCTTAAACAGTAGGGATAAAGTACGTATCCATTTCATAGCTCAGCCAGGAAAAGTGGGAGTTAATCTTTACACAGTTGTTATAAAGGAAAAATCCGTGTTACTCAGACCCTACTTGTAATGGCCTGAGACTTCGGGGACGATGTTGTTCACTGCAGTATTCCTGGATCCCAACGGCAATGACATTCAGGTCTGATGTTTACATGCTGGGTTGGGAAGTCCAGAGACAGACACTTCTTGGCAGGGCCTTCCAAAGGAAGCTGGGCGTAATCTATGGATCTGTTTTAACCAGCATTAACTGACAAGTGATTGTGTTTTTTAAAACCTGGTCTCTTGGATAAATGAAATAAAAAGCATTTATAAAGGGCAAAAGGTTCCATGAAATATTTTACCTGTTTATTCATTCATCCATCATTCTTTACCTCATTCCAACACTGATTTGAAGGTATATAGAAGGTATGTAGAAATGCATGTAATTACAACAATTTTTTAAAATGACAATAACTAACAGAAGGAGAAACAGGATATAAAGCTGAGGGGTAACATAAAAGGATAAGGATAAATCATTCTGCATCATATTTTCCTTGTAGGCTACAGACTTGATATCTCTTTCTTTATCCATCACAGAGTCTTAGAAATTAGTCCCTAGATTTCAATACACTAAGAAACAAAATGAAAATTGGGGGGCATCCTGCTAATCTTGCCAGGGAGCCAGTGTGCTGTGCTTGACCGGGACCTGCAGGCTAAGCAAGGAGATACTGAAAATCAACAGTGAAGAAACAATCGACATTATTACCTTACCTCCAAATCACTTTTTGGGGCAATCTCCCCAGAGCTCCAGCCAGTTTGTTAGCAATGTCTTCTGACAGATACTTGACACCAGCTCCGAAAGATGCCAGGACAAAGCCATGTTCATTAGCACCATTTACCCACCTTTGGAGATCCTACAAATCAAAATGTAGCAGTTAATTTTATGAAAGACCAATATGGTTCATAATCAGCTTCAACAAGAGCCCAGTTTTTAAAAAGACTTCAGGTAATTTTCTTAAACCATTAGGAAGTAAAGGACATAAAATTTTTCTTTAAATAACTGCTTTTGTTTAAAATATTTCACCTGACAACACTAACTGAAATAAGGAGGGTGGATGGCTAATTTAGTAAGACCAACAAATAACAACAACAAAAAATCTGTAGCTAACGGCCTAAGATCTCAGTCAAAAAATTAAAACTGATGCTTAAAACACGGTCAGTAATAAATTTGTATGAGGAGGGCGCCTGGGTGGCTCAGTGCGTGAAGCGTCTGCCTTCGGCTCAGGTCAAGATCTCAGGGTCCTGGGATCGAGTCCCGCATCGGGCTCCTTGCTCATCGGGGAGTCTGCTTGTCCCTCTCCGTCTGCCTGCCGCCCCACTCTTGCTTGTGCTCTCTCTCTCAAATAAATAAATAAAATCTTGAAAAAGATTTTTCTATGAGGATACAAGTGAAAGATGTGGATTGGACATAAAACAAAAACATTAACTACCACCCTCACCCCCACCCAGGAAGATTTTTGTTTTTAGGAGTGGGCTGACTTTATCTTGGTCTAAGCTTGGTAATTTTCATCTCTGTGTTATATGATAAGAAAGAGAAGGAGTTAGCTAATAGTTCCACAGATCCATAGGCCTAATGAGTTTTACTATTTCCCTAAATATTTCTCCAACTCACAGAGAACACAAATCATACATGCTCTATAGTGAGGCATCCAGGGCTTCTAGAAATCTCTGAATGGTTGCTCTCCCTCATGGTGCAGGAAAATGCTAAATTCCCAAACCTGTCCTTAGACAGCCAACAGATGCTCATGTAACTCGTGCAGATCCGAGGTTAAGTAGGGACAACTCTAACACTGCAGGAATCACTCATTTTGGAGGAAGACACATGGATAAATTTTTGCCAGTATGGTTGATTTATACGGAAAATGAAAGCAGTTAGTTTTGAGGGATACTATCCTTGCTTTATTTTATTCTGTAGGCACAAACTTGCTTTTACGGTACGTTAACCCCTTGAATAAGTCTTTGTCAAAGACACTGAGCTTCAGTTTCCCGTAGGAAAACTAACAGGGCCACAGCACTTTGAGGAACAGGTAATTCCACAGTAAGGAAAACCAACGTGCTGTTGACAACATCTCTGCCATGATACAGGCATGAAAACAGGGGACAGACCACTCTGTATTCATGATGTGCGGAGTGAGCTGTCCCAGTTAGGTCTCACGGACCCTGCAGGTCTCTCATTCAGAATGTTCTTGGCATTTCACACCCCTTTCTGACATACCCTGATTTACTGAAGGGGGAGTGGGGTGATAACTGCACAGTAAGAAGAACTATCACAATGACACCACCACCCAGCTCAACACCAAGTATTTATATGGAACATTAGCCCCCCCATGCTTCCCTCCCCTTTTCTTTTATCACTTAATGAGATCTGTATTAATGACTCTATTGTACTCATTCTTAGCAGGGGAGAGGGGGCCACATTTTATTTGTGTCCGAAATGAGTTAGTGGGTAGTGTCGCTAGATGACTGGGATGATGATGGAAGGGGGTACACCCTTCTAGCTACTGAGTGGGTAAAATAGGCTGTGATTATTAATACAGCTTTCAATTTACATTCTACTACATTTAGCAAGAATATCACATGTACTGAAAATATAACAGTATTATCTGTGGATTCAAAGTAAGAAACAAGAACAAACTGATTTAAAATTTTCATTTTAGATGCAGTCCTAAGCCAGATGTACTTAAAACAAATATGAAGGCTGCATGGTAGAATGACTCTAATACTACATTTTATCCCTATGGTTTGTCTTCAAGTAATTTATCACCTACTACCCAGTTCTCTAAAGATTAAAATTTCAGGGTCAACGCCATTTTTAAAAAAGCTGACATTCACATATACTAAGCCTTACAATAATAATGTTATTTAAATTTTGTTTCCCAAGGACTTAAAAGGTCTTTGAGTTTCAACCGACTCTATGCAATAAATACTTCAGTTGTTTGTTCTTTGTTGTGCATGGCATAAAATAAAATCCATTAAGCTATTTTCCTAGATTTTTTCCAGCCATACTCATTAACCATTTACAGGAATATACTCAACCATCTAGCCTTTATTGATAAGAAAGGGAGCAGAGAAAATGTTAGTCATTATAGTTCCCTTCAGGAAAAGTGCTCAGCATTTTTAGAAGATAATACTCCAATTGGCTTAGAATGAGGCCTCAAGGTAATTTCCAAACTGCTCTTCCCTGGGCTGGAGGGAGAGGGGACGTGAAAGGTCAGAGAAGGAACAGTGAGCCTGACACTGGGCTCCCGGACGTAACCCCCTCCCCCATGAGCTCTCATTTTCAGCTTGAATTCACAAAACGTTTGGTGTGACTTATGTTTTATGGGAACACAGAAGGGGTTGGGTTTTGGGCTTGGCTGACAAGCGTGCCAGGCAGCAGGATGAGCTGCAGCAGGCAGAGGCTGAAGGGATCCCGAACGTGCTGAACTCACGGTGAAGATTTGGGAACCGGAACATCTTGAAAGGGCTGAGAGGCCCCAGTGGGCATCTTGCCTCTATATACATATGCAGTATTTTCGGGAATTTAAGACCCCGCAATTATAAAGTGCAAATTGATTTAATAACAACTCTTCAAAAAAAAAATAATAACCTTCATAATAAGTGTGTTCAATGTAAAAACAAAACAAAACAAAACAAAACAATTCTGGATATTTAACACTGTCAAAGATAAAGGTACTTTAGGGGGCGCCTGGGTGGCTCAGTCGGTTAAGCGGCTGCCTTTGGCTCAGGTCATGATCCTGGGGTCCTGGGATCGAGCCTCACATCCGGCTCCCTGCTCAGTGGAGAGCCTGCGTCTCCCTCTCCCTCTGCCTGCCACTCTGCCTACTTGTGTTCTCTCTCTCTCTCTGTCAAATAAATAAATAAAATATTTTAAAAAAAGGAATAAAGGTACTTTAGAACGTCCCTGCCCCCCTGACAAATACCAGGTAAAAATATAGAGTAAAAAAAAAAAACCCCATTTACAGTATCAACAAAAACTATATATATCTAAGAGTAGAGCAAGCCTAACAAAATACACAAGATGTACATGAAGAAAAATTTACTGAAGGACAAAAAAGAAAAACTGAGGAAGTGGAGATGTAACATGTGCCAGGAAAGAAACATCAATGTTCTGAAGATGCTATTTTTTAAATAAAATTTTTATTTTAATAAAAATAAAAATTTTTAATAAAAATTCAATGCATTCCCCACCTACATTCCGAGAGGACTGCTACGGAACTAGAGCAGTCTAAAATTCATCTAGAAAAGAAAGTGTACAAGAAAGGCCAAGAAGATTTTGAAAAAGAACAGGGAAAGAGAGTTCTCCTTCTAGATAATCAGAATGCACTCTAGAATCTAGAGCCATCTCTATGAAATGTTCAGTGTTAGGAGAAGAGACAGCAATGAAGGGGGCAGCAGAGCCAAACCCCTGCCTACACAGGAACCGAGCATTTCCATCAGCGGGGAGAAGAGTCACCTACCACGGATTTAGAAAAAAAATGAGGTTAGATCCCTCTACTAATATGGAGAAGGATTAAAAAGTCAAAATGAATTAAAATATATGAAATACTTGAAAAAACTCCTCAAAAGATACTTTTATTGTTTCTGGGTGTGGAAGGCCTTCCTGGGCCAGTCACAAATCCCAGAAGTCATAAAGAAAACACTGAGAGGGGCACCTGGGTAGCTCAGTAGGTTAAGCATCTGCCTTCAGCTCAGGTCATGATCCCAGGGTCCGGGGATCAAGTCCCACATAGGGCTTCCTGCTCAGCAGGGAGTCTGCTTCTCCCTCTGCCTGCCGCTTCCCCTGCTTGTGCGCTCTCTTTCTCTGACAAATAAATAAATAAAATCTTTTAAAAAAATAAAAAAGCAAAATAACAATAATAATAGTAATAAATAGATGCAGAAATAATTTCAATATACATAATAAAAGATTGATAAGACAAAACAAAATAATGAGAAAAAAATTTCCACAAAGTACTTCAGGAAACACCCATTTCACAGATGGAAAGCAAGTGGCATTCACATGGAAAGACACTTAGCTTCACATGCTAGCCAGAAAAACACAAATTCAAATTGTTTTCATCTCTTATTCTCTGTAGTCTCTACAGTCCTCTGTTAGATGGTATCAACATAGAATTTAATCCATTTTAACTTAAAAAAAAAAAACCCCGAATACAGTATTTACCCTTAAGTATTATTGTTTTCTAATTTTCTGTCAACTTTTTTGTTTTGCTATAAAGATAAAATGTCTTTTCCTAAATGGCCTCTTGGTCTATTGACTTAGTTAGCACTTTTCCCACATTAAGATTATCTTTTAAATACCCATAGTTTCCTTTAGTAATTTTATAGTTTCATTTCTTCAATTTTTTTTGGGGGGGGGGTTGCAACACTGGTTTATTTTTTATTTATTTATTTATTTATTTATTTTTTACTAACATATATTATTTGTTTCAGGGGTACAGGTCTGTGATTCATCAGTCTTACACAATTCACAGCGCTCACCATAGCACATACCCTCCCCAATGTCTATCACCGAGCCACCCCATCCGTCCCACCCCCCACCACTCCAGCAACTCTCAGTTTGTTTCCTGAGATTAAGAATTCCTCATAGCAGGGAGATCATATGATACCTGTCTTTCTCTGAATGATTTATCTTGCTTAGCATAATACCCTCTAGTTCCATCTACATTGTTGCAAATGGCAAGATTTCATTTTTTGATGGCTGCATAACATTCCATGGTGTGTGCGTATATATATATATATATATCCATTCTTTATCCATTCATCTGTTGATGGACACCTACACTCTTTCCATAGTTTGGCTATTGTGGACATTGCTACTATGAACATTGGGGTGCATGTGCCCCTCATTTCTTGAATTTTTAATCCTTCATCATCCAGAATCTCTTTTTGGAGGAAAGAATGAGGCTAGATGCATCTTTACTTTTAACCCAATGAATAGCCAGTCTTTTCAACACTATTGAATATTTCCTCTTGTTATTAATGTAAAATTCCGCCCTCTCAGTGGATTTCTGAATTCTATTCTGGTCCATGGATCTATATATCTGGTTATTCCTGTGCCTGGGCCAAAGACTTTTATTTACTGGTATCTTATAACACATTTTAATATCTGCAGTGTTAGATTTCTCTCATTAATTTTTATTCTGGGGATTTTACTAGTTATTCCTGTATTCAGCATCTTCTTTAAGGACTCTTCTTTTTTTTTGTTGTTAGAAAATAGTGTATTATGTCAAGTTTTAAAAATCACAAGAGCTTTGGTTACAGTTTTGCT
The DNA here is from genome assembly GCF_054177405.1 of Leptonychotes weddellii. NCBI lineage: Eukaryota > Metazoa > Chordata > Mammalia > Carnivora > Phocidae > Leptonychotes > Leptonychotes weddellii. The sequence continues at coordinate 92,568,862 of NC_138370.1, forward strand.
AAATACATCCACGGACACATTACTGCAGCCCCCAAAGTAGTAAATACTGCAGTGTTATATGAGTGAATTTAATTATTTTAACATTTCCTTTATTGTTGCCAAGTTTGTGAAATTTATAAATATCAAGGAGAAACTTGGAGAACAAAATAAACAATATGAACTTGTCATCGATCATTCTACTCCTATCTGCTCTGCAATATGTTGAGTGAGCTCAAAAATACAGTTTCATGGTTACAGGTAACTGCATTTGCAGAAGTAGACAACCGACAAACCCCGACTCTTCTTTTTGAACACATCAACCGCCATTTACTAGCAGTACCACTCCTCACGTAGGTTATGACGATTTGCGCCTATATGGACTGATAACACTTCATTTCACACACCCTATCAGTTAAAACAGTGCATTCAGTCCTTTCTACCCAACTGGCTGGCACGCATGCCGCACACTGCTCCCTAGATGGCGCAGCAAGCACGGAGTACGTGTGTCTGGTGCCTGCAGAGCGCTCCCCAGGCTTCTGACCATTAGGACAGGTCCAAGCCCCCAGCCTATCTCTATGGTATTTCCTGCTCCTTGTCTAGGGGACGAACTCGGTCATTTTCCAAATGCAAAGGAAAGCAAAATTATCACAATAACAAATCAAATATTAAGCAGGAAATCAGCAGTAGGCAGGTGCTTCCCTCACTATATTACTATGAATATTTCCATTCCTATACAATTAAAATAATCAATTTAGATATTTGCGTAGGATTTGCTATAAGGTAATTATACACACACACACAGCTTTTGAAAAGAGAACCTCACAATAAAAATTACCACTTTAGGGGCGCCTGGGTGGCTCAGTTGGTTAAGCGACTGCCTTCAGCTCAGGTCATGATCCTGGAGTCCCGGGATCGAGTCCCACATCGGGCTCCCTGCTCAGCGGGGAGTCTGCTTCTCCCTCTGACCCTCCTCCCTCTCATGCTCTCTGTATCTCATTCTCTCTGTCTCAAATAAATAAATAAAATCTTAAAAAAAAAAAAAAGATATCTAAAAATTACCACTTTATCTTCTTGGAAGGTTAAGTTGTCTTAGTCCTTAATGGGAGAAGGTAGAATAAGGAAATGTGGATAACATATTTTCATAATCAAATACTGTATGTTAATGTATTTGCTTTCTTTATTTGTTATAATCATGACCTGGATACACAATGATTTGTTTTCTAGTACTGCCAGATTTCTTTTCACCAAATGCCTTCACTTGGTCATAGGGAGAAAAAGGCACTCTCCCCTGTTCCTTCCATGGAGAGCTGTTCAGGACAAGCCAGGGGGAAGCAGCCTGGCTCTGTGAGACTGGACAGAGGCTGGAACAGGAGCCAAGAGATATGCCAGAGTTAGACTGGGGGGGGGCAAGTCGCTCCCAAAGTGTAAATTTTAATGATTTTATATCATATTTTGACATGATGGATATTAAGAAATGAAGGATGTGAAAAAATATTAAAAGAAGGAGTAGAGGGATGCCTGGGTGGCTCAGTCCATTAAGCGTCTGCCTTCGGCTCAGGTCGTGATCCCGGGGTCCTGGGATAGAGTCCCGCATGGGGCTCCCTGCTCAGCGGGGAGCCGGCTTCTCCCTCTTCCTCTGCCCCCCAGTTGTGCTTGCTCTCTCTCTTTCTAGTTCTCTCTCTCTCAAATAAACAAAATCTTAAAAAAAAAAAAAGGAGGAGAAAGCAAGATCTTGAGAAACTTAGAGCAGACAATCATTGGGTGACTCCTTTTTTATATACTTAGCCACCCATCCAAAAACAAACAGAAACTTCCTATTAGCTGTGGCCTATGTGAAAACACCCCAACTCCAGAAATGTAAAAGCATATTTTAAAAAGATAATCCACTTCAGAACCAATGAAAGAAGTTGGCTAGTGCAGGCCCAGCTCTGTCCTGTCTAGGCTTCATTCTGAGGGCACACGAATCTGAGGAAGACTCCTAGGGAGATCTCTCACTGCTCTCTGAGACCTGGGGGCAGAGCGGGTGGCCGTTAGTTACCATCACATCTGTCCTGATGGCAGCCTGTGACCCAAACCTACCCTCTTCTCTCCCCACAAAATAGGAGCCTTGAGCGGGGGCCAGCACAGTTGAGAAAGCAGCAACACTGCGTCCTTTGTCAGCCTCGTCCATTCTGAGACGAAGAATGCCTGGACTGTGAGAGAATCCTACAGAGAGAGGACGATGGGAGAAGCGGGACTTTTTTCTTGTTTCCAACACCAACATCAATAGGCCTCTTTTCCCATTTTAAAGGGCCTGACATAAAGAATGCTCCGCTTTGGTCAGGTGGGCTGCAGAGAATTGGAATATTCATCTGCAAAACTCAGTAGGTAAGATAATAATGAACATTTTGATGTAAAATGTTTAAAAAACATCGTGGGACATCTAACCTGATCTTTGGCTACTGCTAAGATAGTTAACCAAGACTTACTAAACAACAACAAAAAATGCCATTGAAGATATAAATATGAAAGTTACCACTCAAAATGAAATGTACCAACCATTATTTGCACTGATCTGACTGGCAAAGGATTTCATTCAAACCTCGGTTCCACAAGTTGCTGTGTGATCTTACTCAAGTCTCCTAGTCTCTCTCCAGCCCAGATTTCTCATCTCTAAAAGTGCTGATAATATTCACAAGGTCATTGTGAAGATTAAATGAGATCAAATATGTAAAAGTGCTATATTAAGTAAAAATTACGCTGTTATTTTTCCCTAGACAGGATGTGTGATAAACAATAGACTGAATAGGGCCTGAAATGATAGCCACGTTGAGATGAGGAAAAAAAAAAAAGTCATTCTGTACCAAGATATTTTCTCTCAGTTATACTCTGTTCACCATGTTTGAAATTCTTCCGAATAAAGCTCCTTCAAACAAATGAGAAGTAGTACAAAAAAATGTTTTACATGCAGTATCAAATCTAGTTGTCAGTTTTTCAGAACATTTAAGGGATTTCCAATATTATCCAAAAGGCTTAAGCCACAACTAACCTAAAGAAGCAATACAGTGATGAATGTCAAGGTGATGGTTCAACTTTTTAAACATCTCAGAAGATGATTTTTTTATTAACACACTGAACATTTGGGAGAATGAAATTTAGTACCTAGAAGCGTGTGTTCATTTCCACTGGGATTCTGTAGTATCTTCTTTCTTTCTCATAAGACTTTTAATTTTTGCTATTACAGTTACAGTGAAGAGCAGGCAAAATTTGAAACCTTGATTTGACTCTGAAGAGAGTAAAGTTTTCAAGGTTCTGAAGAACTTCCAGAAATTGCACACAGTCGGGATGTCCCAAGGTTACGATCATGGCAAGGTACTGAGGCATGATGGAAAGTAGCCGCTGGGTATAAAACAATGAAAATCTTACCAGAAAAAAAAAAAAAAAAACAGTCCAAAAAATAACATCTAAATAGTGTTTCTTTGTTACAAAAGCAAGTTAAAAATCCAGAGATTTGGGGGGAGAGTGAGAGAGATTTGAGTATGCTTATTTGCAATAGAGTGAGAATGAAGGGGAGGGATGAAGATGCAGAAAGAGGAGGCAAATGTTTTCTTTGCACATCTGAGTGTAGTGTACAGATGTGAGATCCAGAACAGTCTTTCTTTCACAATCTGCTGTCAGCTAAATGTTCTAAGTTCTGCTAGAAAAAAAGGTCATGACTATCAAATAGTGTCCCAATAAATTAGGTGGGTTTCAAAGTCCATTTATTAATTCAGCAAATACTATTGAGCACCTGCTATGTACTATACCTGACATTCTTTTAGGCACTTGAGACATATCAAAGAACAAATGAACAAAAATTCCTATCTTCAGAGAGTTTACATTCCTAACAACATGGCCAAAACCGAACTTTCTACTGTTACCTCCCATCAGGTTTGGACACCTTATCTGCTCTTCATTCCTCCAGATACAGCCTGCCCTGTGGTACCTGAGATTTCCTCCTCACATCACAGTGATTTACCAAAGCCCTGACAAAGGATATTTATTCTCTGTTGATCTCCTCTGTGGGAGGTGCTCTCTCCCAGGACACTTATCACCTCACTTGAATGTGAACTTACACACAAGACTTTCTCTCTTCTTGGTGCTCACTGCTTATTTTAAGAAATCAAGAAAGCTAATGGTAATCTACATCCGTAAACAGATAAACAAATGCATTCCTTTATTTTTTTTCTTTCCGTTACTTAGATAAACAAGATTGTCTTTTCTCTAGAGTTTGAGCCAACAAAGAGAATGTCGAACACTTTAAAGAAAGGTCTCATTTTTTAAATTCAACTTTAGCTACTAAATTATGTGGCTTGCCTAGAGAAAATAAAAGTAGGTGTGCCAGCCATCTAGCTGTCTGTCTTGTTTCCTTCCAGCAAAAACCCAAAACTTTTTTTGTGATAATCACACTGTTATGTCACAGAGACAGAATGAACAGGGCAAAATCCATGTCTAGGATGGAGGCAGATGAGTGAAACGGCTGTAATAAAGTGAAACTCATACAAGGAGAGATTATCATGGGGTGTTTAGAAGAGATGGGAAGATAAGGGAGGACCAGATGAGGATCTAAACCAGGAATGGGCTGGTGAAAAGAGTAAGGAATGAATGCGTTTGAGTGTGTATTAGAACCAAAGACCTAAGTGAAGGCTTGGGAGAAGGTGGGGTTAGCATGATTTTCAGGTTTCTGGTCTTGGAATCACTGTAGAATTAACCAAGGGAAGAAACATATAAGGAGAGCAGGTCTGAGGGAGTAAGAAGAAAAGCTTACATCCGGACATGAAGAATTTGAAATTTCTGTGTCCACTTCTGTTCCAAGTGGAACTATCTAGAAAGCAGTGGGAAATAGGAAACTTGGGAGGGAAAAATGAGCTACAGATATAGATTTGTACCTCAAGGGGAAACATGAGTGTTATGGACAATAGGACTGGTGGTCTCCTCATTATATCTTTCTCCCAAAGAGAATATGATGAAGAAATTACTGCAATTCTTTTTTTTTAAAGATTTTATTTATTTATTTGAGACAGAGAGAGAGAGGAGAGGCAGAGGCAGAGGGAGAAGCAGACTCCCCGCCGAGCAGGGAGCCCGATATGGGGCTCGATCCCAGGACCCTGAGATCATGACCTGAGCCGAAGGCAGATGCTTAACTGACTAAGCCACCCAGGTGCCCCAAAATTACTGCAATTCTTAAGGAGGAGTGAGAAAAAGAGACTCTGGGTATAGAATACCCAGCAGGATAAATGAGTAACACTTCCGTTCACAGCACTATTTAAAACACGGTCCACAAGTTCAGTAAGTTGGAACGTAAGAGTTGATGGTATGTGTCTGCAGTCCTAGTCCAGGCAACCCCACAAAAGGTCAATTTCATCCTCTTCTCAATCTAGTTCCTTTGGGTAAGATTCCAAACCAGATCACAGTCTCAAAATGACCATGACTCTCATTCCAGAATGAGTCCAACTTAATCTGGTCATGGCAGTCCCATGCTAGGACTCTCCAGACCACCTTCACGCTGAACAGAAGTGGTATTCAGCACTGTTCAGGCAGAAAAGAAAAGAACTTCCTCACTAGAAAAATCAGCATCTTGTTAAAAGGGAGAGAATAAAAAACAAAACAAATAAAGGAAGTTTGAGGAAGGGAGATCATATCAATTTGGTATTTCTTAGAAGTCAATAATTCCTGCATAAAATATCTCTATAACTCCCTGTTCAATCACATAATAGGGTTTAGAACTATAAAGTATGCCATCGCTCTATGTCTGAACTAAGATGCCTTGGATTAAAATTAAAGGCAAGAGAAAAGTTAAATAGCATATAGCAAAGAGAACTGGAAAAAATTACCTAGAAGCTGAGTATTCATTATTTACTTCTGTAAGAGAAGAATGCAGTCATTTTACTCCTTTTACAATCTCATTTTATTATAAATCCTAACTATTCGCTCTCCCAAATATTAACAAACCTGTAATCACCACACTGAGAAATACAAATAAAGCTACTATTTTTTACTTGTAAATTCAAACTCTCCTCCATCAATTCAGCATCTGTTTAACACATTTAACTGCAGGTTGTTTTTTAAATGGATACAGGGAATTGGCAAATAGTCTATTTGGTAAAAGCACTCTAGGGAGCTATGAATTATTAATCACAGGTGAACATTTTAACAAAACACATGGGAGCTACATCGTGTGGAAGACTGCATCTTCCCAGCAATACAGCAATGGCTGCAGCCCCACGTGTGTTTTGAGGATCTTGCTACTCCCCAGTCAAGTGAGGCTCTCTGTGTCCGCCCCTCGAAGCTGGGCCGGCTTGTGACTGCTCCGATCAATATAGTAGAAGTAATGTGACAGGAAAAGCTAGGTCATCAGGAAGGAAACAGATGCCGCCGGCTTCCCTCTCTCTAGCTACGCGCACCCTTGATGCCTAGTCACCATGCCATGAGCTTTGAGCAAATCCAGGCTACTGGAGAAGCCACAAATAAGAGTTCTAGCTAACAGCCCCCACTAAGGTCTCAGCTGACAGCCAATATCAACAGCCCAACATCTGACTGAGTGAGCCTGAGGAGGATTCCAGCTTCTACTTCTCAAGTCTTCCAGCCGAGACCGCAGACATGGTAAAGCACAGGCAAGTCATTCCTGCTGGACGCTACCTCAATCCCTCACCTACAAATTCTACGGGAATTAAAAAGTGGTTGTTTAGGGGCACCTCGGTGGCTCAGCTGGTTAAGCGTCTGCCTTCAGCTCAGGTCATGATCCCAGGGTCCTGGGATCGAGCCCCGCATCGGGCTCCCTGCTCAGCGGAGAGCCTGCTTCTCCCTCCCCCACTCCCCCTGCTTGTGTTCCCTCTCTCTCGCTGTGTCTCTTTTTGTCAAATAAATAAATAAAATCTTTTTTAAAAATGGTTGTTTAAATGTCACTGAGTTTGTTTTTACAGCTCTAGTAACTAAAACATCCCAAAGGATCTTTACTTGGTTACTTTCTCGAGTCACAGATGGATTTTAAAAACAAGGCTAAGAGATCCATAGGAAGTCCTAGAATTTTTTTCTCAGAAAAGGCTGAGAGAATAGGAAGTAACTATGGGCACTGAAAGCCCAGTTTGTGATTTTAAACCCATCTGAATTGCTTCTTCTAAGAAAATAAGATAACGAATAAACTTGAGGCCCAAAGAACCTAATTCTGAGCAGCGGACCTATGGTCCACATCAAGACTTCAACAGAGAAAAACGTAATATCCACCTGGTATTTTTCCAAAAGAATTCTTCTAGCCGTGTTCCCTTTTGAAGTATACTGATAGCACCAAGGACCAAGGGCACTGCCTTTAGTTAATCTGCAGGTATATTCATTTATTCAATAATTCAATAACAGTTGAACTTTCATTGGTCAATTTCTATGTGCCAGGCACTAGGTGCCAAGAATACAAAAGGGCAAGATATTGTTTCCCACCCAGAAGTTCATAGTCCAGGTCAGGCTTCACTATCAGCAGCACATGAATGCTACCTTTGTCCTATTTCTTCCCTCTATGCTGGGGAAATGGACACCCTGGAAATAAATAATTTCAAACAACACATTTACATTAAATTTCTGTCAATGATAGTTCAGTTTTCTCTTAATTTCGGAGCTGAATTCCCAATGGAATGTGTGGCAACCAGCAATTAAAAGTTGTATGCAAATGGTTCCAAAACCAATTAGAAACACATTAATAGTTAAATAAAATGCCAAAAGTTCTTCGGCAACTAACGAATCCCTTTATAAATCAAAGAAAATCTCTTTTTCTCATACGATAATGCTGGTGTTTGGTGTTTCTAGATTATAAACCTATAAAGAGAAGAACAGTAAGTGCAGAAATTGGTTAAAACCAGTCAGGTTCATATCATTTCCAGGGTAAATCACTCAATTAGATCCTTCCAGGTCAATAATAGCATCAGAGTGCAGCTGAGTCAGTTTCTCCCAAATGTCTAAAAAAATGTGTAGGAAGCTAGACAAAGACCAAATATGCGGTAAGATCACACCCTATGACCTCATAGACATCTCCATGAACTCTAGTGTCTTTCCACGCTGAGCATGAATACTGTACATGGACAGGAAGAAGGCAGGAGAGGTGTTCGGTTGACTTCTGTAGTTGTTTGGGGCAAGTGATGATACAGACTGCAAAACTAGGAACTGACCTCCCCTTGCCCCTCAACCTCACTCCCCTTTTAGATCATCTATTCCCACAACCATTCAGGAAGTGCAACACCTCCTATGCAAGCAACCAAGCCAATGACCCAGAAGGGCATGGGCAATGGTGCACTGATCCTGGCATGAGGAGTTGCGTCATCTCAGGGAAAGCATTTTGACCTGAAACATGCAGAGCCATGGTAACAGTGCCTGCTAGATGGTGTAATCTTTCATGTACTAACCTATATAAAGACAATTTACAGAACAAATCTCACCCACTGCTTGGAGAGAGAACAGGAAGATCAGAAAAAGATAAAAATCCTAGCTGGTCCCAGCAAAGGCTGTGTAAATGAAGGACAAACATCGTAAGGCTGTTTGGGTTTGTCGTGCCTCTCAGTCCCTCTCTGGGCACCGCTCTTATCAAATTATTCACACTCTCAAGTCAACCCTGTGGAACTAAAATGTGGATTCCTTTGGTCTTCTAATTCACCAATATCACAACTTCCTTCCATTAATACAATTAACCACTGTGGTCCCAAAGAAGTTTGTAGTAGAAGTCTATCTTTGAATGAGCAGCCCAAAATTTCTTTCTCGCCAATTTCTCTTTATCCTAATTCCTCAGCCCTCTCATAAAAGTTGACTGCCCAATCCAAACCAGTATATTAAAAAAGTCTTATTCAAGTACTCTCCACTCAATGCTCAAGTTCTTAATTCCATTTTTTAAACATCATCCATGAAAAAAAACTTCAGATTTTCATGGACAATCCAAGGCCAATCTGTTTCTCACTTTCTACACTGAACCATACTAGATCATTCTACATTCTCATAGCCTGTCCCATCACTGCCCACACTGATGACTTTGTTCACTCTGGTTCCCCTCATCATGGTTCTTCCATCTTTCCATATTGAACAGGACCTTCAAGGTCAGATCAAATGCCACCTTCTACACCAATCCTTGATCTTGCCAACTTTAAAAAAAAGTATTATTTATGTCTCTCCTTTGATAGTACTTTATATCTCTCTTATGGAATTGTTCATATTTGAACTTGTTATAAAATTATTTGTACACATATGTCATCTCCTTTAGCAGACTACAAATTCCTTGAATATCAAAGCACCCAAAACATTGTACTGACCATAACTCATGTACACTCAAACATCCATTGAATACCTATCTATCTGATAGCTTACATTAAATTTTCATTATTGTTTTGCTAAATCAAACCCACGCAAACATTCGTCAACTTATAAATGGATTTATTCCAAAGGTTCATTTGTAAATCTTTTTCTGAAATCTATGTATGTTTTCACAAAATGTTATTGTTATACATGGTATGGTATTTAGGATACTTGAAGTTGTATTTTAGGACTTCAGTATGTCATGGATCACTTATTAATTTAAAAGACATTTGGAAGATGTCTTAAGAACCTAGATGTGATGCATAATAACACGGTTTCAAAGGGAACTTTGAGACAACAAATTCACATTCTCTACTCGCATTCCTGGACACCAGTGACTGATAGACATGCTATACATTGTCCAAAAAACCACTTCTCTATATAGGTTTAACAGTAAGCACTTAAAGAGTTTATGAAACTCAGCATGTTTGTAGCAGAGGGGGCATGAAGGAAACCCCTGTCAGAGCATGTAGGAATGAGAGCAATAAAACAAAACAAAACAAAACCAAAAGAATGCAAGCAAAAATGATGCATATATGGAAAACCAACGTATTTGTTTTAAATCTTAAAACTGTCTTGAATTTCACATAAAATTAAAACATGAGAGAATTTTATATTGTAAAAAAGAGGCATGGCTAAAGAAAAAAGCTTAAGAATACTCTAAGAAGAAGATTCTTCAAATATTGTCAATTGAGGAAAAATGGAAAGAATCAAGACTTGCCAAATCTTTTTTAAGTCAAACTATTGACATATTTTCTTGATAAATGGGATTTATTTTTACTCTAGGACTCCAAAGGAAAATTTGTATGACAATCATCCACTAGAATGAAAAACAAGAAAACTAGATAAAAAACACTCCCTCCCCCTAACAGTTACAAGGAAAATGTTTGTTGGCAAAAATCTCAAGTATCTCACCTAGCTCTGAAAATCTGAGTCTAAGACCAGGCAAACTGAGAACAAAAGCACAGAAGGAACACTGTCAGGATCAATAACGTGAGGAGTTTTTAAAGAGATGAGTTTCAGGTAGAAAAGTTTATAGTAGAGACAGGAAATGGTACGGTAAAAAGAATTTTTGGGCAAAGGGAAGGGCATGTTCAACGGAAAAAAGCAATAAGAAAGATGTTGCAGAATAGAAAGAGAACTTCCGCATTTACAGAAGAAAAGATCATTTCTATGGAAAGAAAGAAATGAGCATGATCAGTTAAAGGGCAGAGGCCAGAGAACTCAAAGATAAAAAAAAACTCCTGAGGTTATGAGATCATCCTGATTCCTCTTACCTAGCAGATGATTCCGACAAATTGAGTAACACTTAAAATATTAGATTAAAAACCAAAAACCAAGCATCAAAAACATCACCAAGAAATAAATTCTTTTAATGGAACTAGAAACCACAGTCACAATACTGGGCTAAATATTTCATAAAAATTTAAGAATGCGGGCGCCTGGGTGGCTCAGATGGTTAAGCGTCTGCCTTCGGCTCAGGTCATGATCTAGGGTCCTGGGATCGAGTCCCACATCGGGCTCCCGGCTCAGCAGGGAGCCTGCTTCTCCCTCTGACCCTCTCCCCTCTCATGCTGTTTCTCTCTCGCTCGCTCTCTAAAAAATAAATAAAATCTTTAAAAAAAAAAAAAATTTAAGAATGCATGTATATCATTTTAAAGTAAAAACAGACAAATTAACTTTAATATATTTGTATGGAGTAGTAGTATATATACTGCTTCAAAGCCTATGAACCTTTAAAAAAATAGCTCATACGGAAGAGGAATGTGAATGTGGGAAATTACCCAACAAGTGCTATTTGTAATACAGTAATATGCTCCAGGAAGATAAGACACAGGTGAGATTGTAAGAAGGGCTCCAGGCCTGGCCAATTGCCAGTCATTTTGAACTAATACAACTCCAAAGGCAACTAATGGCTGGCATCACTGCAAAGAATTTAACACCTGGGAAGAGGGGACTCAGTGATCCTAACATCAGGTCCTGGGGCAAATGCAGAATCTCCCTGTGAGCTCAATCAGGAAAAATCTCTGCATTCCAATCCAATGTAGTTAAAAAATAAAACAAAACAAAAGACAAACAAAAACAAACAAAAAACACTGGTCCAAAACATTGCTTTTAATTAACAGCTCATATAGCATTTAAATCAGTGCTCATGAAATTTAAACAATCACATGTAAACCTGTATTTCTCGGTGGGGAAACAACCAAGTGTACCAGGAATGCACACCATAAAGCCATAAATGAATACCCTGGAATGTTAATTTTCACCCATAAATAACATTTAAATCATTTTTTATAATAAAACAAATAAAGGTATATCATTGTAGGGGAGACTTGCTAGTTGCCTCGCAAAATCCGCTTCCTCTACTTCCTTAGTAACACTTCCCAACCTTTAGCTGAGCATACTGCAACCCAAGTAAAGAACATTTTTCAGCCTTCTGAAGAAGCTGAGCATGAACATGAGACTAGCCAATGTTCTGGACCGTGACGTGTAAGCAGAGTGAGCCTTCCAATGGCTGAAACGCAGCAGGCATCTTGACCATGAGGATGAGAGCTGCATTCCAGGCCAGTAGGACAGAGGGCTGGATCCCTGCTGGTTGTCACAACCACCATACTACCTGGGACGGCCCACCTCAGTACTTCTTTAATGTGACGCAAAAATAACCACCATTGTGTATGAGGGCTCCTTAGTAGTTTTCTGTTATTCGCATTCCTAATCCTAAGTGATGAAATCATGAAGAATGCAAAATAAAAGAATTCAAATAAATGTCCATTACTTTTGGTGGACTGGACGCTGCTTTCTCGGTATCACACAGGTGACTGTGCGGCGTGCAGGTTTGAGAAACACCATAAGGCAAAGTATGAATGTAATACTAACGTCTGGGTCATTTGGGTTGCTCTGAAACTAGAATACTCTACCTATACTATATTCTCAATCCAGTACCTCAGGGACCAGACAGAGGCTGTACCTGAAAATCCAACATCATCCCAGCAATCATAGAGTTTGAAGACGAGCTAAAATTCATGTTATCCTACCAATTTATTGTACAGCTGAAGAAACTGAAGGAAGACATTAACTGACAGGAAGTAATGCAAAAATTCCTTTAAGTTCCTCAGAAGGATCATGTTATGTAAATTGAGGGTATTAATCCAAGTAGTTCATAAAAAAGTTTTGTTTTTACTTGCTCAGTGAAAAGATACTATATCCTCAAAGACTACATTTTACCTTTCTCTTTGCAGTGCACTAGAAGGAAGAGAAAAACAATGACATGCACAAAGAAATCTTAACCAATTCTGCAACTGCTAAATATTTTGTGTTTCCTATTTTCTTATTTAATTGTTTTATTTCCTTTAATTTCTTTTTTTTTTTTTTGCTTTAGTGCATAGGTATTAATCCACCTGAAGCACTGCTAATGGAATTTTAAAAAAATGTGCCTACTGCTTCTTCTTCATAAATATATTCTTATTTAATTATGATTCATGACAAAATTGGATGAAAAGTACATAAAACTCAAATCTCATTCTTGTATCATAGGGCAACATTAAAAAAATAATAATAATGTTTTTCTCCCAACCTGTTACAGACAGCCTAAATATCAGACATTAAGTATTCTGGATCTGACTAAAAGAAAATAACAAATAAAAAATAGGCTCTGTGTCTGAGATTACATATAAATGATACTACTCAGCATGTTCATGACACAACCCTCCTTCCCCATCACAGGCAAGAAGCGCATACTCTTCATTGCTCATACACTGCTGGGTATTAGTAACACACACAAATGGTACCGCATACTGACCTGCTCAGACTAAGCTCAATATGCTGGAATGGCATTCCATCTTATCAATGAAGATGAATAAAGGGAATCAAAACAAGGAATCTTTCATTATATACTCCAGGTACTGAATAGGCAAAGGTCTTGAGAAGAAAGGCTGAATTCATTAAATTTTAGAGTCTTCAGGGTAGAAAACCACCCCAACTGGCAAACAAAAAACACTGAATTGACATACATTTAACTATGAGCAAGAACACTGTATTATGCAGAGGTTAAAACATCTGCTTGTGTTCACAACATGTCTTCCACAATTCTGTCAATTAACAAGTCTGAATATAAAATGGAAAGATGCCTGGGAAGCACTCAACCCCACGCCTCCTCACGGTAAGCCCGCACCAAACGACATCCATTCATATGATTTTCAAGGACATTTGAATGCTTACTCTCATTCAAGAAATTCTACAATGACTTTCCTAACAATTTTTGACCAATTTCTAGACTTGTTAATTTATTTGCCCATTAAATTTTCTCCTCTGTCAATACAGTTTGAACTCCTCCCACAAAGTTTCTTTATTTTCAATCTTGAAGATGGTTTGGGATCCCTCTGTCTCTGTACAGAGTATGTAGTGGGTGTTTTATACATGTTTAATTATAATAGAAACTGAACATGACTTTAATGAGCTAATAACCAGGTTAGGAACATTAATACATAAAGACCTGAATGAATAACTAGCAATGTGATGATTCCCAGTGAAGCAGTGCATCAGAATGATAACGTAAGAGGCGAGCACACCACCGTCAGCCATGGACGGAACCTGCAGAGAAGTATACTCAGCACTACATACTAAGCACCCAGTACCATGTCTTGCAGATACTCAGCACTCAATAGACTTTAACTGAACAAAAGAAAGGAGATAAAGGATTTTAATAAAGCAAGGATAAAACATTTTAGGCAGGTAAAGACTTAAAAATGTATAGACCACAAATTATAAGTTGCATGAACTCATTGACTCCATGCATATTTATAGAAGGCTTACAATATTACAAGTCCAGGGATACATAAGAGATGAAATAAGGTGCCTACCACAAGAGGCTCACAGTCCAATGGGGGAGAGGAGAGAACTACAACTGAATGTGATGTGCTGAAATCGATTACGGAATTCAAAAAAAAGGATCCAGGAAGCCTTTCAAATGGAGCGATGTTAAAAACAGGGATCAGATCAGTTGTGAGTCAAATGAGAGAAATAACATTAGAAAGATACAAGCAAAAAAAAAAAGAAAAGAAAAAAAGAAAGATACAAGCAAGCAGGTAGGCCTGACTACTAGACTTAGGTTTTTGAACTTGATCATTTATGTAAGGGAATGAGAGAATTTGTCATGAGAGAAATAATCACAGTGCTATAGTACTTGAAGATTAATCCGTCGTTGTTTTTATGGAAGATTAGCGTCAGGGAAAAGGGCACCATGCCAGCCAGGGGAAACGGGGGAAGGAGGTCAGCACGTTCTGTAATTGTTCACATGTGAGGTCATTAAAATTTGCAAAAAAGTGGGAGTGGACATAGAATGGAACAGAAAGGGATAGAATCATTTCCAAGGAAGAACCACCAGTATTTGCTGAAGCCAGAAAGAAAGAAACATTGAAGGAGTTTAAGAAAGATGTATTTCAGGGCGCCTGGGTGGCTCAGTCGTTAAGCGTCTGCCTTCGGCTCAGGTCACGATCCCAGGGTCCTGGGATCGAGCCCTGCATCGAGCCCGGCATCGGGCTTCCTGCTCGGCGGGAAGCCTGCTTCTCCCTCTCCCACTCCCCCTGCTTGTGTTCCCTCTCTCTCGCTGTGTCTCTCTCTGTCAAATAAATAAATAAAATCTTTAAAAAAGATTAAAAAATGCAGAATATTAAAAAAAATAAAATAAAAAAAAAAGAAAGATGTATTTCATTTTTGATGTGCCACGGCTTCCAAGAGTTTTCAGTACAACATTAAAAAAGAATGCCTAAGTTCGCCAAAAAGAATCCCTTTCTATAACTCTGCTATGTATTATGCTTGAAGGCTGAGTTTCCATCTGAGAAACTAACATAAAAATTATAAATGCATTCATGCATCTGAAGGAGATTCACTGAGTACCTACTTTGCCAAATAATGAGCTCAGCACTATCAGAAAAAAAAATAAAGCTTGAGTGATTTATTTTTTGGTTTGTGAAATAGTACCTGACTCTAAAATACTGCCTTGAAGAAGCTATTTAAAGGCCAAGTATTATTGGCTCACACAGGAAAATACGGTAACATTTTTTCTAAGCCCCATGAGTGCCTTTTCATCAGCACCAAATGGAATACCACAAAACACACAAACTATTTCTCCCTGATACCATAGGGCTTAGCACTACTTTTTTTCCAAGGATTTTCCTAATTGTCCCAAATGTAATTCAAGAGGCTTACTCGGGTGCTTTATCATTCGCCAATACTATGGAACTAATAAATTTGGGATGCCTGGGTGGCTCAGTCAGTTGGGCATCTGCCTTTGACTCCGGTCATGATCCCAGGATCCTAGGATCAAGTCCTGAATCGGGCTCCTTACTCAGCGGGAAGCTTGCTTCTCCCTCGGCCTCTGCCTGCCACTTCCCCTGTTTGTGCTCTCTCGCTCTCCTTCTCTCTCTCTCTGACAAACAAATAAATAAATAAATCTTTAAAAAAATTTTTTTTTAATTTATGTTGACAGTATTTCTCTCTGAACACGAGGGCCTAATCACCTAAGAGTTGCATTTGAGGTCACTGCCATTATCTTGCATCCAGACATTGTTTTTAGAACTTAATATAAATAAAACGATCAGAGAGAGTGTGACCGTGCATCTTAAGTACTGGGCCCTGCCCTTCCACAGTTTTTACCATGAACCTTAAGCCAAAATTATACAAGCTAAAACACCATTAAAATAACAAGAACCAAAAAGGTTTTTTTGTTTTTCTTTCAAAACCCCCAAGGGTGATCTCCCATTTTGGAGAAAAAGAATCCTTTAAGGGGACAGCTGTTTCTAGTTTTGTTCTGACTGTAGTATGATACTAATCAGAAGTCACATATCTCAGAGGCTTATGGATAATAATTCACAAAAGAAAACACCATATTCTGCATTAAAAAAAAATTCTCTAAATGCAAGAGGAGAGTGTCTTCAAACCCTATTAATTTTTCTATGACTTATCCTTTCATGGGCTTTTAAAACAACATTTTTTTTTAAATAAATACATTTTTCTTATAAACCAACCTAAAGTCAAACAGCAAACTTTTATCCCATCGCTTACAAACTAAAATAGCTATGAAAGAGAAAGGTGAAATAAATAAAATGAAGTTTTATTTACTGAATTGTTGAGTGCTAGTTTATCCAGCTGTCTATGCTGGGAGATTTATTACACAGCTGCTCATTCAAGTGAAAATACAGCAGTGGAATTCGGAAAGCAAAATAGTCAGAGCCTCGCGAGTTGGTAAGAATAGCTGAAGAATCTCACCACTGCAAAGAACATATCAATAAAATTCTAACTAAAACAATTGTAACATAATGTTCATCCTGCTATAAATTAATAGCTACTGATTACTGAGCATCTAGAATATGCTGGTCCTGGCATTAAATAATGTGCTTTATTCACTCTACTGTCCTATTTAGACAGCAAAACATCACTATAAGGTAGATAGTTTTCCCATATATAGATAAGAAAACTGCAGGCTCAAAGTGCTAATATTTCAAAGATATAAATGGCTGGAACAAACAAACAAACAAACTTCACCAAGGCTAATGCACTTTGAAAAACCTCATTATCTTTCTGCCAGTCATTGCTGCATCTGACATTAAAATTCTATTAAATATGTGAGGGCCATGTTAACAACTTTAGCAAGAGACTATTACTCAGCTTGTAAAGAGCACCTACTCCCAGAGCTACTACGTTACAAAGCATAATGAGCCCATTTCTTCCTCTTATTGATGTTTATTTATTTTTCCTTAATAAGAATTTCCATATACTTAAAAACTATGAAATTTCCTCTCATTATAACATTTCAAATTCACTTTTTAAATTATCAGTTGTGTTGCAATATCTTTCAGTACACAGGTCGATGGGAAATAAAATGATTGCAAATTTTTGTTTTTCTGTCAAATTGCAAATGAAGATGAGAAGACCAAGTCAAGCAATGGAGAAATTTAGACCCTATAATTCCTTCAAGTTTAACTGCATCTGTTTTAGGTTCAAAAGATCTAATAAAATCCCAGGCATGTGAGGCTGGTTTAACGTGCAAAAATACATTATTATAATCTATCACATCAATAAGCTAAAATAGAAAAATCACGTGATCGCATCATAGATGCAGAAAAAATATCTGACAAAATCTAACGCGCGTTCATGATTAAAAACTCCTAGTAAACTAGGAATAGAGAGGTATTTCCTCAAATTAATAACCTCCAGCTAATATCATACATAATGGTGAGAAACTAGAAGCTTTCCAACTTACATCAGGTACAAGGCAAGGACGTCCCCTCTCACTACTCTTTTCCAACACCATACTGCAAGTCCTAGCTAATGCAATAAGGCCAAAAAAAAAAAGAAAAGAAAAGAAGAAATTAAAAAATATACATATCTGAAAGGAAGAAATAAAACTGTCTTTGTGGGGCGCCTGGGTGGCTCAGTCCTTTAAGCACCTGCCTTTGGCCCAGGTGATGATCCCAGGCTCCTGGGATGGAGCCCCCACATCCGGGGGCGGGGGGGGGATGTTCCTGCTCAGCGGGGAGCCTGCTTCTCCCTCTGCCTCTGCCTGTGGCTCCCCCTGCTTGTGCTCTCCTGCTCTCTATCAAATAAATAAATAAAATCTTAAAAAAAAAAAAAATTCTTAAAAAAAAAACTGTCTTTGCTCATAGATGACATAATCATCTCTGCTGGAAATCCAAAATAACCAACAAAATAACTCCTAGAACTAACAAGTGATGATATCAAGGTTTTAGGATACAAGGTTAATACACAAAAGTTGATCACTTTCCTAGATACCAGCAATGAACAAGTGGAATTTGAAATTAAAAACACAGTATCATTTAAATTAGTAACCCCAAAAATGAAGTGCTTAGGTATAAGCCTAATAAAATATGTGCAAGATCTTTGTAAGGACAACTACACAACTCTAGATACTAAAAAAATCAAAGAAATACTAAATAAATAAATAGATATTCCATGTTCATGGGCAGGAAGAATCAAAACTGTCAAGCTATCAGTTCTTCCCAACTTTTTCTATAGATTCAGTGCAATCCCAATCAAAATCCCAGCAAGTTATCTTGCAGATATCAACAAATGATTTTAAAGTTTATATGGCACATCAAAAGACTCAGAATATCCAACATAATATTCAAGGAGAAGAAAAAAGTTGGAGGATGCTACCTGACTTCAAAACTTACTATAAAGCTATAGTAATCAAGACAGTGTGGTCACGACAAAAGAACAGACAAACAGGTCAATGGAACAGAAAAGAGAGGCCCCAAACAGACCCAGATACAGTCAATTAATTCTCGACAACAGAGCAAAGGCAATACAATGGAGCAAAGACGGTCTTTTGAACAAATGGACCGGCTGGACATCCACATGCAAAAAAAGTGAATCTAGACACAGAATTACAGCATTCATTCACAAAAATTAACTCAAAATGGATCACAGATCTAAACATAAAACACAAAGCTACTAAACTTCTAAAAGATAATATAGAATACCTAGAAGACTTCGGGTATGGTGATGACTTTTTAGATATGATGACAAAGACACAATCCATAAAAGGAAGAATGGATACACTGAACCTAATTAAAATTAAAACTTCTGTTCTGTGAAAGATAACTTCAAGAGAATGAAAAGACAAGCCATAGTGTAGGAGAAAATATTTGCAGAAGACACATAGGATAAAGGACTGTTATCCAACATATACGAAGAACTCTTAAAACTCAACAATAAGAAAACAAATATCCTGATTTAAAAATGAGCCAAAGACATGACCCAACACCTCACCACGGAAGATATACAGATGACAAATAAGCATATGAAAAAAATATTCCACATCATATGTCATCAGGGAAACGTAAATTAAAATAACAAGGAGGTACAACTATACACCTATCAGAAGGGCCAGAATCTGGAACGATGACACCACCAAATGTTGGCAAGGATGTGGAGCAATGGGAACTCATATTCAGTGCTGGTGGGAGAGCAAAATGGTACAGGAAAACAACCTCATGGTTTCTTATAAAACTAAATATATTCTTAGCATATGATCCAGCAAGCACACTCCTTAGTATTTATCCAAGAGAATGAAAACTTATGTCCATACAAAAACCTGCATATGGATGTTTACTGCAGCTTTATCCGTAACTGCTAAAAACTTGGAAGCAACCAAGACGTCCTTCAGTAGGTAAGTGAATAAATAAACTGTGGTACCTACAGACAATGAAGTATTTTTCAGCACTAAAATGAAATGAGCTGCTGAACTATGGAAAGACATAGAGGAACTTTAAATGCATAATACTAAGTCAAAGACATCAATCTGAAAAGGCTACATACTATATGATTCCAACTATATGACATTCTGGAAAAGACAAAACTACAGACAGTCAAAAAGCTCAGTGATTGCCAGAGATTGGGTGAGGAGGGACGAATAGGTGGAGCACAGAGAATTTTTAGGGCAGTGAAACTACTCTGCATGATACTGTCATGATGAATACATATCATTATACACTTGTCCAAACCCAAAGACCGTGCAACACCAAGAATGAACTGTGCTGTAAATTATGGACTCTGTGTAATTATAATGTATCAGTGTAGGTTCATCAATTGTAACAAACATACTACACTGGTGGGGGATGTTGACAGGGAGAGAAGCTATACATGGGTAGGGGCAGGGCATCTATGGGAAATCTCTGTACCTTCTACTCAATTTTGCAATGACTATAAAGCAGCTCTAAAAAAATTAAGTCCTTTAAACAACCTCATAATTTTTTTCTCTTCCCTTCTCTCTCATTTTTCTATCAATTTACTTCAATGGTTAATCCCTTGTTTTATGAATCAGTAAATACTATCAATATTCTTGGGTCTTATCTCATCGTAACCCCTCATATAAATGTGTATGAACAAGCCTCTGTCTAGCAACCATCAAAATTTGTAGACACCAAACATTCTTTCTTTCTTTTCTTTCTAATTAACATTATACTATGAAAAATTTATAGACCTATTATTTTAGAAATGACTAAAATAACTTTCTCACCACTTGCATGAATTAGAACCTAGGATTATGTCATATAGGACAGTCACCAGACCAAAATTTAATACAATCCAATTCAAGTATTGCTTTGTTTGTGGAAATAAAAACAAAGTGAGATTGAGCAAAGAGGGACAGATATCTTAGATGGTTGGAGGAATGAGAAGGAATAAATTAATAATAATGTATTTTAAGATAACATTATCTATGAAGATAGCAATTCCACCAACAGTAGGCCTTGTGTGGTTCTTTGTCACCAATTGAGTATCGGTTGACAAAGATTCATTGCAAATTATTAATTCAAACTTCATCCTTAGCCTTTCGAAAGGCTATTTATTTTAGGTATTAAATTTGGATTTTGCCTGTCAGGTTTTTGAACATAGCAACATCAAAAGCTTAGCAGAATTTCTCCACAGAAATTACTCTAAGATTGACAACAATAATTAAAGTGGCACAAAAAGCAAGCCTTCACTTTTAAGGTGAGACTATTGTTTTGGTGATATTTTCTAGGATAGGTCTTTGAATTGAACAAAATCCAGCAATGCAGGTGTCCCTATCTGGCTCAGGCTGTGGAGCATGCGACTCTTGATCTCAAGAGTCATGAGCTTGAGCCCCATGTTGGGGCTTAGAGATTACTTTAAAAAAAATCTAGCAATACATGACCCATACATTTGTTTTACTTTAACACTATTTTTAAAAAATATTCTATTTACTTTGGATGGCAGCTAATATCTACTGGAGCAAACAACTATAACTTTATTCTTGAAAAATATTACACAAGTGGGAACCTGAGGAATGTTTCTCTTCTAAGAAAAATTCTTTAGGAATTTTTTTTCTAATATCTCTTTACATGAAAATTATCCATCTATGAGATGATAATAGTGAAAGGGAAAATGCATGAAAGGTCACACAAAAGTCAAGTCAACACTTTGTGTTTCATGCCTCCAATAAAGCATCCATTATCTCCATTCCAGTTCAATTGTTTACCTGTGATCCAGTTTTCCTCCCACCAACCATTTCTGGGAAACAACACTAGGCAACCAAGGGAAACTAAGTCTACATGTGTCAGATACTTACAACTTACCTTGTGTATTTTGACAACCAAATTACTTTTCTTATTTCGTGGATAAAGAAGTTGAGGTTCAGAGAAATTAAGTAACTTGCCCAATAACCTAAAACTAGTAATAAGTGAAATCACAATTAAAACACAAGTCTGCCTTGTGTTAAAGTCTGTGCCCAGTCGGTACCAGGAGGCCTCCGTAGGTCAGTTCCAACAAAGATGGTTTCTGAAAGTGAAAGTCAAGGAACCATAAACAAAGAAAAGGAAAAGTGAAGGAATGGGAAAGATCACAGGGCGCAGATTCATCATTCCAAATTACCTACAGACCAGCAAGGCTACCTTTCCCGGGACCATTTTCTGAGCATGAGATCACATTCTGACTCTTGGTCTCAACTGGGTGTCTAGGCATAATGGGGATATGAAAGTCCTTGTTAAACAAAAGAGCCAGGGACGCCAGAATGCCCCCAACATCAGATTTCGGGGTGGCGAGCTCTTCTAGTTCCTTGAATGGAGGGCATGGTTAATATACTATTTGGCCATGGCATTTAGAACAACACCTAACCTCAATAAATATTTGGTGACAGAATTGATGGACAGATGAAATGAGTGAAGGGAGTCTGATAAAGAGGGTGGCAGAGCTCCAGAGATTGCTATCCTTCATTTCCACCCTGGGTTTTCTTCCGCAGTTGGAACTGGCACTAGATGCCCAGCGGGCTATAAAACTTCACAGATTGCATGTAAGATCCTTTGGCGTTTCAGGGACTATGAGGTTTTATTCTGCATTCGCAGCACCTAATGGAGTACCTTGCACATGGCAGACACTCAACAGACATTGCTCAATAAGTGAATGAATGAATGAATCAAAGATACAGGTATGAAGAGGATTGGGCATTTTCTAAGGATGAATAAATGTTCTCAGCCAAGATCCTCATCAGATTAGAAAAGATCTGAGAGACCTAGAAATCCTCAGTGCACGTCGGATGGAAGCAAGAAAACTCCTCTGTGGTTTAAGAGCTATCTAAGAATGACCGTTGAACCTGAGCATGGATGCGCTGATGACAGACAACCTTTAAAACTGGGTGAAACTGCAAAATGGAAAAGAGAATTCATTACTCAAACAAGCAGCTTGTGGGAGGGAATAACTTTCCAATAAGTAGAGAACATTTAGCATGAACCAAAAATCAGAATTATCTAATATGTTAGCCTCAGTGGTTGGGGTTGGGGTTAGGGTTAGGGTTAGGGTTAGGTTATGGTTCTTGCTCCCTGTCAAAAGAGATGAGTTTTAAAATGGGAGAATGCATACTGCCTCATACATGGTGACCATCAATAAATTATGGAAATGACCGCAAAAGACAGGAAAAGAGAGATGGAGGGGAGGGGGAGGGGGGGAGAAAAACAGGTGACTGCCCCTCAAAATCTGCCTAGTCTGGGTTTTCCTTACTATTCAAGGAGTTTTAGTCCTGACTGCCCCAAAGGGTCTTGCTGTAAGGCACTGGTCTTACCCAGGAAGCATTTCCATAGCACAGATCCAGAAAAACTACAGTGGGACATTCTTAGGACCCTCAGAGGAAAAGCTCTTAGTGGACCCCGTTCCTTATCCTTAGGTTCTAATGCCAAACTTTCCAGGTGCCTGTCATTTCCATAGCACTTCCAAATGTTATTTAATGTGATTAGAAGTTTAATATCTGTTTTCCTACCAGATTTATGTTCCTTGAGGACACAAGACCGTTTTGCTAAATCCTGTGTTCCCAGGAGCTAATGCAGTCTCTGGATTTAGGAAAGTGCCCAACACATATTTGCTAAATAAACAAATAAATGACCTAAAAGTTTCTAAGTCTTATTTTAATGATAAAAGCATTTTTGATGTTTTTAAGTGAATAAAGCAAGTACCACATGTCATTCTAAATCTATACTGTTTGTATCTGATTGGAAAATTGGTTGTAAGAAATCTGGCAGAGTTTTAAAACATAGTAATATTAATCTGATAGAGGGATATATGAGGTTACATATTTTGGCCTGTAACTCTAAAGGTTCTTTCAGCCCACACTTCATTTCGCAAATGAATTAACTGGGCTTATCTCCATGAGGTATTTCTGAATCCCTTAACCTAAGTACAAACACAATTATCTGAAGCCTGTTGTGAACTGCATCATTTTGGGTCCTGCGGTTTACATGATAGCTAAGGCCTATTGTTAGTGACAGTACTTATAAAAGGTGCTATGCATTTCTGTCCTTGATTACACCAAGAATATATAACACATGGACCCAATTATATTTTGTGTCAGTGTAACAGAGAGATGGCCTCAGCATCTACAACACTAAACGGCCCCAGAGGGCTATGCTATACTCTTCCTATGGTTATTTTGGAAGGGTCTCCTTTTTCTGTCAAGTTATTAAATTGTCACTTTTCAGTTTTCAGCATGCCTATCTCAAAAATTTATTTGCTCTTTTAATCTCCAATGGGCTTGAGAATAAAATATCCAAGGTGTTTCTTTCTTTTTTTTTTCAATTTTATTTTTTAGCAATCTCTATACCCAATGCGGGGCTCGAACCCTCAACCCAGACATCAAGAGTCACATGACTGAGACAGCTAGGTGCCCCCAGGCAACTCTTCACCTTGGTTTCTTGCCTCTCAAGATCTTCAGAAGATGAACTTCAGTCCCCAACTTCATAAAATAAGGAAATTGGCTCAAAATATTCCAAAATATTCCACACATTCTCAAATAGTGTGATTTTGTGTCATTTATACATTTGTCATTTAAAAGCGAGTATTAAAAAAAATAATAATAAAAAAATAAAAAATAAAAAAAAATAAAAGCGAGTATTAAGGTTTCCAAAGTTACTTTTCTTGAAAGCATGAATTAAAAATAAATCTAGGGGCGCCTGACTGGTTCAGTTGGTAAAAGGCACTACTCTGGATCTTGGGGTGGTGAGTTCCAGCCCCACATTAGGTGCAGAGATTACTTTTTTAAAAAGTGTATTTTAAATGTGTGAGCAGAGCTTGTTATTTATCAATATTCTGAAGTTACTTTGCAAAGCAAAAAAATTATTTTGTAAAGTGAATTAATTTTATTTAAAAAAAGAAGAAGTGGCCCAAGAGGAGAGGAGTCCTGGCGCCTGGCCTCGCGTTGGGTAGCCACCAGCTCTGCCAGAACACTGGATGACATTTACCCAAGCTGTTTCATAATAGACATAATGGAGAGAGAAACTGGACATAATGAGAGAGAAATTAACTTGGGGTGGAGAAGACCTAAAGGTATCTATCAACCGTTAGTCAGGTATAACAAACTTTAGTTCCTGGACATCTGGGCATTTATTTTGGCTTCTCAAACGTCTTTTTGACTTGCTTTTTCAGCTCTTGGTTGTCATCCAGATAAATGAGACTGCCAGAAAAAAGCCTGTCTGTAATTGGAGTTAGCAGAAAAAATGGCACCCAAACTCAGATCTCCACTAAATGTTCTCTTAAAAATGCAGCGCATCTTAGGTAAATGATACATCTTTTAAAATTCATAATGTATAGTCCCCACATAATACTTCAATAAGCCTCTATTTTATATCACGCTCTATAATTTATAGATCCCTACAAATATTATTTAAACTGATCTTCAGTGAACATTTTTTATATAGACAAAAATCTTCTCCTTTTATAAATAAGAAAACTGCACCAGAGAAACTCCTGTGGGCAGGCCTCGTGATGACAAAGCTAGTAAGGGGCAGACGTGGGACTCACGCTCCAGTCTCTGAAATCCCAGGACACTTGTGCTACGCAGGGACACGGGTGTGATCACATGAGTCAGCGGAGCAGAGGTAGTCTACAAAGGCTACAAAGGCTACTAACAGCCATGACACTATTAGAAGTGTGCCCTTGTTGAATTTCAGATGATCACGACCTCAGGACTTCCCCAAACGCGTAGTTCTCAATGAGGAAACATTTTCAACAAAATCTGTGCCATTTAAACACTCAAAATGCATTTAAATATTTTCTGCACACCTTAGCTTCTCACCGTAGTATTATGACTTGTCTGGTCTATTGAATCCCCAAACCAGAGAAGGGAAAGTCCAGTCTACAAGAGGGTTAAGCATGCCTTGTACGAGCACCATGTCTGGCCTGGTAACAGCCCTGTTACCTCTGAACTCACAATGACTGTGAGATCAAGTTCTGGAAAAGCTAAAAGTGCTGCATTTTCTCCTCCCTAGAAACAGTCTGAACCCTTCAGAGCATAATCATCCATATGAGTGAGCAATAGGAACTGATATGAAGGATACCCAGAGCGTGCTCCTCATCCTCCGGACCCATTTGCCTCTGCCTTTTACTAACCAGACTAATAACGCTACTGGTATTGATTCTTCTGACTTATGTCTTACTGTCACTAGACCTCCGATTTCAGTATAAAATATTCACTACTCCTAGAAAGGTAATACTTTAAATTGCTGTCGGCCATTAACACAGCACTAAACATATTTCTCAGACCTGATCTTCGCTTCAGCTCACTGAATCGGCTATTTAGGAACAAGGTGGTTTTAATAAAAGAAAAGGAGACGGGGATTTTGAAACATAAGGCAGTCTGAGCCACAGTAAGGTTGACTGAGGTGCTACAGAGGGGTTCCTGGCACCGGGGTTCAGATTAGGCGTAAAAACAAAGCACAGGGGAGGAGAGCAGAAGAAAGTTTCTGTGTGTTGGGGGGCGGGGAGGGGGGGCAGTCAGGCTGGTCGGGGGTGGCTGCTGAAAGGGAGCAGAAAGAGGAAAGTGAAGAACAGAAAGAGAAATCGAAAGGCCGCATGTAAACTTGACAGTTTTTACTAAGGCTGGCCATATTTCAGAGAGATTATGGATCTTGATGAAAGGATGATATTGCTAAATTATTCCTAGCAGGTTAAAACATTTTGTTAAAGATTGCCTGCTTTACATACTCGACACAAATGCTTATTAATGAAACCAGTAATGTGCAAAGATTATTTATTTATGTTTTTCAAACAAAAATGGTATTGTATCAACTCCACTGGGTACGCTTTGTCCAGTTCGATGTTCTAATTAGCAATTCTTAGCATGATTAAATGCTAAACACACAGCTGTGTGAGGCTTCAGCTGGTAGTAACCAGTAGTGCCTAATACTGACTTTTTAAAAGAGAAAAACAAAAGTACTCAAATACTGGATACAAAACTTTTGAGGCCTATTCAGCTGAAAGAAGAAAAGTTAGCAATATAAACAGCAATTATACATAACATGTCAATAAAGCTAATAGCTCTGTAGTATTCGTCAACTGTTGAAAGGCTCTTTCGACTAAAAGAAAATAAGCCTGGCCTAAGTCACTTACTAGTCGAGCTCACGTTATTACATAAATATTACATATGGAGCTCCATTAAATCATCCTAATTTAAAAAAAAACACTTTAACTTTATTACTAAGCAAGTCTAAAGAGATAAACTAAACTATCTACATTCAAACATTATTATAGGAAACCCATAAACTTTTTGAAAAAATGAACTCTTCTGCATTCACCTGAAAAAAAAAAGTTGTGCATCATCTAGTACATAAATAACTTCATGCTCCACCTCACCCTCTTCCTGAAAACACCTAACACTTCTAAATAGCTAAAAATGATGGAGATTTTTCTATCTTCATAACAGAAAAGTGACCCAAATTACATGTGTCTGTATAAATTTCTACCCTTTAAATGGTAAAAATCCTGTAAACAGATCTCATTTGAAGTTTCATTTATGAAGCAAATTACCTAAGGCTTAACTGAAATAACTGTAAGTTCAAAAAAACAAAACAAAACAAAAAACCAAATGCATTGTTTGGTAGGCATAGTAATAAAAAACAGGTTAGTATTAAGTGCCTCAGATGATTGGTTATTCTCAATCTTACGTATTTCTAACCAAGCCAAATTTTTATCCTCTGAGCTTTGGCAGCACAGGGGGCGAGTTCCTTTTTTTTTTTTTTTTACTACTCTAAGACTCAACTAAGTATGAACTTTACCAAAATGAAATCCAATTTGCAAAGGCTTTAAGCATTTTCCTATAATTTCAATTTTTGCCTTACAGAAGAAACACATTTTGCAAAATCTACTCACAGATTATCTATCATAAAAAGCTGAAAGAATATTTCAAGTGAGAAGAAATCAAATTCTGTATATGGCTTAAAATTCTCTTTAAGATTACAGTTCAAGAAAAAAATAATTGTTCAACAGAAGAGGTAATTCAACTATATTCTCTGAAAAAAAGCATTTTCTGTATTGTATAAAATAAAACCAAACGATGGTTTGAATTTTTAATCATAAATTTTTATAAGTCAAAAACTACTTATCTTAATACTGTTTCTAATTATTGCTATGATTTACTAGAAAATCAAAGTTTCACTACCTATAAATTGTAAAAATCCTTTTCTATAGCTCTCCCCATCCATCCCCTGTGAGCTTCCCCCTTCATGAACTATTTCTGAGACCACAGCTACACAGAGAGGTCTGCTTGACTTTGGTTCTGTCAACATAACTGAACCCGAAATCAAAATATTTCAAGAATACAAACTGTATTGTAATGTATGTATTGTAACGTAAGGTGCTCAAAATGTTCTCTTTCACACCATCACTGAAGCAGAAGAAACTTACAAACTAACCCAGTCCCCACCCACTGACCTGACCACAATTTAGGAATAAAGAAACGGGCCCAGAAAGATAAAGTGATCTTCCCAAGAACCTCGCTGGAGACGTTGGATGTATGTATCCTGCCAGTTCCTAGTGAGTGCTCTTTCAACTTTACCAGTGGGCTGACGCAGATGTAAGAGGATGTTGAAGGAGAGCCTAAATTTAGTGTTCTGTTGCTCTTTCTCTACTTAGCAAACCACCAAAATGGTCCAGTGACCTAGGACCACCTGTATATGTCCCCAACTAACACCTGGAAAACCTAATTCAGCAGTAGTGAAAACTGGTGGACTGTCCCTTCTTGAAACACTTATTTCTTAGATTCTAAAACACCACTTTTTCCTGAATATTCTTCACTTCTTAGGTCATGACTTCCCAGAGTTCTTGAAGACTTGTCTCCCTTTACACAGCCTCTACATGGTTGTGTGTGCTTGGCTCAAACCAAAGTCCTCCTTTGTTTCCACACCTCTTTGTAAGTAACTTCATTTATTCCCACTGCTTAGTTCAGTCTTTTGGTAGATAACCCCCACATCTGAATACCCAGCCCTGACCTTTCCTATCAGCTCTATGCTCATATCTGCAAAGGTCAATTTGACATTTGTACTCATAGATCCCCTGTTTCTCAAATTCAATATGCCCAAACTGAGCGGTGCCTTTTCTCTTAACAACCCACTCATCTGTCAGGCTTTCCCATTAAGGAAATGTCTTCTGCTAGTTACTTAAGCAGGAAACCTGCTGTTTTTTTAAGAATTCCCTTCACCCAACTCCACTCCAGTTAAATCTACCTCCCAAATATACTTGGAATCATCCCTTTCACCAGCCCACCTCTCTCCTGAGTGAAGGCAACATTCACTCAGCTGGTGCTCCTGTCTTCTCTCTCCCCTTCTAACAGTATTTCTCCACAAAGCAACCAGAGCAATTCTTTCTAAAAGCAGATGCAAGCATATTTAAACTCAATGAATAAAACCCAAATCCCTTAGAGCGTATAAGGCCTTCTGTGAGATGATCTCTGCTCAGTGGTCAACAAGTCCCTGAGCCACTCTGCCCTAGCCCCTTGCCTCCAGCTCTTCAGCCTCACTAAACTTTCTCAGGTCTTTAAAATGTACCTTGGGCTGCTGTGTTCATTGACAGGAATGTTCTCCTTGCATGGCTGGCTCCAACTTCTCGTAAGGCCCTACTTTATCTCCTGAGAAGACTCCTTCTTCTCTATCAATGCACCCTGATGGGTTTCCTTCACAACACATTAGTGCTGAAATTATGGATCTTATTCATTTATTTACATCTTTATTAATCACTTACAGTCTAAGTGGCACAGAGAAACTGAGACTTGCACTTAATATCGCTAGCCCAGGGCCTGGGTACATATTAGGCTGCCGATAAACACGCACTGGATGCATAACAAAATACCTATCTATCCCTTTCATGAATGGCCATCTGTCTGTGGTATGCAAAAGCTTCTCACTGCCCCACCCATGAAAGAGTTCTACAAGGACTCTGCAGTGAAAAAGACAGTGTCAAGCTGGCTTTGCTCCTCATGATGGCCTAGATGTCTAGAAGAGAGAAAACCTAAAATGATCAGAAAGAAATTGATTCTCATGCAAAATATATTACATAATATAGTTAGAATTCAGAGATCACACAGCTTGTCTGCAAAGTACGGTTGGTCCTCGGACCAGCAGCAGCATCACCTGGGCACTTGTCGCAAATTAGTATGCCCATCCCAGACCCACTAACTGGCCCTACAACCCATTTTTTAACAAGAATTTCAAGGCCTTCTCATCTAAACAATACTGAGGAGAGTAAATACAAGTGGGGCAAGATACAGAGACATAGAAAGAAGTCAAGATAAAGACGGGTTGCTTGCTGAGTCTGCATTCTAGATCTCAGAAGAAAACCTTCACTTTATTTTTACCTTATTCCTTACATTTCCAGGTCATCTCATCTAACAGGGTTAGTTTACAGGGTCTAAGTGTGGAGGGGAATGTGAGGAGAGTCTCTGGCTAGAAGGCGGGCAGCCATTTATCTGCCCTAAGCTCCTTGAGGAATGGAGAGCACAGAGGTAGGAAAACGGACAGGGGTAGAGCGTGCAGAACAGGGGCTAGAGTCCCAGCTCCTCCATGTAAAAGACTGAAACACCGCAGACAAGATCACTGAGCCTAAAGAAGCCAGCGTTCCCAAGGACCATGAAGCTACCCCATAACTCTCACCTTTGAGAAAGATACCTGCCTGTCTGCTTCTGCTAATTTCTTACTGGTCAGATGGGCTAATGCCCACACATCTCACTCGTCATCTTCCTTCTATTTCCGTGGGAAAGAGGATGAGAGAGAGGATGAAGGAAAGAGAAATAAACATCCCCAAGACAGAAGTAGAAGGACCAAGTGCCAACTCCTAAAATAAGTAGAGCGGAAGCCATAGAGACTTCCTCCGCATGCCTCCTTCGCCCTTGAAACCATTCTATTCGCCATGTGGAAAACAGCAAGGGAGAGCGATTCAGGAATTAGAGCTCATCTTACATTTTTATTTATTTGCCAGAGAGAGACACAGCGAGAGAAGGAACACAAGCAGGGGGAACTGGAGCGGGAGAAGCAGGCTTCCCGCGGAGCAGGGAGCCCGATGCAGGGCTTGATCCCAGGACCTTGGGACCATGACCTGAGCCGAAGACAGACGCTTAACAACTGAGCCACGCAGGCGCCCCTAGAGCTCATCTTAAATGACAAGAGTTACTAAAACAATAATAAAGGCAAGAACTGCCCCCACCGGCTATTGCCATGGCTCTCCTCTACCAGCCCCTCCGAGGTAAGCACTGCCATCCTCACTTAAGTGAGGCCGACGCCCTCATCCAAGAGTCCTATTAAGGCCAAGATTAAAAGTCAAGACCATTTGGCTGAAAAAGCCCATGTTTTCCCACTTCACTACTTCTGCCACGAGCTCCTGGAAAGTTGGTATAAAAAAAATTCCATAAACAAAACTATGAATTAGGTAGTTTGTCTCCAGTGACACTGACTTCAGAAGCTGCAGGCTCTCCGTCAAAATCTGCACTCAGGAGTCAGTCTGGCAAACTCAACTGACAGTAGAGATTTTAATTTCAAAAATAGAACTGTTTGGTTTAGAATGAGAGCATTTGCGATAAATATCGTACCAAAAACCTAGTACCAGCAGCAGTTAATGACGAAAATTATAATTCGTAAAGATGATCGGTTAAAAATATTTCCCTTGACATGGCCAGTGTTTGAATTAATATCTAAACGAACAGTTCTGTAGGGCGTCCTAAAGCTTAAATACGTAATAGCAGAGGGAGGAGAGTGTTTAAAAATCATATCAGACTCTGCAACTCCAATTATATTTGGGTCTCCTATCATATCAGGGAATCTCTGTAAACCCAAAATGCTTCCAGAAGCAACTGATAAGCTTTTTAAAACTACAGGGCTGCTCAGAAAATTATCCTATCAGTGAGGTGAACAGTAAGTTATTGATGGTTTTAAGAGGGCCCAATTTACTTCCTGGACAGATTCATTTAGCAAGGTGATCTGGTTTCTCACCACAAAATAAAGACAAAATATATGATCAACCTATAAAACTTTTGCAAGAAATATCTGCAACAACATTTTACATGAATGAGTTCCCATAGCGAATCTATCATTTCTGCCCAGCTACCATGTTGTAGTAACTATTTAAGCTCAGAATTAGTAATTGGAATGAAATCATTAGTCTCTTCCAAACATTAGAGTTATCAATTTTCTGATCCCCACATAGCTACCAACAGCACAGAAGTACTATGTAGAAGAAGACATTTTACAAAGTTCTTTGTGAGTGATTGGTATTCAAAATAAGGAACCAGCTATGAAGGATATATATTTTGATTAAATGACACTTATTTAAAAGCAGACATTTTGATCAACATGGTACAATGGTTATAATCCCATCTCTAGCTTTATATTTCATGATAACAAAATTTATATGTTACACAGTATTAAAATGGTCTTAATTTTCCACATCTGCTATAATCCCGGATCAAGTCAATTAGCCCCAGCGACTCTGGTCCCATTTCTCAGCCTCGACACTTCACTCATGATTGGGGAAGTCCGCTTTCCATTACCATATGTAATAGTAAGCAATGGCTTCCAGGCGAATCAATAAAAACTGAAAATAGAAAGCCATTGTTTTGCTCCTCAGAGCTATTCTTCTCATAACCTGATCAGCTCACAAGTAGTTAATCTAATGAATCTGTTGCTCAATGTCTCATTCTCCCTAAAACCCTTCTCTGTGAGGGAGTTCTGGCAATAACAAAAGGACAAACAGTGAGTATTGCAAGACCCTGTCCTTGGCCTCATGCTCTTTCTTATCTCTGTTGATCTCTTATCTGTATCTTTCCCACAACTGGGGAAATATCGTTGCCCTTTATACTCCTAGCCTGGCAATAAAGCACCCCTGAAGTATACCAAATGAGTACCTCATCACCCCAGAACATTTTTCATGACAGCAACAGCTGAACTGATTTACGCTACTAACCCTGGTCATGTGCATACTGGGGACACAGTAGAGACCATTCAGTTCACCAACTGAGTAACGTATGATGATCTTTTGTCAATATCAGTAACATTATGTATAACTTAGCCTGGAATGCTGGGTTGCTTAGTGGCTGGGATGGTATGTGGACATAAATTTAAAATAATCTGAACCTCTTAAACTAGGCTAAAGCACCTTGGCTTGTTCTTGCCTCTACTTGGATTGTCTAATTATGTTCATTCTGTTGTACCCATTATCCATTTATCCAGTTCAAATAAGAAATAAGGGTATGCCTAACTCCATAGTGATCTCTTTGTCTCCTGTCAGGATCACTGAGTTGGCCAGTAATTTGCAGATTTCTAGACTCCATCTCAATCCTACTAAACTAAAATCTGGAGTTTAGCCTGAAAATCTGCATTTGTTTACAAACTGTGCAGTCAAGTCTTAGATACACTAAAGATCTGAGAAACTATCTTCAAGAGAATTTGTCTTAGAATGCTTGGCATCTGACTACTGGCTGCTTGATTAATATTTGTGTAATATGAAATAAAACCACACATTAAGTCATTTAAAAAAAAATAAGCAGATAATGGCCATAATATTAACATTGTTGTACTAGCTGAAACCTATTTTTTTTTTTTTGGCAACTATTTCTATTTGATGCAGTTCATTTAATCTTAAACACTCATTGAATTCCTACCATTCTCCAGATACTCAGGGTACAAAGATGACTAAGTAGAGGATCCACCCTTTGAGGCATCCACACTCTAGTTAGGGAGAGAGCCATGTGAAAAACCAATAGTTAAAGTACAATCTATTAAGTGCAAAAATAATTCGGGGCTGTAGAAGCAGAAAAGTGGGAGAGATCAGCTGCCTGGCAGGGTCAGGTCATTTCAGTCAATGAGAAATCATTTAAAAATTATCACCTGCAATACGTTAATTTTAAAAATGAATAGACTCCTTAAGTAAATGTACTCTTCTTTGGTTGTACTATTATTCCCCTCCTCCCCAATAAAACTGTTAAAAGCTAGAATGGCTCTCTGTTAGATATTATTTCATTCACATTTAATACTTAAAGGACCTAGTCAAATAGGGACCTGTTTACAGACCTCCTTCCTGGCGGAGACAAAAGTTCTTTTTTAAAGAAATGTATATTCACGTTCTCTGCCGCCCTTCAATAATAGAGCAGATGTGATCCAATCCAGACCTCTTCTCCTTCATTGACACATTTTAAGGACTCACACTCTAGGCAGTCAGGTAGTAAACAGTATGATAAGGTAGGCACATTGCTAACATGCATTTTAAAATGATTGTATTACTGAGGCACACAACTGCTTCACTTTATGCCAAGACAAATACTTTGTAATCAAAAGCATTTGGATTCTGGCTGATTGCTATTATTAAATTTCTAAAGCATAAGTAAGAGTATGCATGATTTAAAATTTGACTCTCACCTTAAATCCTCATAATCCTTGAGATATCAGAGAAAGAACTGAGAAATATTTGTCTCTGAAGTTTTGTATACACTATAAATGTGTAAATGAGTGATATGAGTAACAAGAGATGTAAGCATCTTGACAAAATATCCAATCACAGCAAAATAATGCACATTTTACTTGGCTATGCCACAAACTAGCTTAATGGCCTTGGATGAGACATCCAAACTCTCTGAATCTCCTAAGTGACAAATGAATGGCCTATTCTCTGTATTTTGAGGTGGGGGGGGGATAAACTAAATTAATAGAACTGAACTAGATGCTCTCTGAGTTTCTCTGAGCTCAAACATTATGAAAGCTCCTAAAAAGTGTCTTTTAGAAATTTTCTGTACCCTTTCATCCCAGGTTTTGAAATGAAATCCCACTGCCAAATCATTTCCAGACATCTGGAAAACCTAATCCATTTCCAGTGTAAGATACCAAGGCAGTTAACAATTAAGCTGTTATTAGTGAATCATGTGTTCTAAACGGTCACTTGCTAGGCCCTATTATTTTAGTGTCACAACCATGACCTGTAAATAATACAGGCATTTGAGAAACTAACTTGTAGAACCCTGAGGTACAGTTTATCGTATCAGACAAATCTACTAGAGAAATCCCAGTAGGAACACATGTGTTCCTAAGCATATAAAGCCTCACCAGAGTAAGACATATCTGAAAGGGTAAGACACCTCATCCTTCAAAATACTCCCTGGTGAAAAACTTAGTAAATGGCATACTGAAAGAAAATGGCCCTTCACACTTATGGCCTAAGATATTTTCAAAGAACAGACTTATCTAGGTCTACATATAAAACATGTGCACATGCCATATTTGTATGTATCTGTGTGTGTGTGATCTCACCAGCACAGCCAAAGTGGTCATTGTAAATAAAAAGCACATTTTCAAAAGAATCATTACAAAAAACCAAAAGAGGGAAAAAAGAACAGGGAAGCCCGCAAGGTAAGTTAAGCCAGTATCAAACTAGAAATTATGCATGGGGCGCCTGGGTGGCTCAGTTGGTTAAGCGACTGACTGCCTTTGGCTCTGGTCATGATCCTGGAGTCCCGGGATCAAGTCCTGCATTGGGCTCCCTGCTCAGCAGGAAGCCTGCTTCTCCCTCTGACCCTCTCCCCTCTATCTCTCATTCTCTCCCTCTCAAATAAATAAATAAAATCTTAAAAAAAAAAAAAACTAGAAATTATGCAAATCAGAAAACATTTTGGGTAATAACCTTACATAAGGCTCCAAAACCACTCAAAAGATGCTTTAAAAGTAAAATAAAATAGTGAAACTAACAGGCAGAGGGACCCATGGGGGAAAAGATAAGCTTGGGTTATAGGGAAAAAAGAAGCATTCTCACATGCTATGTATCTTAATGAAGGGTAGAGGATAGAAAAAAATATATATAAAATATTATTATTCTGTGTATTATTATGCTATGTATTAAGTTGCTGCAACTCAAGACAAATGTACAGGGACTGAAGATTCATCAGAACATTCCTTTTATCATCCATTCCTTCTTCAATCCGGTGGCTAAAGAAGGGAGACAGCCCCCAAACAGAAACAAAAGGAGCAAGGCAGAAGGGCAGGGTTCTGGTTGGGAAAAAATGAAGACCTGGAGGAACGGGGCTGATCTGTGTAACATTCTGAATGACTCAGAGTAAAGACAGACTTGCTTATCAATGAGTCTTTTAGAAGCTCCTTCTCAATCTGATTTTCCCTACCTTTAGGAAAGGGAGTTAATACAACACACGGTGACTCTGGCAGAGAATATTTAAGGATTTGAAATGGCTTGGCTAAATTCAGGAATGGCTGAGAAAGGCTGAGATTAGTTCCTATCCTTTACAGTTGACGTCAGAGAGAGCTATGCCCTCAGCCTCTGCTGGCATCAGAGGTATGAAATGCTCGGATGGTGTGGGCCGCAAATCTGGCAAGCTCTATTTCTTCATCTTATGTGAAATATATCAAGGTATTATTTATTGAAAGTACGTCCAAAGGATTAGAAAAACCTACAGACTACATATTCCAATCACATTATTTCTCCATGAGAAAATTCTGCCCAGTGATTGTCCTTATCAGATGCCTAAACGAAAAAAATCTGGATTTGCTCTTCAACAAGGCTCTGGCAAATTTTTTGATATGTAGTGACCAGAGATTTAGCAGAGTTGTCGTGTGTCTTTTCAGATTTTCAAAAGTAGAAAGAGTTTCAATAAAGAGCAAAATCATAGAACAACTTGTTGCTTCCAGGTAAATGCCATCAGATGTTGAGAGTAAACCCAGAGAGCCAGCCTGAGGTAAGAAAACCCTACGACGACAGATACTCAAGTTTGGCTCCTGTGAGTTTGAGTTGCCTAACACAAAACAAACTAGGATGGAGAAGAGAACACAAGGGATTCACTGACAGCTCAATCAGAAAAAGAATTGAGGTTTGACTTAGGAGACAGGGTTTTGTTCAAGTGCAATCAATTCCATCTTTGAAATGAAATCGCAATGGGGCAGGATTTCTTTAAAACAGTTACAGTTGCTTACTAAAAATTAGTTGGCTCCCGAGTTTGATAGAAGTGACTACCTCATTTTCATTGTTGGACATAAGCTTTCTAGTGGCTATGACTGCTAAAAGAAGAACCTCTCTTCACATGGTTTCTGTTTATTTGACTTCACTGAACCTGATCTAGACATGGAGACCGGTCGGTGATTGTGCTATCTGGGAGAAAATAGAGCGAACTCTGTGTTTAATTAAAAGCAAAACCACTTACGCTCATTAAAGCAAGCTAACTACATTCTCCTCACATACTACAGTTATTACTTAATCAAAAGTCTATTTCCCAGCCCGTCTATTGACCATACGGCAGAATGGCCTCTCAGCATCGTAGAAATGCTCCATCAAAGCAGGAACGTGCTCCAAGGGAACGGTGCATCCTCAAGGGAAGGGACCTCAGAGTAGGCTCTACCGCCTTAGCTACTTTTGAGAGCAGCACTTGTTAGCCAACAATAACCAATCCCATCTCTTCCAAAAATCAAAGCTGATAAATTGACCTTCATATTTAGAAAAGATTACCAAGGAGTTCAGCAAACCTTACTTCTGGTAGTGGGCTGGCCGGTTTGGTGAGGATTCCTCCTACGTACACAACATTAGGCAGAGTGGGTCTCGGAAACTCCAGTGCCACATCTGTACACAGCATCCACAGACTGGACCCATGGACCAAGTCGTACATGGACTTCTCTGGCAGCAGGTTGTATTTCTGCATTATCCTTTCATACTTGGGAAGAACCAGAAAGCTGACCCCTAATCTGGAAATGAGGTAAACGCCGGTATTTTTCATCCTTTGCAGCAAGTTCATGTGGTCTGTGAGGAGTGAGTTAAACTCTGGGACGTAAGCTAATGGGGCAGGAGCACCCACTTCCGCAGGATACCAAAGGCCAGTTGAAAATACAGCATATTTAACCCCTAAAAGATGGGCTATCACAAATCCACACATGTCATTAGGGTCCACCAGCAGCAGGTCAAACTTTTCCTTCTTCAAACCCTGAATCAAG
The DNA here is from genome assembly GCF_054177405.1 of Leptonychotes weddellii. NCBI lineage: Eukaryota > Metazoa > Chordata > Mammalia > Carnivora > Phocidae > Leptonychotes > Leptonychotes weddellii. Next base: position 92,606,439 of record NC_138370.1, read on the forward strand.
GCACGGTTGCCAACCATCATATCACAGTTCTTGGTATAGTGATCCAGTATGTCAAACAGTTCGATTGCTGTCAATCTCCCAGAGAAAATATTCCGCATTTTGGACTGCAGGAAAGCATCCGAGGTGGTACTGTTAAAAATCCCTGGGTAGCGCTGGAGGCTGTAATGATTAGATGGCGCGATGTCTCTGCCTTCGGAGAGAAGAAACACTGTGCGGTGGCCTCTCTCGTGCAAGGCTGAGGCTAGTGTCTTGAAAATGTACATATGGCTTTCGAACATAATTGGCGGCACGATGATGATTTTGGCAGCCTTCGCCATCTCAACAGCACTCCACAGGAGCATGAAATACGGAGTGTAAGACTTCATAGCTGAAACGAGAACCAGAAAACTACTTAAAACAAAGTACAATCCTTAGCATTCAAAACAATCACAGAGGCTTTTTTTCGAAGTATCTCATGATCCAATACTTAGTCGGTGTAAAAATATCCTGATATTTGTTCTAATTACCTATTTTTGAAAGATTAAATTTTTTAGAGTATCGAACTGACATGACAGCAAAGTGGACAGAAACTGAAATATATTTAAAAGGTATCCATTTCAGAGCACACACTGCATCAATAATAGAGAACTAGATTTTTTTTTTTTGAGAACTAGATTCTTGAAAATCTGAAATAAAACTTCTGTAACATGGAATGTCCAAAGATCTCTCTTCTTTGCATAATCGCTATGAGGTATCTATGAAACATCTGTTTATCTTTTAATTGAACATCAACGTTAATCCCAGGAAGAAGAGCCAAGATTTTTGATTTCTGGGTGCATTAGCATGTATATCTCCTTTTAAATCATTTTATCACAGCAGTTACATTTCCAATTAAGACCAAAGCATACCAAAGAAAGGTTACATTTTAAAAAATAAAAGATAATCCTTTCAGGTAACGGTTCTATAGAAAAGACATTTTTCTACAGGAAAAATTACCTTTAATGTGAATTTCCCCTTTACCTAAATACCCTTATATATCCTGGCAGTCTCTAGTTATGTAATCTCTATCAATTTGCCAATTCATTTCAGGGCATTACATGAGAAACTTTTAATAGAAAAATTCGAGAGAGTTAACCGGATCTCTGTAAATGCTTATGGAAGAAGTGATGATGAATGAGTATATCCCAGACCACACTTCCTTTGTGTTGTATCTGTAACTCAGGTGCAAAGGGCAAGTTAGATGAAGGCTGTACACGTGACACCTATCACTTCTCCTACCCTTTCATGGTAGGAGATTAGGTACAACAGTTAAGAGCTGTCCTCTGTCACTTTTTAGAAAGACGTGCCCTGGGGCACCTGGGTGGCTCAGATGGTTAAGCGTCTGCCTTCGGCTCAGGTCATGATCCCAGGGTCCTGGGATCGAGCCCTGCATCGGGCTCCCTGCTAGGCAGGGAGCCTGCTTCTCCCTCTGCCTCTGCCTCTCTCTCTCTCTCTGACTTTCATGAACAAATAAATAAAAAAAAAAAAAAAAGAAAAGAAATACGTGCCCTACCTGCGGGGGCTATATAGTGTGCCAACTCCCCCTACCCTACTCAGTATAGTTTTTACTTAGATTCTAAATTAGCCTCCAAGTAGCGAAAAGATCTAAACAATAGCTACCCATGCAAACTGGATCTTTTTACTTGAAGGAACAACTTAAAATAGATCTATATGCACATTACCAAATCAATACCCATTTTTACTCACTATCACATATTAGCCACCCTACTCGTACGAATTCCCACCATCTAAACGCAGTTTTAGCAACTACACCTTCTCCACATTCAACTACTGCAAGCAACCTAAAAAAACAAAAAAGAAATCAACAGCAGGCAAATGATAGATTCTTCCAATATCAAGATTAAACTATGAAATGCGTTATATTTCCAGATGCCTTTTCCCTCTCTCACTCCAAGGAAATATTCAAACTATTTCTAGATGAGCTGACACTATACCATTAAGAATAAACAGAACTGGGGCGCCTGGGTGGCTCAGTCGGTTGGGCGACTGCCTTCGGCTCAGGTCATGATCCTGGGGTCCCGGGATCGAGTCCCGCGTCGGGCTCCCTGCTCGGCGGGGAGTCTGCTTCTCCCTCTGACCCTCCTCCCTCTCATGCTCTCTGTCTCTCATTCTCTCTCTCGCAAATAAATAAAATCTTAAAAAAAAAAAAAAAAAAAAGAATAAACAGAACTGGGCGCCTGGGTGGCTCAGCTGGTTAAGCGACTGCCTTCGGCTCAGGTCATGATCCTGGAGTCCCTGGATCGAGTCCCGCATCGGGCTCCCTGCTCGGCAGGGAGCCTGCTTCTCCCTCTGACCCTCCCCCCTCTCATGTGCTTGCTCTCTCTCATTCTCTCTCTCTCAAATAAATAAATAAAATCTTAAAAAAAAAAAAAGAATAAACAGAAGTAAAGCACATTATAAGCATGTATAGCCTATGTTAAATGTTGTTTGAATTAAATGAGGGCTTTAAAAAAATAAATTTGGAGAAAACACTATTTCTATAGCAATCAAGTAAGTTTATTCTATAATTACAAGGTCAATAAAGAAAAAAATTAAATAGCCAATCTTGGAGGAAATTTTCCAGGCCTTTATTCTACTGTACTGTCTCTCTATTGTGTCTCTCTGGTGCAGCCTTCCAATTCCAAGGAATTAAAAATTAGGGATTCTCAGTAGACCTGTTCTTAATTCTAGGGATGAGATTTATGCAAATACAGTTATTGCAGAAGCTAGAGTCTGCTGCTGTGATTACTACTACCTGTCACTGTTTGCATGCCCACGAAGACAGACCGGTTGATGGACCAGTTGCAGGAACTGCTCCGCCCACTGTGTTTTGCATCTAGCTGAGCACTGAACGCACAGTCCATTCAGCTACAGTTAAAACCACTGCTTTATCTATCATAAGTAACTAAGACACAAAACCAATAGTCGGGAAACGAATCCTTTCACTGAGTTTTTTATTCTATTCTTCGTTTTTTATTTTAGTATTTTATTTCAGTAGTTACTATGAAGTAAAAAAAAAAAAATCACAAAAAATGGCTGTTTTTTTAATGCACAACTGCTTATGTTCAAGAAGAGCACTGTGCAATAGAACTTTCTGTGAATATGAAAATGTTCTATATCCCCACTATCCAATATTGAGCAGCTGAACTGTAGTTGGTGTGACCGAGGAATTGAATTTTAAATTTTAACATGTGGCTAAGTTAATTTAGTACCAGTGGTTACAGTACTAATATAAGGTCAGAGAAAGTGCATACATTCTGTATATATAGATTCCAAAAGTAACTATGCAAACATACCAATATCTGTGTGACAAAATAACTTCTAAAAATAATGTTTACTAGATCTTCATGAAAAAATACTGATTACCAACAAAGAAGCATCATTTGTTTTTTTTCCTATGTCTTGACAATTTTATTTTTTTAATGTTTTATTGTTATGTTAATCACCATACATTACAACATTAGTTTTTGATGTACTGTTCCATGATTCATTGTTTGTGCATAACACCCAGTGCTCCAAGCAGAACGTGCCCTCTTTAATACCCATCACCAGGCTAACCACACCTCCCACCCCCCTCCCCTCTAGAACCCTCAGTTTGTTTTTCAGAGTCCATCGTCTATCATGGTTCGTCTCCCCCTCCGATTTCCCCCCCATCATTCTTCCCCTCCTGCTATTTTCTTTTTTTTTTTTTTAACATATAATGTATTATTTGTTTCAGAGGTACAGATCTCTGATTCAAC